>NC_064816.1:16194791-16356207 GCF_023721935.1 Panthera uncia | reverse complement strand
GTGTGTGTGTGTGTGTGTGTGTGTGTGTGTGTGTGTGTGTGTGTTTGGGAGACTTAAAAATATTGTTTCAATTTCTTTAATTGATTTGGGACTATTTAGATTTTTAATTTATTATTGTATTTTGATTCAGTTATTGTATGCTCTTTCAGGAATTGTTTTTTTTTTTTTTTTAAGTTTATTTTTTTTTAGTAATCTCTACATCCAACGTGGGGCTTTGAATTCACGACCCCAACATCAAGAGTCCCATGTTCTTCCAACTGAACGAGCCAGGTGCCCTAGAATGGTCTTTTTCATCTGATTTTCATATTTGTTGGCATAGTTGTTTAAAATCTCTTTTTTCCTCTGCTGCATTTGTAGCGTTACAATTTTTCCTTCCTAAAATTGTTCATTTATGCCTTCTCTGCTGTTTGGGTCAGTCTTACCAAAGGTTTGTTAACTTTGTTACTCCTCAGAGAGAACTTTTGCTTTATTGATCTTTTCTTTCTTTGTGCCTTATTCTCATTTAGGATTTTATTTCCTTCCTTTGGTTTTCTTCAAATTTATTTTTACCTAACTCTTAAGATGGATTTTAACTAATTTATTTATATCCTTCTTTTCTATTACAAGCACTTAAGGCTGGAGACTTCCTCAGATTCTCTTTTTAAGTATATTCCACAAACTTTGGAATGTAATATTTTTGTTATTATTCATTTCTGAGTATTTTTTCATGTCTATTATGATTTTAACTCATGGATTATTTGTAGTGAGTTTTAAAATTTTCAAATTTTTGAAAAATTCAGGTTTTTATTTCTAACTTATTTATGATGTTTCTTAAATGTATATTGTACAATGATTTTTTAAAAGCTTTTTAACATACAGTGTAATATTAGTTTCAGGTGTACTATATAGAGATTCAACACTTACATGCAACACCTGATGCTCATCATAAGTGCACTCCTTGATCCCCATCACCTGTTTTCACCCATTTCCCCCCCCCCCCCCCCTTTGGTAACCATCAGTTTGTTCTCTTACAATAATGATTTTTAAGATTTTGAGATTCATTTTACGTCTTAGTATACATTTATTTTCTCTCTCTCTCTCTCTCTTTTTTTTTTTTTTGAGAGAGAATACATGTGAGTGTGTGTGCGGGAGAGGGGTGGAGAGAGAGGGAGAGAATCTTAAGCTCAATGTGGAGCCCTACTTGGGGATCAGTCTCATGACCCTGAGATCATGACCTGAGCAGAAATCAAGAGTTGGATGCTTAACTGACCAAGTCACCTGGGAGCCCCTAGTACACATTTATTAAAAAAATGAACTGTTCCATGTGTGCTAGAAAAGTGTCTTCCCAGTGTACTCTCTAGTCCATTAGCTGAAACTTGTAGGTTGAGTTGTTCAGAGCTTGTATATACTTACTGATTTTTGTCTACATGATGTGTCAGTTACTGAAAGAAAGAGGTGTATTACAGTATCCCCCTGTGAAGGAGGACTCCTCTTTGTCTCCTCATTAAGGTTATTTTTATTTTTTGTTTTATTTTTATTGAAGTATAGTTGACGCACAGTGTCACATTAGTTTTGGCTGTACAACTTAGTTTCATGTCATACTGTGCTCACAAGTATAGTTACCCTCTGTCACCATACAGTGCTATTACAACATCATTGACTGTATTCCCTATGCTGTGTCTTTTATTCCTGTGACTTGTTCATTTCCTATCTGGAAGCCTGTATCACCCACTCCCATTCACCCATTTTACCTACCTCCATCCCACTTCCCTCTGGCAATCAACAGTTTGTTCTCTGTATTTATAGGTCTCTTTTCTGCTTTTTGTTTTGTTTTTTAGATTCCACATATAAGTGAAATCATATGGTATTTGTCTTTGTCTGACTTATTTCACTTAGCATAATACCCTCTAGGTACATCCATGTTGTTGCAAATGGCAAGAGCTCATCCTTTTTTATGGCTGAGTAATATTAAAGTATTTGTGTGTGTGTGTGTGTGTGTGTGTGTGTGTGTGTGTGTGTGTGTGTATCACATCTTCTTTATCCATTTGTCTGTTGATGGACACTTGCATTGCTTCTCTGTCTTGGCTGTTGCAAATAATGCTACAGTAAACATAGGGTTGCATATACCTTTTTGAATTGGTATTTTTGTTTTCTTTGGGTGAAGTTTTATGTCTTTTATTTTATTTAAAAAAATTTTTTAAATATTTAAAAAAAAATTTTTTTTTTTTTTTCAACTTTTTAAATTTATTTTTGGGACAGAGAGAGAGACAGAGCATGAACGGGGGAGGGGCAGAGAGAGAGGGAGACACAGAATCCAAAGCAGGCTCCAGGCTCTAAGCTGTCAATGCAAAGCCCAGTGTAGGGCTCAAACCCACGAACCATGAGATCATCACCTGAGCTGAAGTTGGGCACTCAACTGACTGAGCCACCCAGGCGCACCTGTTTTTTAAATAGCTATGTTGGTAGGTACATACAAGCTTAATATTTAATATTGGTAAATCTTAGTGAATTAAACTTGTCATTTAATTTCTACTAATGACCTTTTGCTTAGAGTCTGTCTCTCACACACATACGGCCCAATCCCCAGCTGTTGTGAGTGTTAGCAAGGGCTATACCATATAGGAGCCACCTCCCCCAGAGATGCCTAGGAAGTTATGTCCCTCCTCTTCACATGGTTCTTAGCCAGTGACTGCCTGATGAAGGTTACAAAAACGTGGCTCCCTTACCTCATGGTGGGACTGACTGGTGCGATTGTGTTTCATAGCTTCCCAGTCAGGAGGCATAGGCTAGACTTCAGCTGAAACCAGAATTTTGCTTCCTTTCTCTCCCTTACAGGTTTCTCCTGAAGGCACTCCCTCAATATTAACTTGTATAAGAATCCCTGTCAGACTTTACTTCTAATAAACATAATCTAAAGCACCTACCTTCCCAACAACGGAGAACTTGATCTCTTTCTAGTGTTAAGTTTTACAAATTCTGTCTTTAATGTAGTAAGTGGATTGTTGATTAGTAGCTCTCAATTGTGGGTGCCCTTCAGAATCATCGCTTAAAAACTGAAATTGCCCAGCTCTGTTTCTGAATGATTCTGATTCAGTGGCATTTTACTTTTAACTCTGATCTTTACTTCCATTTCAGGTAAAATGCTAAAAGTTAATAATAGTTTGAAAGATTCCTTTGACTTTTCACCTTGCTTGTTCAGTTTTCACTTAAAATTGTTCTTACTTCTAGACTTTTTTTTTTAGTACCCCCCCCCCCCATTTGAAAGCATTTATAAGGCACTTTTATGTTAAAGGCAAGGCATTTACTACCACTAAGGTCTTTCTACAAAATGCCTGCTGAGTATTCCTATAGTTTATGCCTTCTTTCCTGTTCAGAAGAGCTGGGCCAATGCACCCCAATTCTGATTCTGTGCCGAGGACCGACAATGGAAGAGCCAGGAGACTCCCTCCAGTTGGGCAGATGTCAGCCCTGACAAGAGAAGGCTGTGTCATGATACGGAATAGAGCACATTCAGCAGGATGAATATACATTTGAGATCCTACCAGGTGTCACTTTATTGTATTAGATGCCCAGGATAAAAGGTGAAAAAGATGTTGTCCTTACCATCTAGGAACTCAGAGTCCACCGTGCGTTTTTTTTTTTTTAAGTTCTGTTAAACCCATTTATTTTCCCTTTTTAAAAAATGAGCCCTCTGCCCAAGGCAGAACTTGAAATCACAACCCTGTGGTTGAGAGTTGTGTGCACTTCTGACTGAGCCAGCAGGGAACCCTTAGGAACTCAGCCCAGTGGGACTCTGGAGGAGACATACATTGTGTGTCTATAATAAATAATTATGGAATTATCAGCACAAATCCCCATCTCCTCTTAGTTCAGCCTTTGATTTTACTTCACTTTCACTGACATCTTAGATAATAAAATTTGGCATATTGTGGCTCTGAACTTAGGAGAGAAACTTCACTTGGCTTGATGGAGAGGTTTTTCTTAAATAGTTCTCAAATGCTAAGAGCTGATCAAGTGTGAATACTTTCTGCTTTCACCCAATTTCCCCAAAACTAAGTAATCTCGAAATTACATGGTATATTTACTACTGCTACACAGAGATGTGTGAGCTGATACTATGGAGATTTAACTTTTTAAAAATTAGAAAACTTTTAATATTTATACAATGATGTTAACATGATGGTGGTAGCTTATCTCTTCAGCAAAATGCTATTTGTTTCTGACATATTGCATCATGTTGTTGTGCTTTTCTAAAAGCAGAGGGCTATTTTTATTGCCCTGCCTAATAATGATAAGATGACCAGCATAGAGAGCTGGCTCGTATAGTTACTCCTTGTTGGCTTTCTTTCCATGATTGCAGACAACATGATTGCTCTGGCATAAGCTATGCTTGGAAAGTGGAAGAAATTAGGTGAATATTCTTAATTAATGATAAGCCTTCAACCTTGAGTATATTTATTCTTTTTTTCAGTTCTGAAGAGTTTTTGTAGTTTTAACACCTGATTTTTTTTTTTTAATTTTTTTTTTTTAATTTGAGAGAGAGAGAGAGAGGGTGGGCAGGGAGGGATAGGGAGCGGGGAGAGAGAATCCCAAGCATGCTCTGCACTGACAGCAGAGAGCCCAGTGCGGGGCTTGAACTCATGAACTGTGAGATCATGACTGGGGCGAAGTCAGAGGCTTAACTGACTGAGCCACCCAGGAGCCCCAACACCTGAGTAATTTCAAATTAGACATGCTTTTTATTAACTTCAGTCATACTGTTTTAGGGGCACCTGGGTGGCTCATTCAGTTAAGTGGCTGACTTTTAGTTTTGGCTCAGGTCATGATCTCACAGTTCGTGAGTTCAAGCCCAGCGTCAGACTCTGTGCTCACTGTGCGGAGCCTGCTACAGATCCTCTGTCTCCTTTCTGGCCCTCTCCCGCTAGTGCTCTTTCTCTCTCTCTCAAAAATTAATAAAAATATTTAAAATTTGTTAAAATATTAACTTAGATCATACCATTTTAGAATTCTGTTTAGCTAGCCCCTTTGTTTTGTTGTTTTTTGTTGTTTTGGCCCATCTTCTATGTAAAGTAATCTGCTAGGGGAGGGTATATACATTGCTTAGACATGGTCCTTCCTCTTTGGGATCTAGCAATTATAGGAGCCACTAGTATATAAATGAACTGCAGTACAAATCAGACTGTACTGTTACAATAGAAGTACAGATGATGTGTTAGTTCTCAATGGCACTGGGAGAACAGATTTGAAAAAGAAACAGGAAAGGTGATAGTTGATGTGGACCTTGATTTCAAGACTTTGAAGTATGAAGAGCAAGATGAGCAAGGGTATTGGTGATAATGTCAATGATATGCCTATAAAAATGGCAGCTGGTCCCGTGGGACTAAAATATAGGGAGACCCTACATGGAAAACTGCTGTCGGTTGTGGTAGGTCATAGGGCTGGGCCCTGTAGGATTACGTGACCTTGATGTTACACTAAGGAGTTTGGGGGCTTTTTTTTCTTAATAGGGACTGGGGTCCTTTTAAGTCAGCTGAGATTTTTTTTTTCCTGATGTTTAGGACTCTTCCTAATTTTGCTTTCATACTTTAAGAAGAAAAGGCACAGCAAAAAAAAAAAAAAAAAAGATTTTGAAGGATAGTGATGTCATTGTGTCAGATAAAAGCAGAAACCATAAAGTTCCAATATTTTGTCCATTATATCATACGCTTCTTGTGCTTCTGGTGTTTGCTGACTCTCGCCTTAGTCTGATCCTCAGTCCAGCTTCATTTATAAGTGACTTGTTTTTTCTGGTTCTTTTTTTGTCAGTTGTTAAAATGAGGGAATTGGATCCTGGATTATTTGACCTCGTGTTTTTATAAAAGCCTTTAGAGGTCTTAAATGTTTAGAAATAATTTTTGGATAGGTGTAGGCAAACTCTGAATAGTTTTTGGTCTTAGACTGAGGAGGAATAAGTGGGATGGAGAGTAACGTTTTAAAAAATACTATTTTTTTTTCCAAATTTGGAAGGATCAGGTATTGAGAATCATCCTAAGATTCACTTTTTTTGTTTTTAATCGAGATAAAACTGAAGAGTCACTCTGAAGGATGGTTATAGCAGAAATGTAAGTGCTGTGTCATTGTCGTCTCTTGTTTTGGCGCACATAACCAGACTTCAGCACACATCATGCTGTCTGTATCACATGGCTCACAGTGGGAGGTATCTAGTGTAGATTATTCTTCTTGGGGAAATAGGTTTAAATTCACTTGGACATAAATGTGGCAGACAGGTGCCTGTTTAGAGGTTCAAAATGCATTTGGTCAGGACTGAGCACAAGCTGCCTGGATAGTTCCCGTAAGTAAGCAAGCTGGGCTTTCAGCCTTGTGCTGCAAGGTTTTATGTATTTGAATATGTGTGTGCATATGTATGCAGTGTTTTTATATTTAGAAGTTAGGGCTCCCTAAAAAAGCAGTGGGAAAAGGAGCTCTTTGTTTTTTGGGACTGCATGGAAGTAAAATCCATGTGCTCTTTCATATAGGAATGTCACTGGGCAATAGCTTCTGCTATTCTAGTAATCAAGGGCTTTCTTCTGTCGCTAATCCTATGATGAACAGGACAAGTGGTGGTTCTGAACAGAACCCTGCGGAGGCTGCAAATACCATCAGTTCATAATAGTACAGCTGTTGTCCTTGAAGTGTTTAGGGAGGTACCTGGGGGTAGAAACTTAATATATTCAACAGGGGGGTTGGAGTTTATTGCTAGGATAGTCAAGTTGTGGCTGAGTTGTGTGTTGCCATTTGCCAGTCTGGATCTGGGGAGGAGCAGGAGAAATTCAGGTTAGCTTTGGGGATCCCATGTGTCTATGAGCTGTGTAAGATGGTAGCTGATTCCCATACAGGTCGTTGGTTTTACTCTGAATGAAATACCATTTTGATTGAAAGTATAAATCAAACTACTTTTCTAGTTAATTACAAGCAGAACACAGACATCAGACAAATAAGGTTCAGCTTGATATGTAATAGGCCTCTGAAAACTTCATTAAAACCAATCTGAGGAGTAAAGTCCCCATGTAGTAACTGAAAGCTTGCTAGACAAACTCAAAAAATCTCATGTTGAATATGAAATCTTTATGGTACACGCCATGGCCACTAGCCATGTCAGGTTATAAATGGTCTCTGGAACTGGCTGGGACACTGGGTTTCTTCCAAACCTGAGGAACAAGCATTGCATTTTGGTCACAGCACTCTCACTAATGTCCTGGGATGGCAGCTTAGTTTTGGCCTCAGAATTCTATGTCATTTAAATCAGTCTTGCCAAAAAAATAAAAAAAAAGTATAGAAGAAAATATTAGTCCACATGTCTTTTTAGTTGTATGTCTTGTCCATAATTCACCCCTCTACCGCCACTCCCCCCCAAAACTGACAATATCAATCATGGAGAAAATTTAAGTGAGCATTATGAGCGGTCTTCTGCCTTCAAGAGCTATTATTATTATTGTTATTATTTTTAATTTAATGTTTATTTTTGAGAGAGGGAGAGAGACAGAAACATGAGCAGTGGAGGGGCAGAGAGAGAGGGAGACACAGAATCCAAAGCAGGCTCCAGGCTCTGAGCTGTCAGCACAGAGCACAACACGGGGCTTGAACTCATGAACTGCAAGATCATGACCTGAGCTGAAGTCAGATGCTTAACTGACTGAGCCACCAAGGCACCCCAGGAATTATTATTAAATGTTCATTTATTAAGTTGGTTATTTGGAACTCAGAAGCATTTCCTTTAGATAAACAATGTTAGGGGCGCCTGGCTGGAGCATATGACTGTTGATTCATTCAGTTGGTGGAGCATATGACTTTAATCTCGAGATTGTGAGTTCAAGCCCCAAGTTGGGTGTAGAGATTACTTAAAAAATTTTAAAAGGTAGGGGCGCCTGGGTGGCTCAGTCGGTTAAGCGTCTGACTTCGGCTCAGGCCATGATCTCGCAGTTTGTGAGTTTGAGCCCCACGTCGGGCTCTGTGCTGACAGCTCAGACCCTGGAGCCTGCTTCGGATTCTGTGTCTCCCCCTCTCTCTGCCCCTCCCCTACTCATGCTCTCTCTCCATCTCTTGATAATAAATAAAAAACATTAAAAAATGTTTTAAAAAAGGTAAACAATGTTATAAATGATAATTTTGTTTCCCAACTAGTCCAGGTGACTGAAGAAAGTTTCTTCCTTTCTTCTAAAACTGACAGGAGGTAATATTTTAAAAGATGTCAAGCTTGCCTTTGACATTGTATTACCTCTCTTTCTTTTACCTCCTAGGGCTTTGGGGCCCACATACCCTTTCCCTACTTTGATACCTTATACAGACCTATTTTGTTCCCTGAAATATTCTGTGTTGCTAAATTATTATTCTCCGTTTTCACACTGAAACCAAAAACTCACTTTCCATGGAATTGATCTCTGGGATTAAGAGGAAATTACTTCAGGGGCTCCTGGGTGGTTCAGTCAGGTGAGTATCCAACTCTTAGTTTTGACTCAGGTCGAGATCTCACGGTTCGTGCGTTCAAGCCCCATGTGGATCTCTGCAGCTGGCAGTGCGGAGCCTCCTTGGGATTCTCTCTCCCTCTCTCTCTGCTCCTCCTCTGCTTGCACTGTCTCTGTCTCTATCAAAATAAGTAAACTTAAAAAAAAAAAATAGGAGGGTGCCTGGGTGGCTCAGTCTAAGCGACTGACATCGGCTGAGGTCATGATCTCGCCGTTTGTGAGTTCGAGCCCGCGTCAGGCTCAGACCCTGGAGCCTGCTTCAGATTATGTGTCTCCCTCTCTCTCTGCCCTTCCCTTGCCCTCTCCCTCTCTCTCTCTCTCTCTCTCTCTCTCTCTCTCTCTCTCTCTCAAGAATAAATAAACACTGGGGCGCCTGGGTGGCGCAGTCGGTTAAGCGTCCGACTTCAGCCAGGTCACGATCTCGTGGTCCGTGAGTTCGAGCCCCGCGTCAGGCTCTGGGCTGATGGCTCGGAGCCTGGAGCCTGTTTCCGATTCTGTGTCTCCCTCTCTCTCTGCCCCTCCCCCGTTCATGCTATGTCTCTCTCTGTCCCAAAAATAAATAAAAAGTTGAAAAAAAAATTAAAAAAAAAAAAAAAAGAATAAATAAACATTAAAAAATTTTTAAAAAAGAGGAAAGCTACTTCATAAGAACCAAATTTACACTATTAACACTAAGGTGGAATTATAGACCTTCTGGGGTGCGTGTTCCCTTACCCTTTTGAAATTGTGAAATAGGATTCTACACTTTTTAAAAAGAGAATGCTGGCTACTGCAAAAGAATCTTGGTACAGATTTGGCTAATGTGACAGAATGGAGTGAAATTATGACAGTGGTTGTGAAAAGTGTTTCAGTATGTTGGTGGGAATTAGGCTTCTGTTCTTTCATGAGTTTTCTTCCTCCACTTTACCTCCCAAGCAGCACCTTTGGGAAACAGGGTATGTCTGGAGTGGGGAGGGGGTGGGGGACACAGGAGGACAAAGGCAGTAACAGACCATTTGCAAACTGGATTGCTAATTTCTCATCAGACAGAATGAGCACAGGTCTGGAGTGACTAACTATAGGTAAGACTGACCTGAAATTTTCAAGAGGAATTTTGAGAGCTTAAAAAGTTGGCCATACTTCTGTGTATTTAAGTTAGATATGAACACTAATCTGTATAGACCTAGAATATATTTCAGTTTAGGAGCTAACTCCAGAATTTGTAATCTAAAGTAAACCATACAAGGGGCACCTGGGTGGCTCAGTCAGTTAAGCGTCTGACTCTGGATTTTGGCTCAGGTCATGATCTCATAGTTAATGGGTTCAAGCCCTGTGTCCGGGTCTGTGCTGTGTCAGCACGGAGCCTGCTTGGAATTCTCTCTCTCTGTCTCTCTACCCCTCCCCCAACTTGTACGTGCTCTCTCTCTCTCTCTCTCTTTCAAAATAAATAAATTAAAAAAAAAAAAACCATGTAACAGAAGCGGGTGCTTTGTGACCTCATCATATCTTCTTATATACTTTTTATGAGCACATAGCTATTAATAGTAAGAGTGTAGTCAAGAGACCAAAATTCTTTTCTTTGCTTCATCATCTTGTCATGTCATTTCTTATCTTTGTTCACCTATTTTCAAAACTCTTCTCACTTCAGTTTCACTTCAGGCATGTAGTCAGAATGAAAGATCAGATGTCCAAAGCACTATGCTTGAAAACTGTGTGTTGTCTTGGTGCCTGGTTAAATAATATGGGGCTTATTTTCTGGCAGAGTTGTGTAAGTCTCCTTTGATGTTAGCCAGAACTGGGTGGAGTTTCTTAAGCTCCAGTCAGATTTGCTCAAGCAGGGCCCTGTGCAGTGATGAGTTTGTTTTTAGTCTCTTCCTTTGCCAAAAAACTTTTGCCTTTTAATAAACCTGAACCCAGTTATAATTGGGAGTACTTGGTATATAAAAGTCACACATGCACATTGAGGGTCTATATGCAATTTGTTTGTTTACTTCTAACTTAAGTGATGAATCTAAATTATTAGCACCTTGGGGCGCCTAGGTAGCCCAGTCGGTTAAGTGTCCGACTTTGGCTCAGGTCATGATCTTGCAGACTGTGGGTTCGAGCCCCGCATCAGGCTTTGTGCCGACAGCTCAGAGCCTGGAGCCTGCTTCGGATTCTGTGTTTCCCTTTCTCTCCACCCCTCCCCCCACCCATGCTCTGTCTGTCTGTCTGTGTCTCTCTCTCTAAAATAAACATTAAAAAAAAAATAAAAAGATTTTAAATTATTAACAGCTTCTGGAATAATCAACCTCAGGAATCATTTAACATACCACTCTCATTTTACAGATTAGGGAACTCAGCCCTGTAAGGTGACTCACTGAAAGCTATAGATTAAACTAGTGCTTCCATGAAGCTTAGAAACTTCTGTATCCAGCTTTCTTTTCTTGCCTCCTAGTAGCAAATCCTTTTAAATTCAAACTTTGTACAGATAGGAAAGGAATAGTATAAATATTCAAGGAGAGATAATTTCTTTTAAGTACATAGTTCTAATTCACAAGAGTACATTTTTGGAACTTCCTGAGTATCCATATTTGAGAATAACATTGTGTCATATCCCTTTGTCCATAAATTACATAACTAACCATTTTAAGGCATAACTGAGTATTAAGTGACCTTAAATGATTCTGTAAGTGTGGGATGAAGTTCTTTCATGAATTCATTAAAATCAATTCTGGAATACTTGTAGAACTAGTTTAGCAAACCTGTAGAACACTTACAGAATTTATTATACTTGTATATTTTTTAGAATAGAATAACGATAAAATTGGGCAGTCTCTTTAATTTAATGAACACTGACTGGGCTTTCTGGATAAAACCAGTACTTTCACTTCCAACACAACACCGGTATTGCCTTTACAGGATCATTTTCCATAAGTAGGGGTGTGTGTGTGTGTGTGTCTGTGTGTCTGTGTGTGTGTGTGTGTTTGTGTGTGTTTAAATCACACTTCTATTTATATGTAGTGACAAGAAAGGAATAGCTAAACTGTGTTGGGATACAGATGCTTGGGTGGTTGGCTAGATACACTCAGAGCCACATGACCTTCCTGCTTTCCAGCTGTCTCATTTTCTGTCAGTTTTACCTTCTTAGGCTGAATTTAAGCTGCTCTTCGTATTCCATGAACCGCATGTCAGCCCAGGTAGTAGTTTGGGAGGTTGAGGGTGGGGGTGAACAGGGGAACATTACAGTGGATAAAGAGCTGCCCTTTGAGAATATGCACTCAGAGAAATGACATTTAAAAGATACTGTTGATTTTGTCTCTATTTTTACCTGTGTCCTGAGCTAGGAAGTTTGAGTGGATTATATGAAAAAGGTATCATATGTGTATATTATGGAAACAAATAAAGCTATTGTTAAGGATGATACAGATGTCCTTTCAAGTGCTGTTTGACCATGAAACTGTTTAATTACAGACATCCTTTATTATTTTTGGTTCATAATAGGTTTCAAATGCTAACTGGTAATAATAGTCATCATAGAAAAGGGAAAAACATTTACTTTTTATGGAATTTATTGACATTAAATTTGTCAGGTTTTTAAAAGTTCTTTAATGAGTCATTTTTCTGCATTTTTCCTGGTGGCATCTGGAGTGACAATAATACTTTATATGTAAAGTAGCTGGGTGGCATAGAGAGTAGGACTGCCCATCCATGTTCCTGTGTTGTAAATGGGTCATATGGGCGCTACTCCCTACTGATGACTATGATAGGAACTTGTGTGTAGAGCACAAAGATGAAGATAGAATGACTGTACTTTTGGTGGGTATTTCTTTTTCCTTAGTAAATTTAGTTGGAGAGTGGAAGACATTGGAGGACAGACAGTTTTAAAAGAGAGTCTTTAACAGTGGCTTAAATCGGGGTTCCTGGGTGGCTCAGTTAGTTAAGTGTCCAACATCGGCTCAGGTCACGATCTCACAGTTTGTGAGTTTGAGCCCCGCATCAGGCTTTGTCCTGACAGCTCAGCGCCTGGAGCCTGCTTTGGATTCTGTGTCTCCCTCTCTCTCTGCCTCTACCCTGCTCACTATCTGTCTTTTTGTTGTCTCTCAAAAATGAATAAACGGGAAAAAAAAGTGGCTTAAATCATAGTAAAATTTGGCCTTTTAAAATTTGGGTTGAGGAAAGACTATATATATATATATTAGTTGAGATTCTTTGGTTGCAAGCGATAGACTGACTAAATTAGATGAAAAAAAAATTGGAAGGTTGCTCACTCAGACTTAAGAAAGAAGACAACCAGGGCAACTGAACAGCTGCCACTTGGTGAATCTTCCATCCAGGATGTAGTCATGAAACATTCCTTTTACAACCATCCTCTGCCTGGTCATGTGCCCAACACCACTAGGGTGGCCATTGGTGTATATGGGGGAAGATAAGGAAGAATAGATTTCTGGGCAGACAGAAGCAATAGCTATTATTTCTATTTGATTTACCTTTACCTGGTCACAAAAGCTCATATGTTCATTTATCTTCATCAGTCTCTTGGAGAGTCTGTTAAGTTAGACTTCTTTTTTTTTTTTTTAACGTTTTTATTTATTTTTGAGACAGGGAGAGACAGAGCATGAACAGGGGAGGGTCAGAGAGAGGGAGACACAGAATCTGAAACAGGCTCCAGGCTCTGAGCCATCAGCACAGAGCCCGACGCGGGGCTCGAACTCACAGACCGCGAGATCATGACCTGAGCCGAAGTCGGCTGCTTAACCAACTGAGCCACCCAGGCGCCCCAAGTTAGACTTTTTTTAAAAAACGTTTATTTATTTTTGAGAGAGAGAGAAAGAAAGAAAACAGAGTTGGGGGGAGGGCAGAGAGAGAAGGAGACATAGAATCCAAAGCAGGCTCCAGGCTCCGATATGTCAGCACAGAGCCTGATGTGGGGCTTGAATTGACGTGGGGCTTGAATTCACAAACCGTGAGATCATGACCTGAGCTGAAGTCCAGCACTTAACCAATTGAGCCACCCAGGCACCCCAAAGTTAGACTTTTTGAAGGACAGATAGTACCCTGCACATTTTTTTTTTTAATTTCCCACTGTGCTGTGTATGTACTAAGAACTCCATTTATTTGCAGGCCCTTTGGCACTTTTACTACACCATTTGTATTTTTTCAGCTCTTCACCTAACAATTTTGCCTTTAGTAGGTTATACTTCTTAACGTCAGGTTACGTTTAAAAATTGAGAGCCTGATGTTCTGTAAAGGTGGTGATGTACATGGCCACAAAGAGGGACTGCGCCCCTAACTAATCAGGGAACAGGTCTGTATTTGTATGCCAGCAGGGCTAGGCATGGTTTTGGTGGATGGAGCTAGCTACAAGAGATTCATGAAGAAACAGTATTTAACCTCAACAAGATAGGGCCCATACTCACAGTCTTTAGTCAGGAGAGGTGACTTCTTTTGCCTGATAGTAATGTAACCTTTTTTCATGGGAATATAATGTAATCTGACCTCCTTTGGTATATTCATTTAAGAATTATTCTGGGACATGATTTGGAAATGAAGATATATAGAATAATTAAAAAGTTTATGAGACTTGAAATCAAAAGACCTGATTTGAACTTTGGATACATTGGTGTTTTTTTGTTTGTTTGTTTGTTTGTTTTTTTACACTTTATTTTTTCTTATTAATGAAAAGGACAAAATGGCACTTGGCTCTGTTTACCTCCCAGTGATGAGAAAAGAGGGTGTTTACTTTGAGTAAGACTGTTGGTTAACTGAGCTTTAATTTTCTAATCTGTCAAATGAGGGAGTCTCTTTTAGCTCTAACATTTTGGATTTTAATTCTTTTTTTGTTTAGAACAACTGAGAAGAGTTTCTAGGGATGTTTTTTCCTTTGCACAGTGCTCATCTGATGAAACCTTTTTCCCTCCTTTACCAGGCAGTTGCAGTGGTGCAGAATGGCTGACCTCAGTCTTGCAGATGCATTAACAGACCCACCTCCAGAAATTGAGGAAGAGATAAAACGGGACTTCATTGCCACACTGGAGGCAGAGGCCTTTGATGATGTTGTGGGAGAAACTGTTGGAAAAACAGACTATATTCCTCTACTGGATGTTGATGAGAAAACCGGCAATTCGGAGTCGAAGAAGAAACCATGCTCAGATGCTAGCCAGGTTGAAGGTAAGTAATTAAACCAAGCTGCTGAGAAAGCAGATTAGGGATGACGCTGTAGGTCATAATCTTAGAAACCTTGAGGAAACTGAGCTGACTTTTTTAGTATAGGCTAGTCACTTTTCTCCTTATCTAAATTTCTTTCATTAGAAACCAAAGACGTAGGTTCGTTACCTTTTAGTTGAGTGTGTGTTCATGAGACTGTAGATTACTCTTTTTTTCATTTAAAAAAAAAATTTTTTTTTAACGTTTATTTTATTTTTGAGACAGGGAGAGACAGCATGAACAGGGGAGGGTCAGAGAGAGAGGGAGACACAGAATCCGAAACAGGCTCCAGGCTCTGAGCTGTCAGCACAGAGCCCGACGCGGGGCTTGACCTCGCAGACCACGAGATCATGACCTGAGCCGAAGTCAGATGCTTAACCGACTGAGCCACCCAGGCGCCCCGACTGTAGATTACTCTTAACCCAAAGGTTTCTTCTGTAAGGTCTCAGCTACTGTATAATCTGCCTACTTTCCTGAATTAAACGGTCTGCTGTGCCTTGACTTTGAAAGTAGCTTTGTAAAAAGTCAGATAAACAAAATTCTGTATTTACATCAAGACTAAATTTAGAATGGAATCAAATACCACTTGTCTTTGGGTGTAATGCCAGGTAAGGATGAAACCATGGATTAAATCTTTTAAAAAGAGGTTTGCTGCTTTTATATATTGCTGGATCAGATTTGCTACTATCTGGTTGAGATTTTTTGTTTGTTTGTTTGTTTGTTTGTTTTGAGAGAGAGAGGGAGAGGGAGAATCCCAAGCAGGCTTCGTGTTGTTAGCATGGAACCTGACGTGTGGCTTGATCTCATGAACTGAACTGTGAGATCATGACATGAGCCCAAATCAAGGGTTGCACGTTTAACCAACTGAGCCACCCAGGTACCCTTTGGTTGAGGAGTTTTGCATTTTTGTTCATGTGGGATATTGGTCTGTAGTTTTTTTGTGATGCCTTTTTCTGATTTTAGAATTGAGGTCATTCTAGCATCATAAAATGAGTTGGGAAATGTTTCCTCCTGTTTTCTAGAGTAGTTCATGTAGAATTGATGTTTTTGTCTTTAATGTTGGATAGACTTAGTCAGTGAAGCCATCTGGACCTGGAGTTTTCTGGGTCAGGTTTTTTTTTTTTTTTTTTTTTTTAATTAGGAATTCAATTTCTTTAAGAGATCTAGAACTGTTCAGGTTATCTGTTTCTTCTCAAGCCAGCTTTGGTAGGTTGTATCTTTCAGGGAATTGGTACATTTCCTCTAAGTTGTCAGACTGATGGAGATAGAATTGTACTATTACCTGATTCTCCTAATTTCGGTAGGATCTGTTGTCATACCCCTTCTTTCATTCATTATATTGGTAATTTGTGTCCCCTCTCTCTCTCTTTTTTTTTAATTGAGTCTGGATAGAGGTTTATCAATTACTAATGTTTTTAAAGATGTAGCTTTTGGTGTTGTAGATTTTTTTTTTCTATTTTTCTATTTTCAGTTTCTGCTCATATCTGCTCATATTTCTGCTCATATTTGGAAATATTAATTTCCTTCCTTTTGCTTACTTTGAGTTGATTTGCTCATTTCCTGTTTTTTTATTTTTTTATTTTTTTAAAATGTTTTATTTATTTTTGAGAGAGAGACAGCAATGAGCAGGGGAGGGTCAGAGAGAGGGAGACACAGAATCTGAAGCAGGCTCCAGGCTCCGAGGTGTTAGCACAGAGCCTGACATGGGGCTCGAACTCATGGACTGTGAGATCATGGCCTGAGCTGAAGTCGGACGGACGCTTAACCGACTGAGCCACCCAGGTGCCCCTCATTTTCTGTTTTTTTAAGGTGGCAGCTTAGATCATTAATTTTAAACATTTCTTTTCATATTGACACAAAATATTATATTTAAGGCGTACAACATAATGATTTACTATTTGTGTATATTGTGAGATAACTACCACAATACGTCTAATTAACATTCATCACCATACATAGTTAACAATTTTTTTTCCTTGTGATGAGAACTTTTAAGATCCACTCTCATAGGAATGTTCAAGTATACAGTACAGTATTATTAACTGTAGTTATTACCATGCTGTACATTATGTTCCCAGGACTTTCTTATTTTGTAACTAGAAGTTTGTACCTTTTATCTACCTTCACCCATTTTGCTCACCTCCACCTCCACCTCTGGCAACCACTTAAAATAAGCTTTGTAATGTTACAAATTTCCCTCTAATCATGGTTTTATATGTGCCCCATAGATTTTGGTGTGTTATTTAAGTTTATTTATTTTTGAGAGAGAGAGAGAGAGCGAGAGAGCGAGCGCAGGACAGGGGCAGGGAGAGAGAGGGAGACACAGAATCCAAAGCAGGCTCCAAGCTCAGAGCTGTCAGTGCAGAGCCTGACACGGGGCTTGAACTCACTTAACCATGAGATCATGACTTGAGTCGAAGTCAGACGCTTAACCAACTGAACCATCCAGGTGCCTCTGGTGTGTTCTGTTTTTAATTTTTATTCATTTCAAAATATTTTCAGGGTACCTGCCTGGCGCAGTCATTTGAGTGTCCAGCTCTTGATATCTGCTCAGGTCATGATCCCAGGGTCATGGGATCAAGCCCTGTATCGGACTCTGCTCTGTGCTGACCATGGAGCCTGGTTGAGGTTCTCTCCCTCTGCTCCTCTTCCCTGTGTTCTCTCTCTCTCTCTTTTTTTTTAATTTTTTTAATTTATTTTTTAAAAATTTTATTTAAATTTGTTAGTTAACATACAGTGTAGTATCGGTTTCAGGAGTAGAAACCCTGTGATTCATCACTTAATATATAACACCCAGTGCTCATCCCAACAAGTGCCCTCCTTAATGCCCATCACACATTTAGCCCATCCCCCCACCCACCCACCTCCCCTCCAGCAGCAACCCTCAGTTTGTTCTCTGTATGTAAGCATCTCTCATGGTTTACCAGTCTCTGTTTTTATCTTATTTTTCCTTCCCTTTCCCTATGTTCATCTGTTTTGTTTAATTCCACATATGAGTAAAATCATATATTTGTCTTTCTCTGACTAGTGAATACATTCTAGTTCTATCCACTTTGTTGCAAATGGCAAGATTTCATTCTTTTTGATTAGCATATCTATCTATCTATCTATCTATCTATCTATCATCTATCTATCTATCTTTCAATCTATGGATCTCCACTCAGCACTCAGTGGACATTTGGACTTTTTCCATAATTTGGCTATTGTTGATAGCACTGCAGTAAAATTGGGGTGCATGTGCCTATTCAAATCAGAATTTTTTAAAAGTTTATTTATTTTTGAGTGAGAGCACGAGTGAGGGAGGGGCAGAGAGAGAGGGAGACAGAAAATCCCAAGCGGGCTCCATACTGCCAGCACAGAAGTCAATGCGGGGCTGGAACCCACAAACTGAGATCATGACCTGAGCTTAAATCAAGAGTTAGACGTTTAACCAACTGAGCCACCCAGGTGCCCCCAAATCAAATTTTTGTATCGTTTTGATAAATACCTAGTAGTGCAATTGCTGAGTTGTAGGGTAATTCTATTTTTTAATTTTTTGAGGAACCTCCCTACTGTTTTCCAGAGTGACTGCACCAGTTTGCATATCCACCAGCAGTGCAGAAGGGTTCCCCTTTCTCCGGATCCTTGCCAACATCTGTTGCTGTCTGAGTTGTTAATTTTAGACATTCTGACAGGTGTGAGGTGGTATCTCATTGTGGTTTTGATTTGTATTCTCTGATGAGCGATATTGAGCATTTTTTCTTTTCTTTTTTTGTTTTTTTACTATTAAAAATTTTTTTTTAATGTTTATTTTATTAAAAAAATTTTTTTTAATGTTTATTTATGTTTGAGACAGAGAGACAGAGCATGAACGGGGGAGGGTCAGAGAGAGAGGGAGACACAGAATCTGAAACAGGCTTCAGGCTCTGAGCTGTCAGCACAGAGCCCGATGCAGGGCTCGAACTCACGGACCGCGAGATCATGACCTGAGCTGAAGTCGGACATTTAACCGACTGAGCCACCCAGGTGCCCCAATGTTTATTTATTTTAGAGAGAGACAGAGTGGGAGCAGGGGAGGGGCAGAGAGACAGAGGGAGACACAGAATCCAAAGCAGGCTTCAGGCTCTGAGCTGTCGGTACAGAGCCCAATGTGGGGCTTGAATCCATGAATTGTGAGATCATGACCTGAGCCGAAGTTGGACGATTAACCGACTGAGCCACCTAGGCGCCCCTCTTGAGCATTTTTTCATGTGTCTGTTAGCCTTGTCTTCTTTGGAAAGGTGTCTGTCTATACATGTCTTCTGCCCATTTCTTCACTGGATTATTTGGGTTTTTTTGGGTGTTAGGTTTGGTAAATTCTTTATAGATTTTGGATATTAACCCGCTATCCAGTATGTCATTTGCAAGTATCTTCTCCTGTTCTGTTGGTTGCCTTTTAGTTTTGTTGATTATTTCCTTCTTTGCACATAAGATTTTTATCTTGATGAGGTTCCAGTAGTTGATTTTTCTTTTTATTTCCCTTGCCTCTGGAGACATGTCAAGTAAGAAGTTGCTGTGGCTGAGGTTAAAGAGGTTGCTTGCTTTTTTCTCCTCTAGGATTTTGATGGTTTCCTGTCTCACATTTAGGTCTTTCATCTATTTTGAATTTGTTTTTGTGTATGGTGTAAGAAAGTGGTCCAGTTCCATTCTTAACACTTGTCACTGTCCAGTTTTCCCATCACCATTTGCTGAAGAGACTGTCTTTTTTCCATTGGATACTCTTTCCTGGTTTGTCAAAGATTAGTTGGCCATACATTTGTGGGTCCATTTCTGGGTTCTCTATTCTGTTTCAGTGATCTAAGTGTCTGTGTTTGTGCCAGTACCATACTGTCTTGATGATTACAGCTTTGTAATACAGCTTGAAGTCTGGAATTGTGATGCTTCCAGCTTTGGTTTTCTTTTTCAACATTACTTTGGCTATTCGGGGTCTTTTCTGGTTCCGTACAAATTTTAGGATTGCTTGTTTTAGCTCTGTGAAGAATGCGGTTATTATTTTGGTAGAGATTGCATTGAGTATGTAGATTGCTTTGGGTAGTATAGACGTTTTAATAGTATTTTTGTTCTTCCAATCCATGAGCATGGAATGTTTTTCCATTTCTTTGTGTCTTTAATTTCTTTCATAAGCTTTGTATAGTTTTCAGCATACAGATCTTTTATCTCTTTGGTTAGATTTATCCTAGGAATCTTAAGGGTTTTGGGGCAATTGTAAATGGGGTCTATTCCTTGATTTCTTTTTCTGCTGCTTCATTATTGATATATAGAAATGCAACTGATTTCTATGTTGATTTCATAACTTCTACTTTGCTGAATTCACATAGCATTTTTTTGGTGGAGTCTTTCAGGTTTCCCATGTAGTGCCATGTTATCTGTGAAGAGTGGAAGTTTGACTTCTTTGCCAATTTGGATGCTTTTTATTTCTTTTTGTTGTCTGATTTCTGAGGCCAGGACTTGCAATACTATGTTGAAAAGCAGTGGTGAGAGTGGACATCCCTGTCATGTTCTTGACCTTAGGGGGAAAGCTCTCAGTTTTTCCCCATTGAAGATGATATTAGCTGTGGGCCTTTCCTATATATGGCCTTTAGGATGTTGAGGTATGTTCCTTCTGTCTCTACTTTCTTGAGGGTTTTTATCAAGAAAGGATGCTGTACTTTGTCAAATACTTTTTCTGTATTTATCGAAAGGATCATACAGTTCTAATCCTTTCTTTTATTAACGTGGTATATCACATTGATTTGCAAATAGATAAAATCTCTCTCTCTCTCTTAAAAAAAAAATTTCTGGGGCTCCTGGGTGGCTTAGTCAGTTAAGTGTCCGACTTCGGCTCAGGTCATGATATCACAGTTTGTGAGTTTGAGCCCTGCGTCGGGCTCTGTGCTGACAGCTCAGAGCCTGGAGTATGCTTTGGGTTTTGTGTCTTCCTCTTTCTGCCCCTCCCCCACTGGCACTGTCTCTCAAAAAATGAATAAATGTTAAGAAAATAAAAATAAAAATTTCTAATTTCCCTTGTGGATTCCATTTGAGCCATGGGTTATTTAGAAATATGTTAATTTCTCAATGTTTGGAGATTTTCCTGATATCTCACAATAATTGATTTTTAGTTTAATTCTGTTGTGGTCAGAAGACATCCTTTGAGGGGCGCCTGGGTGGCTCAGTCGGTTAAGCGTCCGACTTCGGCTCAGGTCACGATCTCGCGGTATGTGAGTTCGAGCCCCGCGTCGGGCTTTGTGCTGACTGCTCAGAGCCTGGAGCCTGTTTCAGATTCTGTGTCTCCCTCTCTCTCTGACCCTCCCCCGTTCATGCTCTGTCTCTCTTTGTCTCAAAAATAAATAAATGTTATAAAAAAAAAAAAATTAAAAAAAAAAAAAGAAGACATCCTTTGAAATTTCAGTTCATTTCAGTTTGTCATGGTTTGTTTTATGGTCCAGAATACGACCTGTCATGGTCAGTGTTCTGTGAGCACTTGAAATAATATGATGCTGTTACTGTGTGGAGTACTCTTTTTATGCCAATTAAGTCTAGTTGGTTGATAGGGTTGTTTAGGTTTTCTGTATCTTTACTGACTTTATATCTACTTGTAATGATCTCTGAGAGGGAGAGATGTTGAGGTCTCCACAGAGTTTTATGGATTTTTTTCTTTTTCCTTTCTATTCTGCCAGTTTTTTTTATCTCATGTATTTTGAAGATCTGTTGTCATGTACACATACAGTGTAGTTGACATACAGGGTTATATTTGTTTCAAATGTACAGTATAGTGATTCAGCACTTCCATATATCCTTTGACTTTCAGGGCATTCTTTATTAATATTTAATAAAAATGGGTTTCTTGTAGATGGAATATAGATGGATTTTGCTTTTCTAGCTGGTCTGAAGATCTCTGTCTTTTCATTGGTATTTTAGACTATATTTAATGTTATTATTGGTATGGTTGGATTTAAATCTGTCATTTTGATAGTTGCTTTCTATTTCTTCTATCTGTTCTTTGTTCTGTTTTTCTATCTGCTTTTGGATTAATTGAATGTTTTTTATGATTGTGATTGTAATTTCTTTTAATGTTTTTATTTATCTTTGAGACAGAGAGAGACAGCATGAGCAGGGGAGGGGCAGAGAGAGAGGGAGACACAGAATCTGAAGCAGGCTCCAGGCTCTGAGCTGTCAGCACAGAGCCTGACGTGGGGCTTGTACTCACGGACTGTGAGATCATGACCTGAGCCGAAGTCGGACGCTTAACTGACTAAGCCACCCCGGCTCCCCATGATTATGTTTTTAACTTCAATATTGGCTTATTATGTATATTTCTTTTATTTTTGACATACTGTTTACAGTGTATATCTTCAACTTCTTCTAATTTGCCTTCCAGTAATATTGAACCATTTCATATATAGAGTAAAATTCCATGCAAAACAGTAAATGTCCAATTCCTCTTTCATTTTTTTCTTTTACTGTCATATACCTAATTTTACATATGTTAATAACGTACTTTGTTACTCTTTTTGCTGTAGATTGTCAGTTATTTTTTAGATTAAATATATGGGAGGGGTGCCTGGGTGGCTCAGTCGGTTGAGTGTCCGACTTCGGCTCTGGTCACAATCTCACAGTCTGTGAGTTTGAGCCCCGCCTCGGGCTCTGTGCTGACAGCTCAGAGCCTGGATCCAGCTTCAGATTCTGTGTCTCCCTCTCTCTCTGCCCCTCCCCTGCTCATGCTCTGTGTCTCTTTGTCTCAAAAATAAATAAAAACATTAAAAAAATATATGGGAAATAACCTTTTATAGTGACTCTAATTTTTACCATTTGGGGCATTCTTTATTTCTTTGTATAGATCCAGATTTCTATCTAACACCATACTTCCTGAAAGAATTCCATTAACATTTCTTTTTAACACAGGTCTTTTAGCAGTGAATTATTTCAGCCTTGGTTTACGAAAAACCAGCCTTCAATTTTGGAAGATACCTTTCCAAGGTATCATATTCTTTGTGACTTCTTTCTTTTATTTAGGAAAGTTAGTCTTCCTGCTTGGATAGTTTCTGAGAAATCTTTTTTAATCTTGATTTTGTTCCCCTTTTTCCCCTCTGGCTGCCTTCAAGATTTTATCTTTATCTTTGTTTTTTAGCAGTTGGAATATGTTGTATTTAGGTGCTATCTTGGTATTTGTTCTGCTTGGGGTTCTCTGAGCCTGATCTGTGCTTTGATGTGTTTCATGAAGTTTGGAAATTTTTTGAGTATTTATCTTTTAAATTACTTTGCCTCATTCTTTCTCTTTTCTCCTGGGATTCCAGTGACATTTTTCTTAGATTTTTGGGTATTGCCTCACAGCTCTTAGATGCTCTTGTTTTTTTTTCTCCTTTGTTTTCTCTTTGTGTCTCATTTGAGTACTTTCTTTTGACCTATTTTCAACTTTCCTGATTCCCCCACCCCTCCCACTGACCCTGGTTGCATTGAATCTCATGATGAGCCCTCAGTGGCTTTTTTTTTTTTTTTTTTTTTTTTTTAGTTTATTTATTTTTAAGAGGAACAGAGACAGCACAAGCTGGGGAGGGGCAGAGAGAGAGAGAGAGAGAGAGAGAGAGAGAGAGAGAGAATGAATCTGAATTTAGGAAGCTGTGAGATCATGACCTGAGCCAAAACCAAGAGTCGGACCCTTAACCGACTGAGCCACCCAGGAGTCCAATCAGTGGCATTCTTTAATTTCTTTCTGGTTATAATTTCTAGCATTTCTGTTTGACTCTTTCTTATAGTTTCTATGTCTCTGCTGAAGTTCCCCATATGTTCATGCATATTTCTATCTTTTCCACTATAGACCTTTAACAGTATTCATTATTATTTTAAATCTCTTGTCTGATAGTTTGGGTCATCTGGGTCAACATCTGGGTCATCTGGGTCATTTCTCAGTCTGATTGTTTTGTCTCTTGACAGTGTTTTGTTTTATTTTATTTTATTTTATTTTTTTGTATTTTTTATGTGTCTCTTAATTTTTGAGTGAATGCTGGACTTCACATGTAAAACTGTAGTCACTGAGAGAAAACAATCTTTATGCCTGGAAGTGGGCATGTCTCTTCTTTCACTAGGTAATTAATACACAGCACTGAGTCCATTTAGGATAGAGTTGAACTAGGTTTGGGTTTTGTTGTTACTATGATTATCTTCAGTGTATTGCTGGCTTGAGATTCCTCCATTCCTTGTGCTTAGAGTGGGGAGTGGGGTGCTGAAAGGTTTTTCTCAGTGTTCTTGTTCCACTCTTAGCTTTTGGTGTCCCTGTGACACCTGTGCCCCGAAAGGCTGGAAGGCTGTTTCTCCATGCACTTGCCCCTCCCAGAAAAGTCCTAGCCTGGAAGTAGACAGGACTGTTGATATCTCTGGTTTTGGTCCTCGTTCAGGTGTGATCCTGTGTGCATGGTTGAGTCTTTCTCAGTAATACCCTCTTGCAGGTGGTAGGGTCTTCTCATGATATCCTGCAGGGTCTTGGGTAGGACTTACTGCTCCCCTAGGGGAAGAAGGTATCTTCTTCTTAACTCTAATTCTTTCCCCAGCTACAGTTTGCCTTAGCCCAGGCCCTGGGACTGACTGGGTTTGACACACTTCTTCCCCCAAGCAGCTCAGCTTTTGTTTGCATGGGGTAGAAGGGCAGGGTAAGATTGGGGGTGGTGGTCAGGACTTTACACTAGTCAAGTGGTGGCTTTCTCCCAGGTCTTCAGAAGGAGACTCTCCCACTTCATCTCCAGTCTTACCAGCATCTGGGCAACATCTGTGCAGATGTTTGAACTTCCCTTTTGTCTGTGGATGCTAGGGACCCTAGACTGTCATACAGCCCTTCACTTAGCCTTTAGCCTATCATTAAACTTTTTAGTTGAATTCTTACCTGCTTGTTAAACCCAGCATCTCTCCCTCACATGCTCTGACATAGGAGAGCCAGTGCTTACCTCCCTGTCTCCTTGAGGGCCATGTCTTCCTTTGGATTTCATTTTTTCTTTTCCTTTAGTTGTGCGTTGTTTCCACCTCCTGGGCCTCAGCTTAGGTGGGTGAACATCGTGATGTGGCAGCAGTAGATTCTCTTGTGCTTCTTCATCTTCGGTGACTTGACCTGTGTTTCATTAACCCTAGAAGAGGAAAGATTTTTAGAAACTATTTTGCTTATAAAAATTAAATTTCCCCTAATATTTTTAATATATGAATAGCCTATAACTGTAATTAAAATTACTGTAATTAAAAGTTCATTAACTCAGGGAGACTAGTCTAGAAATTGGTAACAGTGTTTACCCGGGAAGAAGTAGCTGGCTAGAGTGTAGAGGTGGGAGGGAGCCTTATTTTTACTGTATATCCCTTTGGACCACTTGGGTTTTGTACACATATATTTATCAACCTGTTCAAAAAGAATAATACAAAGTTTATAATTACATTAGAACTAAATTATAAGTTTCTAATTTTATTTTTATACCACCTTGTTTGTAGAAGATTTGGTTAAGAATAAGTGGGAAAAGGAGAGGTGGCTGTTGGGAGACCTTGAAGAAGAAAGGAAAAGAATTTCTTTATTTCGTCTTGTAGAAATCTGGGACAGTGAGTGAGTTCTCAGTGAATGGGGGCTTCTTTACTGTGAGTCTAACTTTTATAGATTATCTCTCTCATGGGTTTTGCCCAAATGATAGGTTGGGTTCATGTTTGTGTTTTGCTTGGAGAGAATTCTAAATAACATGTTTTTTTCTTCTGAATACTTCTTCAGAAGTGATGGAAGGGTCCTAGACTTCATTATCTTCATGTTTTACTATATATCCAACTTTAAGTTTGATTTTGTTATTGGGTGAGATTCATGAAGTTATCACTGGCGGTCCAGGTGTGATTACCAGCAGGCTTACTTAGACCAGTCAGTGGAAAGTTATCAATCAGTTTCCTGCGTCTAGAATAGAAAGGGCAGTTGAATAGGTTACAACATGTAATGGAATTCTTTGGACAGTGGTGTTTTTATTTCTTTGAATTCTCACATGCCTACCCTAATTGCCCACGACTTAAAAATGGGGGGTAAGCAAGCAGGCTACCTTTATGACACTTAACACAGAGTAGGAAAAGTTGCCTTTTTTCTCCCGACGTACATTTCCTGCCCCAGACCTGGAAACAGTAAGTTCTCAGAGCCTCCCTCCCCTTCACAACGTGGGTGGGTGCTAGGGGTGCTTGTTGCCACTGGATTTTTCATTGGTTTTAGGCCTTTTTTGTGGATATACTATACTATATCTCTTTTCCATTTTACCACTGTTCAGTTTTGTTTCCATGAATATTTTTATCTTCTTCTTATTACCCCATAAAACATCTAAAGAGCCAAATACCTGGAAATAAAACTGGTGTCATATTACTTCTGAAATGCCTGTCACCTTGCAAAACAGTTCTCAAAATACTTTTTCAGGATTTATGTATTACTTGTTTTTTTCTTCTTCAGAAATGTTATCCACTTAATCATTGTTCATTATCACCTCTGTATGGCTCTATTTTCTAGGCCAGGGAAACAAAAGACAGCTTTCTTTTACACGTGAATAACAAAACAATAATATTTCTGTGACTTTTGTTCATTCACAACATTGTCATAGATGTTTGAAAGAGCATCTAGCACATTGTTGATGCTTAGACACAAATAATTGGCAAATCTGTGCACAAGTCACTTAAGTTTTCTGTACTCTGTGCTTAATTGTACTTGTGAGATTGAGAGAATTCTAGGAGGTTTTGGGGGCTAAGAATTTTTTCTATTAAATGTTCTATCGTAGGACAGTGGTTTTCAAAGTGTGGTCCTTGGACCAGAAGTGATCCCATCATTTGGGAGCTTGTTAAGGTACAATTCTCAGGCCCACCCACCTGGAATCAGAAACTTTGGGTATGGAGCTCAGCAATCTGTGTTTTAAGAGGCCCTTGCAGGTAACTTTGATGCACCCAAGATTGAGAAACGTTGATCCAGGAGGGAGGGCCTAAGCCAAGTCCTGGAAAGAATGATAACTAGATACTGCAGATTCTTGTTTAGCTGACGGGCCTTCTCTTGCAGAGCCTTGCAACCAGCTTTATTGGCCACCAGAGGGCGATGTTGGAACAGGCCTGACTTTTGCGCTAGAAGGTGCCCTTGTGCCGAGATCATGCAGAATCTGCCCCCCCCCCCCCCCCCCCCATTTTGCCCAAAGCCGACTCACCGTGGCTGTCTTCCTCACAGCACACATGCCCTCTCAGGGTCTTGCCACTTCCCTTCTCTGCCTGATTTGCCAGCTGTGGGACTCGAAAATCACTTGTGAGAGAAGAGAGTTAAAAACAAACAAACAAGAAAACTCCAAAACACAAAAATAAACCCAGTGAATTTGAATGTCTTTATTTCTCAGGGCGCGTGATTATTTAAAAATTGTGTTGTTTTCAGTGCTATAGGTGTTTAGCTGAGAAAGATTTCATTTCATGAAATGGATGTTCCTCTGAGGGAATTAGTGAAAGAAGGCAGTGTAGCATCTTTTGAATTAGGATTTACCCAGTAATGCACAGTGAACCTCCTTCTTACTCTAAAGCCTACTTATTTATTTATTTTTAAAATATTTATTTATTTTTGAGAGAGAGAGAGAGAGAGAGAGAGAGAGAGAGAGCATGAGCAGGGAAGGGGCAGCGAGAGAGAGGGAGACACAGAATCTGAAGCAGGTTCCAGGCTCCGAGCTGTCAGCAAAGAGCCCGACGTGGGGCTTGAACTCACGAACCGCGAGATCACGACCTGAGCCGTACTCAGACGCCCAACTGACTGAGCCACCCAAGTGCCCCAAAGCCTACTTATCTTTATGTTGTAATGTTTTTCTTTCTCCCTTCCTATGTTTCCTTCCTTCCTTCCTTCCGTCCTTCCTCTCTCCTGGGCTTGGATTCTTTTTAGACTGTTAGGTGTTATGTGTATGGTAGAATCTCAGTCTCTCTTTTATTTTCTTCTAACCTCCTTATTTTGCTTTTTTTTTATTCTGGTAAGTTTCTTATTTCTTAGATGCACAATTATTAGTCTACTAATGTCACTTAAGCTAGATTTTTGTATTTTTATGTTCTACCAAGGTTACTTTATAGTTTAGTGATCAGTCTGCAGTTAATCTACAGTTAGTGTACAGATTGATCAACTATAGATGATCATTGTTAATAACAATGGAAATAATAACATTTGTTAACATTTGCATAACACTATAGTTGGCACAATACTTCCTCCAGTATTAGTAGATTTCGTCTTCTTGATAACCATGGGAGATAGATATTATCACATTTTTCAGGGGAGGCTGCTAAGGCTTAGAAAGCACAAGGGAGTTGGATTTGATCATTTGGTTAATAGTGACAGACCACAACTGAACTCAGATCTTCTGATTTTCAACCTCATGTTCTTTCTATGAAACCACACCATCTTCACAGATGCATACTCTGCTTAATTTAATGTCTTATAGATGCTATTTTTCAAAACTAAACATTTACTTATGTAACTCAAAGACAAAATTATTAGACATATAAATATTATTTTCAGGAAATATAAATGAGTCTTATTTCATTTGTATAAAGAGCTTGAACTTTGAACCTGAGGACTCTGCTACTAATTCATATGAATTTGTAAAGTTTTCCACTTTCTTAGGTGACTGTTTCACATCATCTCCTTTCTGTTCAAACCTCCAGCACCTGCCCTCCTGTTCATATTCTCAGCCAATGACTTTTACAACAAAGGATCAATAGACTCAGTCAGAAGAGAACTTCTGCACAGTCCCCCTGCTGCAGGTCCTCACCTACCTCCCCCCTCTGCCCTTTCCTCTGCTCTTCCTCTTGTTATGGGCGAACTGCTTTCACTTAGGGCACTGCTAGAGCCATTTTCTCTTCTGTTGCCTGCATCATCAGTTTCTCTGTTTCAACTGGGTCATTCATCAACATCAAATAGACCATAATTTTTAACTTCCTTAAAAAAAAATCCTATCTCAGGGGCTCCTGGGTGGCTCACTCAGTTGAGTGTCCAACTTCAGCTCAGGTCATGATCTCACCGTTAATGAGTTAGAACCCTGCATCAGGCTGTGCACCGACAGTGTTGAGCCTGCTAGAGATTCTCTCTCTCTCTCTCTCTCTCTCTCTCTCTGCTCTTCCCCAGCTCATGCTTTCTCTCTCACTTAAAAAAAAAAAAGTCCTTTCTCAACCCCATGCCCATCTCATTTGCTTCTTTTTTTCCCTGTTCCTTTGAAAAGGATGTATCTACTACCTGTCTCCTTCTTTCTTGAACCCCTTCCCATCCTACAGTAGCCCATGCCATGCCACCCAAACTGCTCCTTTTACATTGCCAAGGATGAATCCCGGATAACCCCAAGGGTTTTAGCACGGTTGACTGAAAAATGAATTGCCATCATCTGAGATTGGGAAAGCTCTAAAAAGAGTATTTTGAGGGGCACCTGGGTGGCTCAATCAGTTAAGTGTCCAGCTCTAGATTTCGGCTCAGGTCATGATCTCATAGTTGTGAGATCAAGCCCAGTGATGGTCTCCTGTCTAGCGTGAAGCCTGCTTAAGAGTCTCTCTCTCTTTTTCCAAAGAAAAAGAAAAAAAAAAAGTAGATTTTTAGAGGAATATAAGAAATTTAGGTCGAGAGTTGCTGAGCGTGAGTTACATGATAGTAGAGAAGATACCCAAGAGGAGAAGAGCAATAGACAGCTAGATAAGAGTCTGGAGTTCAGAGGAGAGTTCTGGGCTCGGGATACCAATCTGGAGGTTGTTGATATTTAAAGCTCTGGCTAAAGGAGGTAGTTGTAAAGCATGTCATTTTCAGAATGTTTCACTTTTGCCACATAAAAATAAGTTATGCTGCTCTTTTCAATGCATCCAAATGCTCCTAAATATATAGCATTTTGATTCTCCTCATCATGTATTTTAAAAATGTATGAGCAAGCTGTTCATTATCATTGGAAATGTAAATCCTTCTTTCGATTCCTTGAACTCTTATTTCTAGTCCATGTCTGTCATAGACTTTTATCTTAGAGTAATACATTTTTATACTGATAGGTTTTTCTTGATTGTTATTGTGTTTTTGTAACAAAATATGTATGTAAGCTTAAATTTTAATTTAAAAAGTTCCTGTAACCATAAGGCTTTAAATATTAACTTGATCCAGAAGAAAAGTTATTATCACAGTTACTAGTAGTAGTACACAGTTGATCGCATGTGTCAGGATTTTTGGTAAATTGTTACTAACCATAAAAGTTGAATTTGGTTGGAAATGTTTTTGGGGGTCTAATAGGTTTCTCAATTAGGTCATGAATCTTTGGATAATTATTTTTTGCTAGGATGAAAGAGGGTGCAGTAATTTCTATTCCTATTGGTTTTTGTTTTTGTTTTTAGTTAGCTTCATGCCCAGTTCAGAGCCCACCGCAGGGCTTGAACTCTTGACCCTGAGATGAAGAGTCAGGTGCGTAACCTACTGAGCCACCCAGGCGCCCCTCTCTTCCTATTTTAATAGATTCTAAAGTGAAAAAACTTTATTCACATGGCTAAGTGTGTGGGAATAGAAGTCTCTATGGAAATGTCCTCAGTTCTTTGAGTTATATGTTAAGGATTCTGTAAGTCATTATTATTAGAAATTATTTTCAATGTCGTATCAGAAGGCAACTACATTAAAACTTCTTTAAAGTTTGATGAAAGCCAAGAATTGGAAACTACCTAACCTGGAAGATGATTTGTTACTCAGTCATGAGAGAATTTACTTTTCAGGGGCTTGCTTTTGTTTCATGGATGTGTGATATTTTCTTTATACCTTCTGAGGGAAATGAGGTAGTTTTTAAAAAAAGTCTCCTGTTTGCGAGGCACCTGGTGGCTCAGTCGGTTAAGCATCCGACTTCAGCTCAGGTCATGATCTCACAGTTTGTGGGTTTGAGCCCCGTGTTGGGCTCTGTGCCGACAGCTCAGAGCCTGGAGCCTGCTTCGGATTCTGTGTCTCTTCTGCCCCCCCCAACTTGTGCTCTTATCTCTGTCCCTCAAAAATAAATAAATGTTAAAAAAAAAAAAAAGTCTCTTATTTGCTGTATCAACATTGTTTCCCTGAGTGATGTTTATTCTCTTTGAATGAGATGATGCCTTATTCTTTTGGTGATAGTTTCCCTCAGGTATGTGGCATTACTGTCTATTTGAGATTCCTCATGACTGTTTTTTTTTTTTTTTTTTTTTCCCACCACCTGCCTCTGACAGGGATACAGCTGTGCTGCCAGGTGGAGTGTGGGGGCTCCCCATTCGTTCTGGAGGTTGGCACAAGGCTGACTGTTGTGGGGTGAGGGAAGGAAAGTATGGGGGAAATGGGGACTGGCCTGGTAGCTTTTAATGGCGCTCCCATCATGCCTGCTGTCCGAGTGCAGAAGACCTTGCAGTCCTGCTTTCCTGGGCCGCCTTCAGGCTGTGGTTTCTTCTTCAGTGTGATCCCATTTGCTTCAGCTTCTTGGATATTCCTTGTGATTTCTGGTCCACTGGATGGTAACCTTCTTGATTTCTAGGTCTTTTCTTACTTTATTCTTTTGAGCCATCTTTCCTGCCATGTTTAAGTATTTGTGGTAGTATGTTGAGGATGACCTATGAACTTCAGTTGGCTCTCTCTATCCATTCTCTTTTTTAATTTTAAATATGTAATTTTATTTTTTACCAAAATGGGATTGTATTGTACAAAATAATTTTGTGTAGTACAAAATAATTTTATTATTTTGCACATGTAGATTGCTAATTTACAAATATGTTAATAAATATACTTCTACAACTTCATTTTTAATGGCTAGTGTTCTATTATAGAATTCTGTAACTATTAGCTACTTAAAATTTTTATTTTTTAATTTACATGCAAGTTAGTTAGCATATTGTGCAATAATGATTTCAGGAATAGAGTCCAGTGATTCATCTCCAGTCTGTAACACCCAGTGCTCATCCCAACAAGTGTCTTCCTTAATGCCCCTTGCCCATTTAGCCCATCCCCCCCACCCACAACCCCTCCAGCAACCCTCTGTTTGTTCTCCATATTTAAGAGTCTCTTATGTTTTGTCCGCCTCCCTGTTTGCTTCCCTTCCCTTATGTTCATCTGTTTTGTACCTTAAAGTCCTCATATGAGTGAAGTCATATATTTGTTTTTCTCTAATTTTGCTTAGCGTAATACACTCTAGTTCTATCTACATTGTTGAAAATGGCAAGGTTTCATTCTTTTTGATTGCTGAGTAATAATACTCCATTGTGTGTATGTATGTGTGTGTGTGTGTGTGTGTGTGCGTACACACACAAACCACATCTTTATCCATTCTTCTGTTGATGGACGTTTGGGCTCTTTTCCATACTTTGGGTATTTTTGATAGCGCTGCTATAGGCATTGGGGTGCATGTGCCCCTTTGAAACAGCACACCTGTGTCCCTTAGTTAATTACCTAGTAGTTAGTAGTGCAATTACTGGGTCATAAGGTAGTTCTGTTTTTAACTTTTTGAGGAATCTCTATACTGTTTTCCAGAGTGGCTGCACCAGTTTACATTCCCACCAATAGTGCAAAAGAGATCCTCTTTCTCTGCATCCTCACCAACATTTGTTGTTGCCTGAGTTAATTTTAGCCATTCTGACAGGTGTGGGGTGCTATCTCATTGTGGTTTTGATTTGTATTTCCCTGATGATGAGTGATGTGGAGCATTTTTTCCTGTATTGGTTGGCCATCTGGATGTCTTCTTTGGAGAAGTGTCTGTTCAGGTCTTCTGCCCATTTCTTCACTGGGTAATTTGTTTTTTGGGTGTTGTTTGATAAGTTCCTTATGGATTTTTGGATACTAACCCTTTATCTGATGTGTCATTTGCAAATATCTTCTCCCATTCTGTTGGTTGCCTTTTACTTTTGCTGATTGTTTCCTTTGCTGTACAGAAGCTTTTTATCTTGATGAGGTCCCAGTAGTTCATTTTTGCTTTTATTTGCCTTTCTTCTGGAGGCATGTTGAGTAAGAAGTTGCTGCAGCTGAGGTCAAAGAGGTTTTAAAACGTCTGCTTTCTCCTCGAGGATTTTGATGGCTTCCTGTCTTACATTAGGTCTTTCATCCATTTTGTGTATTTTTGTGTATAGTGTAAGAAAGTGGGTCCAGATTCATTTTTCTACATATTGCTGTCCAGTTTTCCCAGCATCATTTGCTGAAGAGACTGTCTTTATTCCATTGGATATTCTTTCCTGGTTTGTCAAGAAGTAGTTGGCCATACGTTTGTGGGTCCATTTCTGCGCCTGACGCCAGTCAGGCGTCCCTACTCTTAAATTCTTTAATGTGCTCTGGGGCGCCGGGGTAGCTCATTCAGTTAAGTGTCCAACTCTTTGATTTTGGCTCAGGTCATGATCTCGTGGTTGGTGGATTCCAGCCCTGCATCAGGCTCCATGCTGGGTGTGCAGAACCTGCTTGGGATTCTTTCTCTCTCCCTCTCTCTCTGCCCCTCTATGCGCCTCTCTCTCTCTCTCTCTCTCTAAGTAAATAAACTTAAAATTTTTTTTTAGAAGTATTATAAAATTCTTTAATGTGCTCAATTAAAACAGGACTTTTTGTCTGTTTAAGTCTTCCTTTTTGTCCTTATCTCTGGTTCCCCATCAGTGGTGTTTGGATATATTCTTTCATATTTTTTCTGATTATTTGTGTGTGCGTGTGTGTTATAATGCTATTATGCCATATTTGCTTTTCTTTTTTTCTTTTAAGTAGGCTTCATGCCCATCATGATGCCCAATGTGGGGCTTGAAGTCATGACTTTGAGTTCAAGACCTAAGCTGAGATCAAGAGTCGGATGCTTTACTGACTGAGCCACCAAGGCGACCCTGGTTTAATTTTTTTCTTAATATGGTCTGGTATTTTCCCATATCAGTACAGGAAGAGTTACCTCATTTCTTTTAAAATTGCATATTATTTCATAATTTAGTGAATCTGTCAGTGGGCATTTGTAACTTTTTAAACAGTGCCATAGTCAACATCTCATTAACATTCATATTTGTGCACTTTTATGTCTTTCTCTGAACTATGTACCTAAAATGGATTGTTGAGTTAAACAAGTATATCAAAATTTGATAGACTGCCAAGTTGTCTCATAAAAGGTTGTTCCGATTTATATTCGTTGAGTGGTGTAGGAGATTACCTGTTTTCTTACACTGTGCCAACACTGGCTATTAAATTTTAAAAAGATTTTATCACGCTCATGACCAGAAGATGGTATTTTTTGTAATTTGCATTTTCCTATAATCTGCATTTTATTTTATTTTTTACAATCTGTATTTTAAAATGAGGCAGATTTTTTAAAATATGTGTTCTTTCTTGAGCTAAGAAGAATAAATTTTATAAATGTACTTTGTGAGGGTAAAAGGAAATTTATGCTAAACATGTTCTATCCCATATTTGGCATAAATGTGGGATAGAACATAGTTGGTATCTCTCCGGATAAGTAAAACAGTATGTAAAGCCCTAGTATGGTACCTAATGCATGGTGGATATTCAATAAAAGTCTGTTCTCTTTCATTCCTTTATTTTCTTTTTCCTCCAGTTAATTGATAATCTCTTTTTGGTCTGCCTTGTTCTTTAGGTTTTCTGTAGTTGTTCCTCTGTTATCTGAGATAACAGAATGAAAGATATTTTCAGTGAGTTTATGTGAAAGATTTCTGCCTTGGATCTGTGGGAGTCAGAAGGTTGGACAGTATAGTTTCTTGTCTTTCAAAGTAAAATCTTGCATTTTATATTTTTGTAGCATACATTCCAGATTTTTACTTGTTTTATGAAAAATATCTCTAGGGGCACCTGGGTGGCTCAGTCGGTTGGGCGTCCGGCTTTGGCTCAGGTCACCATCCTGTGGTTCGTGAGTTGGAGCCCCGTGTCGGGTTCTGTGCTGACAGCTTGGAGCCTGGAGCCTGCTTCAGGTTCTCTCTCTCTCTCTCTCTCTCTCTCTCTCTCTCTCTCTCTCTATTCCTCCCTCTGCTCGCACTCTGTCTCTCTCTCTCTCTCTCCCTAAAATAAATAAAGATTAAAAAAAAAAGAAAAAAAAAGACAAATATCTCTGTTAAGTTCTTGAGAGGGACTCATGAGAAGCTCTTGGGTTGGCAAGCTGACCGCAGAGCTAGATGGGTTGCTGAAGTGTTAGATGTGGTCAAAGCCTTTAAGAAAAGGTTGTACATCCTTATATTCGTCTGTGTAGTAACGCAATTTCATTCATGATATAGTAGAGCAAAGAAACTAGAATAACCAAAACAATTTTGGAAAAGACCCACTATAGAGGACTCACATGACCTTTTTGAAATACTGTAGATTCAGTAATCAAGACATTGTAGTATTGGAAAAATGGATAGACTTATAGGCCGGTGGAATAGAAGAGAGTGCAGAAATAGATCCACACACAGTATATGTGATTTTACTACAAAAATGCAATGGCAGTTCAGGGAATAAGGATAGTCTTTTCAACAAATTATACAGGAATAATTAGATGTCCATAGGCAAAAAATACAGATCTAGACCTGTAGCTACACCATATACAAAATTTATCATGTATCATCGGCCTTAATATGGAGCCTAAATTTGAAAACTATAATAGTTCTAGAGGAAAACGTAGGAGAAAATCCTGTGGCCTTGAGTTAGATAAAGATTTCTTAGATACCTCACTGAAAATATAAGGAAGCATGAGGGAAAAATGAAAAATTCTAGTTCATCAAAATTTAAAGCAAAAGACACAGTTAAGACAATGAAAATACGGGTAAGACACAGTTTGCAAAGCAAAAGACACAGTTAAGAGAATGAAAATTCAAGTTATAGACTGGGATAAAATATTTGCAGAATTCATCTGATAAAGGGTTGGTACTTATTTTTTTTTTTTTTTTTTTCTCCATGTCCCCCCATTCACAATACAGACCAGGCAAAGCACCTGGGCTGGGGTGTATATGGGTGGATTTACTCTGCCTCCTCTTTCTGTACAGTCAGTGTAAGAACACAGCCTGTGGTAAGCACCGGGAGGCTCATTGGTACTTAGAATGTATAAGGAATCCTCAAAACTAAATAATAAGAAAACAACCCAAAGAAAAGTGGTCAAAAAATTTGACCATTCAATTCACTAAAGAAAGGGATGGCAAATAAACGTGAAAAGATGCTCAATGTCTTTAGTTATTAGGGAATGTGACACAACTATACTCTATCAGAATAGGTAAGATTAAAAAAAAAAGTTCTCTGCTTCCAGTAGTGCTACTGGTGACTGTGTAATCCTCACCCTCAGGAGTAACGATGATGCCCTGGACTCTTTGTGTGGGAGTTCCAAATGGCCCTGTGCCCTTGGAGCATTGGATTTGAATCACAGATACAAAATCTGTGGTGCTTAATAGTGGTTCTAATTGAATACAATGGTAATCTTTGACAATTTACAGAACAGAAAGGATTTCAGTTTGCTTATTAGGAAAGGCTCTTCTATAGTGTAGAGTCTGGGTCCCGTAAAAATGAATGACTCCGTTGTGTTCTATATTTCTGGGTTTTCTTTTATTGGATCTTTAAATTTTGGACATACATTTATCTGCTTTAAGCTCATGCTATGAAGAGTGACAAAATTCTACCTAGTTAGGTAGTGGGGAGTGTGTTTTTCATACTGCTGTCTGTCACAGCGGCTAATTATTCTTTGTGGTTGTTGCAGGTACGCCATCCTCTAAAGCAACAGGGCTAGCCAACGGTGATCATGGAATGGAAGGGAATGATACTGCGGGTAAGTGGTTCCCCGGATTCCCCAAATGTGGAGGTGAAACAGTCACAGTAAACACCTTGATGAGCTTCTTTGAGGAAGACTGTTAGGGAGGCATGTGAATTATCTCTAAGGGTTTTGTTGTTCTTGTTGGATGTATTCAAATCCAAGGCATCTGCCACATAACATCTCTAACGACAGAAGAAAGAGTGGTATTGAATATTTGTTGTAGTTGTGCCACACAAGAGCTGGATCAATCTTAAAACTACGATTATAGATGCAAACTAATCATCATCAAAATATGTTATATTGGAGGCCTTTGGCCACTACAGCTCTTTACACAGGCTTTTCCCCACTGCACTTAGCTTGCTTGCCATGGCTTAATGTTGGGAAATCTGTGAGCCACAAATTAAAAGTTCTTTCCTTTCTATTTTGCCCTCGGTCTTTTTCTCCCCACCCCCCCCCCCCCACAACTGCTACTTTTGAAATCTGTCTCTAACTTTAGCTCCAGCCTATTAATTACTAAGGCTTTGATATTCTGTCAGCTGGCACTGAGTTCCTATGGGTTTCCACCTCATAACTAGCACCAGCTCTCTGACCCCAGAGCAGAATTCTCGAAGAAGTAGCAGGATCCATAGGGATGTACTGTGCAAACCTTCTCTTAGGTAGCCATTATGAGAGTCATGTTGTATTTTTATAAATAATTGCACTTTGCAGTTGTAATCAGGCTGACACTGTTGACCCAAATGAATAGACTTCTAATGGTCAAGCAAACTGTTCTTTGCAACAGAGCGTGCCCTTAACTGGGGCATAACATTCGATTCACATTGCTGCACTGGAGGCAAGCACTAGACACATACTGTGTCTGTGTTTCCCTTGTATGCATACCTCAGCCTTGAGAAGACTTTTCTTGAGCCGCCATACGATTTCTGTTTGTAAGGCTTCCAGAAAGCCTCCTCTTAGCAACAGCAATTATTCCAGGATTTATTTTTTATTCTGTGACCTTTCAAAATGTCCTCTCTATCTTTGTACCTCAGATATATTGATGGCTGGTTTCCATTTGTTGTGAATGTTAGTTTTACCCACTGACATTAACATCCTTATTAGCAGCTCATTAACTTAGAAACTCTTTACTTTAAAAGCTAAAAACAACCAGAAGTGACACTTGTCTTCCAGTTTTGTGAACAGAAATTTTTGTATTTATTTGATAACCTTTGTTGTATTATTGACTGTTTCTGTGCCTGCTTTGAAAGCAGAGTCATCTATGTAGTATAGTTTTAAGGAAACATTTATGGAAATATACCTGTGATTAAAGGAGAAGCTTGAACATGAACTTTTAAAAAATGTGTAAGTTCAGCTTTCTTTAACAAAGAGGCAGTGCCGGGGGAAGAAAAGGCTTGGAGGGGATTGATTTGATTAGCCAGTTGAAGGAGTGGATGCCATTTTCATCCAGAGAGGAAACAATTATCAAAACTAGAGTAGATTTCTTCCCCAGCAAGATGTCAAGTATGACCAGAAGAGACCCAAACTTTGGGTAGCAATTGCTTCCGATTGCCAACTCTTACTAGCACGGAAAAAATTGAACTGGAAAAACATGCAGCCTGGCCCTTACTGTTTCAAGACTTTTAGTTCCCTGGTGGCAGAAAAGAACCCAGGGATTTATGAATTGCCCACTGACATGATGGCAGCCGGTAGAGTATGGTTTGCATACCTGGGAAGATGTGTGTGTTCTGAATTTGACCTTTTGAAAATATGCATGTTTCACTGGGGGGTGGGAATGAGTAGGGAGGGGACAAAGAGTGCATGTTTTTGGAGCATGATGTGACCTCATTCTGATTTGGCCATTACTAACTAGAGCACATAGCTCAGTGCCATTTTGAAAAACTCCCATTTCTGTTTTATTCAGGATGTTGTCTCTAGTCCTAAGAGCAGACCAGCTCCGCTGATAGCATATAAAGGGTGTATGAGCATCTTGCTATGTTGAACTTGCTGTTTACTAATGACCTGTGCTTTTCTGCCCTTTCCTTCCCCTTCCTACTTCTTCCTCCCTTTCTATTTTTCTCCTCCTAGAAGCCTAGCGTGTCTCTCCACACTGGGGCTGCTGCAACACCAGACCAGTGATCTTTCCTAAGCACCGTTACACTTCTAAAACCTGCAGCATTTTGCAGAGCTTTGCTTTTCCTTCCTGGACACGATGTAGAAGAAGCAGAGGGTAGTTCTTCGGGGCCTTTTCTGCTGCTGCCTGAGCAAACCACCTGCTTCCTCTTGTGCTCTGCAGGGCTTGATGGAACCTCCTTTCCCTTTGTGAGCACAGAGTACAAGATGAATCCTTGGGCATCTAATGTCTTTTATTTCTTGTTCTTTTTGAAAACTCATTTTATCATTTCATTCAAATCTCACATTTTTCTTTTTTTTTTAAACATTTTGAGTTGGCCTTTTCCATGTGTTTTTTTCAGCTCTTCAGAATGAATCAGGATATTGTAACACCAAATGAGAACGTGTGCTTTCATAAAGGGATTGAGTCCACCAGTACTGCAGTGACCCTCCCTTTTCCTCTCCCTCCCCTCTCCCTCTGTGAGCTTGCTTTTAGGGAAGTGCAGTCTTTCAGGCTTACCTCTAATTCTCTCCACCTTACTAAAATCTGAATAACGATAGCTATTTTAATGTAGAGTAGCTCTGACTAAACTTTGAAAAGTACTTCCTCGAATTAAATCATCTTTTGTTATTTGTAAGTTGGGCTGAAATTGTTTTTATTACGAAATGACGGTTTATTTGTCTAGAGGCTTAGATTCTCTTGAAAATCTGACAACCTTTTATTGTGTATGAAATTTTATAACCAAAGTTACTTTCATAACATGATCATGAACTATCAAAATAAGAATTGAGAAGTTTAAGAAAGTGGAATCCTGTATAGACTACTGGGATGTTGATACAGATAGAAACAACTTTTTCTGTAAAAACATGAGAATGAAAGTATATCGCAATTCACTGAACAACTACAACCAACTTATCAGGTTTCTAATGACGTGGTTTTCAGATTGGATGCAAACTCTGTTCAGGTAGTGTCTTGAATCCCTTTGGTCTCTGGAGAAGCCTTTTTACAGCATTCCAGGGGGACTGGTGGATCACATGGGAAGACCTTTACAAATTAGCATTTATACTCAGTGCGTTCTGAGGATTGTCCCAATGAGACTTTTTTTTTTTCCTTTTTAAGTTTATTTTACTTATTTTGAGAGAGAGGGAGAGGGAGAGAATCCCAAACAGGCTCTGCACTGCCAGCACAGAGCCCAATGGGACTTTCTTAAACTTGTTCCTTGTTTTCCCACACTAATAGCTAAAAAATCTAGAAGAACTATTTGGGAAAAGTACTGTGGAGCTTTTCAGATAATAACCTTTGATTGGATTTTTAGCAGAGAGATTTTTAGAGAATATAATACCTGGGCCAAGGTTTGAAATCTTACAGGAGTTCTGGCTTAAGAACCAGAATGTGAAACGCTCCAGGTTTCTGTCCTCTAATTGATTATGCAGGTTGTCACAGTCAACCAAATTATTGATTGTTTTGGATTAAGATAAATAATTGGCACTAGATTCTAGGTAGATTTTGAGATGTACATTATTTTAGATCCTCTGACACAAAACTACTTTTGAGATGGAAAAACCAGAATATTATGAAAGTTTAAACCGAGTCCCTGCAATGACTTCTGGAATTCAGGAAGCATTCCCTCTTCTGGTCACAAGCAGGAGCTTGCTCCTCTGCCAGGAATTCCTTCTGTGAGTTCTTGGAGAAAAGACACTTAGAGGAAGCACATTTGAGGGACGTTGCTTATGCTTACCTCTGAAGCAGTTGATAAAATATAAAACTCTTAACTGTAGGAGAGCACCCATCAGATAAAACCTAGCACTTGCCCTTTGGTGTGCAGTTAGTTGTTCAGTATGTGTTTTGGTTTTCTGTGTTTGTTTTGGTTTTGGTTTTTTGGCTAGGAACTTTGCAAAACTGGCAGTGCTAACTTTTAAGGATCAACTTTGACCTTTTTCTAACTGTTCTAACCAGTCTCTACAGCTTGTGCAAGTGACAGGTGGCTGGAGAAGCCCAGGGCCACCCTACTGTGGCAGTGGTTGAAGGGACACACTCACGCTCCATTGCTGACACTGATTTATTCCATTTTGGCTTCCATTTTGCTTTGTTTTTGTTTGACTCTTTTTCCCCAAATATGTTTTTTTATTTATGGAATTGAAAATTTCCACTAATAACAGCTAAAATTCCATGTACATTGTTAGCTCTGTTTCTCTTGGATGTTTCATGTTGCTTCAGTATAGCTTTGTACAAAGTAGCCAGTTCTGTAAGGATATGCTGTGTTGTCATCATGGGCGTACCTGAGTGTGAGGTTACCAGACTGGTCAGGTTGTTCTATTGAAATATGTTTCTTATTTGTAATCTTTCTCTTTCTCTCTCTCTTTTTTCTTCTTTCGCCCAATGTTGAAGATGTAGAACTTTGTTTATAAATAACATTTTATATAACCTCATTCATGCACCTGAGTTTATACTTTTTGTGACTTTAGACTATAACAGTTTGTATTTGGGGACATTTTAATGTGATCATTGTGCTAATAAATAAATTACACTAATAAACATCTTACATTAACACCTTACAGACTGGATTTTGGTTGGAGTCTTAATTACTGAAGTATGATGTGACTAAGACATGAGTTTGGCAAATAAAGACTTGAGGAGTGAATTCTCAGTCTAAGCTTCTGATCCCACCCAAAATAATTTCATAGTTGTATGGGCATTTTACTCTTTGCCAGACATTTTCATTTTCACTTACGTATCTTTGATTCTCAGAATAACTCCTTTTCATCCAGAATCTGTATTAGGTAAGCCCAAATGACTGATATTTTATGGTATCTGCTGAGAAAAACAGTTGGCAGAGTGGCAACATGCAGTTAATCCAAAAGAGTTTCATGGCATGTCAATTATTGTTCAATACCTTCTAAGACTACATGTGTGTGCTTAGTTTAGTCCAGTTAAAATTCAGGTTCACAGTCTTCCTAAAATGCCTTCTGAATTATCATTTGAAACTGTTACATTCAACGATATTTTAATTTTGTAACTTTATTATTTGATGATCTCTAGTATGCTGCTTCTGGGAAGAATTCAACAGAATGCCCAATTCCCTACCCATTTCTGGGTTACTGTTTCTTTACAGTAGGTAGATTTGCAAATGCAATATGTTGACTGAACTAAGACATTGAAAAGATTCTATGCCAAAGGTAATTTGCATGGTATAAAGAACATTTTTCAGCTTGGCACATTGTTTACTAAGAAAGTTCAATTTAATGTCCTTAGGTTTCCCTGTGTGTATGTGTTTGTGTGTGTGTGTGAGAGAGAGAGAGAGAGAGAGAGCACGCGCGTGCCTACATGAGCAAGTGGGGAGGGGGTCAGAGGATCTGAAGTGGGCTTTTTGCTGACAGCAGATCGCCTGATACAGGATTCGAACTCACGAACTGTGAGATCATGACCTGAGCCAAAGTCGGATGCTTAACCAATTGCCCCCCGACCCCAGTTTTTAAGATTTTATTTTTAAGTGATCTCTACACTTAGCATAGGGTTTGAACTCACAACCCCAAGATCAGGAGCTCCACCGACTGAGCCAGCCAGGCTCCTGCTTAGATTTTCTTTTATTAAGAGGGCTTAACAATCTATTCTTATGTTTAAAGCACAAGGATTTAAACACTATAAATAATAATTCATAGTCCTGACTAACTTCTTATAAGTATGCTAGGATTAAAGGTTTTGGTGATCAGGACAATTCTTAGATCTTACTAGTGTATTCATTTTGATGAAAGTGAGATGAAATCTGGCTACTGTTGGATTCTTCCCCCTTGTAGACCTGATAATACATTGGAGCTGGAAGCCTAGAGAGGGTTCTGGACAAAGACATAGGACTGGTGGGGCAGGCACAGAATGTCAGCTTCATTTCTAAGTCACATGTAAGAGTGGATTATCCTCAATTTTATATTGATGCTGTTTCTGTTACAGTGAAAGCTTAACAAGGCTTAATCACAAATTATTTGTGGAATAAATGTCTGTGCTACCATGGAGGCTAAGCTAGATGCAGTACACTAAGTCCTCCACAAATGGCAGTGTTACTGGTGGTTTCCATAATGAACTGATGAGGTGGGTTTTTATTGTGAGAACTGTTCTGAATGTGATGTGATATCTGGTCATATCAACAGGGGAAGATGAAACTGCTTTGTTGGAATGTCCTGGCACAAATGATGTCCTAGGGGTTTCATCACTGTCTCCTGTAGCATCAGATAGAATGCAAGGGATTTAGCATTAGAAAAATTCTCAGGAACCATAAATGTGAAATCTTAGCAGAAAAATAAATCTGTAATGTTAGAATTTCTGAGCAGCTATTGTAACCAACCTCTAAGTTGGCATTATAACTTATAAATGAAGCCCAAACATAAAGCTGCACAATGTGTTCCTAGATATAGACATGGCAAGACCTCCTTTTCCCTGCCTCATCCCCAAATCCTGGAAACAAAAGTTTAATTACTTTCTTTCATTTTCCAGATAAAAGTTGCATGTTGGAGACACATCAGTAAAATACAAACACCTAATGTTTCTTAAAGTTTTTTTGCTTCATGGTTTTCTGATAAAGATGTAGAACTTCTCAGAAAACTCCACATATACCCATTAATACAACATGTTACATTCACTTTTAGGGTATTGAGGACTCCCTTGAAACCAGCTCATGCACTGAGCATTTAATTGTACAGTGAGCCATTTGATTTCAGTGTCTTTTGGAACTTGGTATTGAATAAGACCAAATAGCTTCTTCCTGAGGTTTTCGTGACTCCATTATTCTGATATGCTTTATATAAAAAAAATTTTTTTTTAAGAAAATTTTACAAACCTTTGTGTCAAGGGCTGACTTTCAGTAGATCACAGCGAGGGAGCTGCTCTGCTACGTATATAACCCCGACCCAGAAGCAGGTCGTCTACTCTGACATACTTAAAAAAAATTTTTTTTACATTTATTTATTTATTTTTGAGAGACAGAGAGAGACAGAGCACAAGCGGGGGATGGGCAGAGAGGGAAGGAGACACAGAATGCAAAGCAGGCTCCAGGCTCTGAGCTGTCCCCACAGAGCCTGACACGAGGCTCCAACCCACAAACCATGAGATCATGACCTGAACCGAGGTCGGAAGCTCAACCGTCTGAGCCACCCAGGTGCCCCTCTGATATACCTTTTAAACCATAACTTTGTTTATATAATTTGCTTCTTTTTGTGGAATGAAACTCTACCTTATGACAACAGGCATATGTAGATATAGAATATTTTTCTTTTATTTGTAATTTCATAAGTAATATACGAGTACATTCTCCTTTCTTATAAAATGAAAGCATTTATAGATACAGCCATACTGTATCAGAGACCAGAGGATTTTTACTCAAAGAACTAATATTCACACACAGCTTCTGTAAGTTGATCTTGTATTTTTACCTGAATGTAGACTTGAACAGATTTTTCTGATACATCTCATGAATGATAAGGATAACTGTCCTCTGTATAGCATATTGGAGTTTATTAACTCTTTCGAATGTATAACAGTATATCCATTTTTCATTTGAAGAAGTTGAAGTTAGGTCAATGATAGAACTCAAACTCAAACGTAGGCTGATGAGCCCTGTGCTCTTTCTAACACAGCCTGTCATATCACAGTGGGTCTTCTAAGTGCTAACGAAGTTCACAAAGGTAGTTGGAAGGAACGGACCTTTAAAGGCCTGTGTTTTTGTTTTTGTTTTTAAGTTTGTTTATGTATTTATTTATTTATTTAGAGATGGTGAGGGAGGGAGGGACAGAGAGAGAGGAAGAGAGAGAAAGAGAAAGAGAAATCCCAAGCAGGATCCTTAGTGTCAGTGCAGAGCCCGATGTGGGCTCAAACCCACGAATTGTGAGATCATGACCTGAGCCGAAATCAAGAGCCAGGAACTTAACCGACTGAGCCACCCAGACGCCTCTAAAGTCCTGTTTTAAAGGCCTTTTTTAGTCTCTACTTTCTGGGAGAAAATCCAGGCTGAGGCAAGGGCTTTGTGTATAGGTAGTTTATTTTGAGAAGTGATCCCATGGAAAAAAAGAGGAGACCAGGAAAAGTGAAATTGGAAAGAGGACAAGCCGATATGAAGAAGTATCACTAACTTAGTCACTTCTGTGGACAAAGGGGCCTTAATTCTGTGCCATCTCTCAGTTAACTGTTGTACTTCTGGGTTTGCACTTGTGCAGGGCCAGACTGCAGATGACTCGTCTCTGGCATCAAGATGATGTGAGGCAGAAAACTCTGGTTTGGTTGAAATAAAGTGCAGTCAAATCACACCTACATGCACCTGGATGCTGCAGTTATAGGTAGAGTGAAAGATGGACTTTTAAGGAGGATTGGGTACAAGAGGTGTCCAATTAACCCAATAGATTAATTCAACAAAAGATTTATCTGCTTATGCCTTATTATAAGGAATAATGTCCTTGAATTCTATAGAAGGAAATTTGAAGGAATTTCATCTATCATGGAACTAATTTCCCAAGCCTAATTGTTAGAAACTATATAACTAATTATATAAGTTACAAAAATTATTTCAGGAATTTCCAATCTTAGTGTTTTCTTCTTGAATCAGTTTCAGTAGTAACTGCCTTTTAAGGAATTTGTCCATTTCATCTGTAGTTTGTTGTTGTGCCATTGTTTCTAATTTTTGCTTATAAACCCTTTTATTTCTGCAAGATTGGTGTTGATATCTCCTCTTTCATTTCCGAGTTTAGTAATTTGAGTCATATCTCTTTTACTGATCAGTTACAGTTACAAAAGTGTCAAATTTTGTTGATCTTTTCAAAGTATCAACTTTTGGTTTTGTTGTGTTTTCTGTGTACTTTCTTCTTTGTTTCATTTATTTCCAGTCTCATTTGTATTATATCCTTTCCTCTACTTGCTTTGCATTTAGTTTGCTTTTCTTCTAGCTTCTTAAGGTGTAAAGTTATGTTACTGATTTGTGATTTTTTTTTTTTACCCCCCTTTAATGTAAGTACTTATAGCTATAAATTTCCCTCTGAGCACTGCTTTAGCTGCATCTCCTAAGTTTTGGTGTGTTATGTTTTCATTTTCATTCGTCTTATTTTCTAATTTCCTTTATGACTTCTTTGACCTATTGGTAATTTAAGAGTATGTTGTTAATTTCCACATGTCTATGAATTTCCCAAACTGCTTTCTGTTGTCATTTCCTAATTTCATTCCATTGTAGTTGGAGAACATATTTTGTATTATTTCAGTGCTTTTAAATATATTCAGGCTTGTTTTATGGCCTAACATATGGTCTGTCCTAGAAAATGTTCCATGTGTACTTGAGAAGAATGTATATTCTGCTGTTGTTGCATGGAGTGTTCTAAAAAATGCCTGTTAGATCTAGTTGGTTTATAGTGTTGTTCAGGTCCTCTATTCCTATTCTGTCTAGTTCCATTAATTATTGAAAGTGGGGTATAGTTCAATGGTTGAACTATCTTCTCAGTTTGGTTAGTTTTGATTCATATATCATCTATTCATATATATTCATATATGTAAATATATATATTCACATATTTTAGGACTCTTATCCTAATGTTTTAAAGGAGAATTTTGATAATATAATTAACTCATATGATTTTTACATTGCTCACAGATTAATTCCTTTGAAAAATTCTAGAGTGTGGATAAAAGGATGTATACAGACGATTACTACAACCATGAGTCTCTAGGAGCTTCTAAAGCGGCAGTGAAATGTCAGTCACTGGTAGGAAGATTTAAAGTGCTTTTTCAAAAGATGACTTTTTTTTTCTTTCAAAATCCAACCACTTTTTTTTTTTTTGGTAAAAATAGAAAAATCTAACCTAAAATTCATGTGGAATCTCAAAGGACCCTAAATAGCCAAAACAATCTTGAAAAAGATAAAGTTGGACGTTTCATACTTCTTGATTTCAGAACTTAATTGCAGTGTTACAGTAATCTAGGTCCTAGCCTAGACGAAAATAGACATATAGACCAAGGAATACAATAAAGAGCCCAGAAATAAATCCTTGCAAATATGGTCAAATGATTTTAAACAAGAATGCTAAGACCATTCAATGGGAAAAGATAGTCTTTTCAACAAATGGCATTAGGACAACTGGATACCTACACGCAAAAGAGTGACATTGGACTCTTACTTTATACCAAATGCAAAAATTAACTTAAAATGCATGAAAGACCTAAATATAAGAGCTGAAACTATAAAACTCTTAGAAGAAAACATGGGGCAGAAACTTGATGACATTGGATTTGGCAATGATTTCTTGGATGTGACACCAAAGCATACCACAAAAGTAAAAATAGATAAGTTAGACCCCATAAAAATTAAAAACTATTGTGCATCAGAGGATTCTATCAGTAGAAGGCAGCCCATAGAATGGGAGAATGTATTCGCAAAATGTGTCTGAACAAGAGATTAATATCCAGAATATATAAAACACTCCTACAGCTCAACAACATAAAAACAAGATTAAAATGCGTAAGGGATGTGAATAGACAGTTCCCCAAAGAAAATCTACAAATAGCAATAAGCACATGAAGAGATGCTCAACATCACTAATCATTAGGAAAATGCAAATGAAAACCACAGTGAGATACCACTTCACACCCGTTAGGATGGCTATTATCCAAAAAATCCAAAGAAACAGAAAATAACAAGTGTTGGTAAGGATGTGGAAAAATGAACTCTTGTGCACGATTGGTAGGAATGTAAAATGGTGCGACCACAATGGGAAGTGGATTGGTAGTTTTATAAAAAATTAGAAATAGAATTACTGAATTATCTAGCAATCCCACTTCTGAGTCTATGCCCAAAAGGATTGAAAGCAGAGACTCAACATAGTAGCATTATTCACAATAGCCAAAAGGTAGAAGCAACCTGTATGCTCACTGATAGATAGATGGATAGTTGGATGGATGAATAAAATGCATTATATACATACAATGGAGTGATATTCAGCCTTAAAAAAGGAAGAAAAGTCTGATACATGCTCCAGCACAGATGCACCTTAAAGACATTGTACTAAGTGAAATAAGCCAGTTAAAAAAAACAAATACTGATTCCACTTATATGATTACTCTTACATGAGGTTCCGTATATAAATAGTCAAATTCATAGAGGCAGAATTGGGTAGAGTTTCAGTTTTGCAAGATGAAAAAAGCTCTGAAGATGGATGGTGGTGATGTTTGCATAACATTATGAATGTACTTAATGCTACTGAACTGTATACTTAAAAATGGTAAAAAAAAAAAAAAAAGGTAAAGATAAATAAGCTAGCTCAGTGAAAAAGATGATTTTCAAATTAACCATCATGTGCACTACAGACCTCTTTAGAATTACAGTAATGCTTTATTATTAGCTGTCTTGTGGCTTTTATTTTTCATCTGTACAGTTGCAGAGAATAATACACAAATATGTAAACATTACTTAAATGTTAAAGAGTTACAAGGAACATTTGATAAGAACAGATGTGTAGTAATGGTTAAATACCATGAGGAGGTTGGATGAGAACTAGTGAAATTTGAAATTAGAGCTTGAAATCTCCATTTGGATATAAAGTTGCCACCTCATTTGAGGTGTGGTAAACTGAACTGATCCCCACTCCCCCCCCCCCCCCCCCCCCCCAAATCAAAACAAAACAAAACAAAAACCTGCTTCTCCATTCATTAAATGGAAATATAATGTTCTCTTAGTTGTCTAAACTTTTGCAACTCTTTATCTTGTACCCCACATCTAATTTGGCAGAAAAATGGACCCGTGAGGTGCCTGGGTGACTCCGTAGGTTAAGTGTCTGACTCTTGATCTTGGCTGAGGTCATGATCTCACAGTTTCATGAGTTTGAGCCCCATGTCAGGTTCTGTGCTGACAGCACAGAGCCTGCTTGGGATTCTCGCTCTCTGTCTCTGCCCCTCCCCACTCATGCTCTGTCTCCCTCAAAATAAGTGAATAAACTTAAAAAAAAATTTTTTTTTAAAAGAAAAGAAAAATCTACCTGGAACCTGACTACTTCTCACCACCTCCACTGCATTTTCCCTGATTGGAGCCACCCTCTCTCACCTTGACTACTGTAATAACCTCCCAGATTAGTCTTGCACCTTCCATTTGTTTGCTCCCTATAGTGTATTCTCTTGTTACTCTTTTGCTTAAAACCCTTCCAGTGGTGTCCCGTCTCAAGGTAAAAGCCAGAGTCCTTACCAGTCACCGCAAGGCTTTATGATACCCCGCCAACCCTCCCCTTTGCTAACTTTGCTTCATTGCTGTTCTTAGTACTGTAACTGAAGAAACCAGGTGGGCCTTTATCTTGAGCTCTGAGTCCTGGCTGTTTTCTCTTGATTGTTCTTCCCTCAGATATACTCATAGTTCTCTGTATACCTTTTCAGTGAGGGCTTCTCTATTCTAAAATTGTAACTCTTCCATTTTTTTCTCCCGACTTCTCTGCTTTCATGTTCTTCATGGTACCTGTCACTTATAATTTGTACAGTTTAATTATTTATCTTGTTTATTCTCTGACTTTCCCCACTAGAAGATAAATATTATGACAGGGATAGGGTTTCTGTTTTGGTCACTGATGGGGCCCAGCACCTAGAACATGTCTGGCACATGGTACGTGCTCAGCAGCTATTGGATGAATCATCTTGTTGAATGTATAATTAAACAAACAAACAAACAAACAAACAAAAAGCAACTCTGAAGGAAAGAAACGTGGTTCTGAGAAAGTCTGTCCTAAATTGGCAATCGTATTTGTACTGAGATGGAAAGGAAGTAAAGTAGGTGAAGGGGTGGAGGTTGGAAGGGTGCACTGATTGAGGCACTGATTAAAGCAGAGAGAAGAGCTAGCGTGCTCTCTCTCTCTCTGTCTCTCTGTCTTTAATGTTTATTTATTTTGAGAGAGAGAGAGCAGGGGAGGGGCAGAGAGAGGGAGAGAGAGAACCCAAAGCAGTCTCTGTATTGCCAGCTTGAACCCACAAACCATGAGATAATGACCTGAGCCGAAATCAAGAGTCGGACGGTCCCCCAGAAGAGTTCTCTTTCTGGCAGTGGAGGGGTATTTCTGCCATTGCATACTTCCTGCTCGTTCTAAAGGATATCGGGACTTTCCCCTATAGATATTTTGCTGTGTTTCTGCAGCATGTAAGAAATGAAGCAGGCATTTTTTTAATGTATCCAGGATACAGATATATCCTCTTCTGTCTTTGGAGGCAAAGCCCAAGTATGTGTTACTGGTGTTACTGTCATATCCCTGAGCATGTGAAGCTTACAATGACTTGCCATCTCCCTCTTTATCTATCACATTTTCATGTCTAAAACTTTGTCACTGAGGTTGAAAAGAATTTTTGTAGTTAATAATTAAGCCTTATACTATGATCTTTCTATGCTACTGAAAAAATTACAAGCTCCTGTCTAGACATAATGACTGTTGTGTTCAATGAGCTATGGGCCACCTTGCTATTTTATGTGTAAACAGAAAAAGATGATCTGACTTGAATTTTGTATATTGTTGATGTAACATAAGTAGTTTGGTCATCTCCCTTCTTTTCTCTAAACCAGCATTTTTCTCTGAGCATGTGGTTCTTTCTGTTGGTTACATGAGAAAAGAAAGTGAAGAGCAAGGCCAATATAATTGCAGTCTAGTTATCACTACATGTCTTTTTGGAAACAAGTTCGTCCTAGTGATTTGTGTAGATTCAAGAACGCTGTGGGAAGAGCAGGCATAGATCTTCCTCCGAGCTTGGCTCTCTTGGGCAAGTTATTTGCCCTCTTTGAGCTGAAGTTTCTTCCTCTATGAAAAGAGAACTAATAATAGAAGAATTGTTTGGGTTAAAGAAGAGAAAACAATTTCAGTGCTTTGTAACATGGATGAAGGAGTTAATAAATGTAAGATGATATTAGGATGATGATTAATGTCCACATTGAAAGCCTTTACAGGTTCAACCCAGGAACTGTTTTTGCCAATAAATCACTGTTTGGCCATCAGCCCCTTTTCCTATTTAGATGATTATATAACAGTATTTTAATTGGATGTAACTAGAACATGTCTGCTGTCCATTGTGTCTTTGGAGATGCTCTATTTCTAGAGGACAAAATTGAAGGTGGCTCTTTAAAAGAATTCCAGGCAAACGGAAGACTTTTGTTTCGTGTGAGAAAATTAACTTAGGACTTCGTCACTGCAAAAACCCAGCATGGCTGGTTCTCCAGTAGGTTTTAAGCAATTTAAAATGAGAGGAGAAGACATAAAGCTGTGCAAACTGTAAATCTAAGTATTGACATAGATCCCCTGCAGGTCTTTATTGAGGAGTTCTGCTTTCTGCTTAATAGCAGTTAGTATTTCTGGCCTTCGGTTTTTCTGTGTAAAATAGACAGGTGTTCTGTTGTTGAAGCAGCTGCTGCTGTTATTGGTGCTGAGCAGCAAAGATACAGTATGTTCTTTTATGCATATGATAGCCTTTTAATTAGAAATTAACATGTGCCTTCTGATTTATTCTCTTTGGCTTAAATATCTTTCTTTTTCCCATTTAGGCTATCTCACAGTTCTTAACTCTTTCAGTATCCGTATCAGCTAGTGTCTGATCAGGAGACAGAAAAGACACAGTAATTTAAACAGGGAATTAAAGGGTATTTAAAGGGCAATTAGAAGGTATTTAAATTTAAACAGGAATTTAAAGGGTAAAGAAAACTCTAAGAATACAAGAATAGCAGATATAGGGAACGGTTAACTACCTCCAGGACTCAGAATACACAAGGAAGGAAAAATGTGAAGAGTGCTCTTCTCACCCAAGGCTAGTTTCTTATCTTAGATGTCTTCATTGGATGGTAAAGATGTTTGTTGAGGTGCTGTAAGCCAAGATTGGCAAACAGGAAACTGTACATGGAGGTACTGCTAAATCAGATAGCCAGCTTTGGGTCGCTGGTGGAACTTGCTTGGGAAGATGCTCATGTGAGTGCCCACTAAAACACCAGTAGAGCACCTTGGGAGCAAGAAGATAGAAAAGCACACAGGAAGCAAGAAGAGAAGCCCTTCCTCCAGCACCCTCTACTAAGCTGGTATACCAACTGATAAAGGAGAAACATTTACAGGGTCCAGCTCCATTATCACAAGCAAGGCAGTAAAGGGGAGATTTGAGTCTAAGAGACAATACTTGGTAACTGGTGCAGTCTACCCCTTTGGCTACTTAGCTTCCATATGCACTTTTCAACATACATATGAGTGCTCATGTATCAATGGAACAAGGCTTACATTTCCATTTAACAAGCTAGAACTATCTCTCATATGATGAAGAAGCTCTCATCCTTTTCCCAAATGACAAGATGCTTAGTCACTATAGTCATTATATCCATTGCTGGACACGTTATTCACTCCTCAAATCACAGCTCGCTGAATATTCTATTGTCAAGAGACTGATTGTGAAGTTAAGCTTTGGTAACTTATAATAATGGAAAGAAGGAAGAGAAGAAGAAAATGGTTATACTATACAAATAAACACAAAACATAACAAAGAGAAAATATGCCAAGCCTTCAAAGTTCTCATTTCTGTAATTAGTAATGAGACCATAATTGATGTCTATGTCTTCTTTTACCATTTCCCTTGCCCTCAGCCAGAATCTCAGCTGATTGAAGTTCTTTATCTGGCAAGATGACCCAAACTTTCAAATTTTCATTTGTTTAGTAGTTTGGCCTTTTTTGGGCAGCTCTAGTTTTCCATTAACCTTATTATTAGTGTGGAAGTATTAGAGGTATCCCAATGAATCCCCTGGGTTCCAGACATAGTCTTCCTTCCTTTCATTGTGTAGCAGCAATCCAATTTCCCCTTGATAATCAGGCTCTCTCATTCCAGCCAGTAGAGTAACCCCCTTTTCTGCCTTTTGGTTCAGTGGAATAAAGAGTCCCAAATGGCCAGGTGGGAGTCTCATTTTGTAGTTCAATTGAACCATTGTTGTGTATGCTGGTAGATACATTACTTCCTAAGGGACTAAGACCTTCAAATTAGGACATCTCAAAGTTGTCAGGAGTGGAAGCAAAAATTCTATGAGTGGGTTATTGGATAGAATAGTGACTCCCCTTGATTTCCAGACCCATATATTATCTGGCCTCTAAAGGTCTTTGATTCAAAGCATTCAAAGTAATATCCCATTTTTTTAGGATATGGTCTTTCAACTGTAAATGTAAGTGGGTCTTCACTAAGCAATTCCATCTTTTAATTAGGCCAAGCCATTCTGGGTGATGGAGTGTAATAGTACCAGTTAATTCCATGGGCATGAGCCCATTTTTTCACTTCGCTGTAAAATGACTTTCTTGATCAGAGGCAGCCCTGTATAGAATGTCATGTTGGTGGAACGAGCATTTTGTGAGTCCATAGGTGGTGATGCTGGCAGAAACATTATAGGCAGAGAAGGTAAATTTATATTCAGAATACATGTGCATTCCAGTAAGGATAAATCTCTGCCCCTTCTACATAATGGGAGATGTTTAGTACAATCAGCTTGCCACCAGCTGGCAAATACTGGGAGGCTTAGTGTTGGTCTGTGCAATTGACAGATTAGACGCTTGGCAGTAGCTTTAGCCAGGTGAACCTTACTTAAGGGAAGACCATGTTGTTAAGCTCCTGTGTAACTTCCATCCCTGCCACCATGACCACTTTTTCATGATCCACTGAGGAAGCACTTTAGTGGCTAGGGAAAGATCTAGACTAATCTACATAGCTATGTCATTTTGTTGATCTGGTTATGAAGAGCTTCCTTCACAGTGATGTGACTATTCTTTAATGATTATTCACATGGAGCACAAGTATCTTAGTCGGTGCTCATTTTGTCCCCATGTATTTTTCCCAAATTTCCTTGTCACCATTTCCCTCCAAGTCCTTAACCAATCAACAAAATCCCTAATAGTTGTCCATAATCAGCATAAATCTGTGCTCTGACCATTACTCCAGGCAGAGGGGACAGTGTATGTACTGCTCAAGTTCTGCCCCCTGGGAGGGTTGTTCTTTACCAGTGTCCTTCAGGGTTACCTTTACGTGGGGCTATATCTGCATTAGCATATTTTGCAGACCCATGTATAAATCAGGCTTGGTTTTTCTTCTTTATTCAGCTGATCTTTTTTTTTTTTTATTAAGTTTATTTATTTTTAACAGAGAGAGAGTGTGTGTGCAGGAGGGGCAGAGAGAGAGAGGGAGACAGAGAACCCCAAGTAGGCTCTGCACTGTCAGCGCAGAGCCCGATGTGGGGCTCGAACTCATGAACCGTGAGATCATGGCCTGAGCCAAAATCAAGAGTTGGTCGCTTAACCCACTGAGCCACCCATGTGCCCCTATTCAGCTGATCTTAATGGAACTCTTAGGAGGCTATTGGCATGGATTGAGGGAGAAGAGGCAGTGTGACAGGAGTCCGTTTAAAGGAGTGTGAGCTACCTGCTCATGTAGCTTACTCATATCTTTGGATCTGCTTGAATTTAGTCTCTTATGTATCTTGATGATAGATTGGTACTGGGTATGCCCAACTTTATGGCTAAGTGGGTTAGATAATATACAGTTTGTGATGAGAAGCTCAGGTCACGTGGTCACAGTCTGCCCATGTTTAGGCATTTGGTGTCTACCAGCACCAAGTAGCAAGGCTGAAGCTATTTCTGAAGTTGTCCGAAGAAGATAACATAGGTTTTTCCAAAATTCTAGAAGTTTGGGCTGTGGTTTTCTCATTCTTGCTTGCTAGAGGCCCCATTCAGCATCCCTGTTTGCCATGGACACTTCAAGTATCATTGGATCTCCTGGATCATAAGGCCCAAATGGCAAAGTGGCTTGAACTGCAGTCCAGACTTGATGCAGAGACTTCTCTTGCTCCAGCCTCCTCTAAACTGTCAACCTTTTAGCTAACTTTGTAGATGGATTAAAGAAGGACACTCATGTGTGGTATTTGTTGCCTACAAAATCCAAAAAAGGCCTATTAAACAGTGTACCTCTTTTTTCATTGTCAGTGATGTGAGTTGTTGCAACTCATCTTTTACCTTGGAAGGGAAATCTTGGGCCATTGGTTCCAAACACTTAATTGCTATGAAGGGCCCTTGAATTTTTGTGGTTTATCTCACATCCTTAGTTTGCATATGTCTTACTAAAGCATCTGTATTTACTGCTTCCTACTCATCAGATCCGTTTAGCATAAAGTCAGTATAATGGGCTAGCGTGGTGTTTTTTGGAATGCCTTGAGGTTCAAGGTCTCTGGGGTATATTATGGAAGAATTGATGTAGTCCTGAGGCAAGACTCATAGGCCTGTGAAAGGCAGGTAAAAGCAAAGTGCTTCCAGTGGTCTTTGCAAATTGGTGTTGGAAAAAAGACATTAGCCAGGTCGATAGCTGTGTACCAAGCACAGGGACCATGTTGATTTGCTGCGGTAAAGATGCCCTCGGGAGCATCAGCTACCTGATGGAATAACCTCCTAATTAAGTTTAAGATAGAGTTCACAGTCATTCTCCAAGATCCATCTGACTTCTGCTTCTGCCCAGGCCAAATCGGTGAGTTAATTGGGGATGTGATAAATATTACCACCTTTGTTTGTTTGTTTGTTTGTTTGTTTTTCTTTCCCAAGTCTTTGATACTGGCATTTATGTCTTTATTTCTCCTGGGGCTATGGTATTACTTCTGGTTTAGTATTGTGGTAGGGAGGAGAAATTCTAGGGGATTCCCACTTAGCTCTTCCTATGATAATGACTCTTGACAGTTGAGTTAGCCAATTGGTAATGTGTGTGTGGAGGAAGCCAGTGTGGGGTTATACCAATCGCCAAGTATGTCTGTTCCCATTTATTCATCCAGGAGCTAAAGAAATAACCACAAAATGGGTCCATGGAATGTCTGGGTCCAGTATGAGTTGGACTTGAGCTAAATAAGCACTCCATCTATAACCTGACTACCAGAAGCTGTCACTTTGACTGGTAAATGGCGCTTTGGGTCTCCAGGAATTACCAATCCCTGAAAGGCCTGGGTATTTCCTTTTCTTTAATCCAGTCACTCTAGTGAATGGCCCTAGAGGAAGCTTGGAGGAGGATTCACAGTTTGTATTTGTGGAAACTGCAGGATTTTTCCTCAAGGGTTTCTGGGTTTGTGAATTGACTTGGGTCTGGAAACTGGACTTTTCAGAAGTGGTTTTTACTACCTGAAGTAGGATTTTTTTTCCTATTATATAGATAAATCCATGAATGTTGTGATCAATTAACTACCACTAAAGATCCCCAAGGCATTCTGATTACTGATACAACCCTGCCGCCTTTTATGGTAGGTGTACCCACCTTGTCTCTGGCTAGTAAGACCTGCCACTTGGCCTCTGCTATTCTAAGATCCCATACTCCCTAATGAAATCAGGAAACCCGCTTCCATGATGACAACCTCCATGGTTATACCTAAGGATTGTGACAGAAAGGGTGTAGCCTGCAAAGCATAAAATACTTGCATCTGATGCTTTACAGATAAAATTTGTCAACCCAGGTCTAGGGGGACAGGTACATACTACAAAGGAGAATAACCACAGAGCTTTTCAAGGATGCAGGTGTTCCCTCACTAACGTATTTCTTAATTCCTTAAAGGACTGCCTTCTGGGGCTTCTTGTGCATCTTAGGTCACACATGAAAAATCTGTTCTAACGCTTCTATTTCCCTAAGCCTTTGGATTCCCTCCTTTACATCTTGCCAGGGAAGCTTTGGCATCTCTCCCTCATTAAATGGAGTTCACTTTTGAGTCCAAATTTCAGTTGATCGAGTGAGCTGCTTAGAGCTACTTTGAGCTGCATAAGCTAACACACTAAATTTGGAATCTCTAGTGAGTGAAACTGTATCAATGTATTAGGCCCAATATAGAATTATATCCTACTTTCTGTGGTCAAACATTCTTAGAATCTATTTTTGCATATGTTCCCCTGGTTTTATTACCAGGATCTTACTTTTTTTTTTTTTTTTTTTTGGTGCACAAGCTGTTTTCCTCGGGACCATATTGTATACCTGTCCTCCTATCCCCCTAGATCTGGGTTGGTAAACATTTATCTGCAAAGGGCCAGATTTAAATATTTTAGCTATGCAGGCCATGCAGTCTCTGTCACAGATAGTCAGCCCTACCATTGTAACACAAAAGCAGCCATAGATAATAATATATAACAAGTGAGCAGGCTATGTTCCAGTAAAACTTTTATTTATGGACACTGAACTGTGAATTTCACATAATTTTCACATGTCTTTTAATTTTTTAAAACCATTTAAAAATGTAAAAACCCCTATGGACCTTGGGTGATAATGATGTGTCAGTGTATGTTCCTTGATTGTAGCAAATGTACCATGCTGAGCGGGATGTTGATAGTTGGGGAGGCTATTTGTGGGAGGGGCAGAGGGTTTATAGGAAATCTGTATTTTCTGTTCAGTTTTGCTGGGAAACTAAAACTAGTCTTAAAATAAAGTTCTATTTTTTAAAAATGTAAAAGTCATTCTTAGGCCATGTACAGAAACAGATAGCAGGGCAGATTTGGCCCATGGACTGTAGCTTACCAAACCCTACCCTAGAGCATGCTGAGATTTCACCATAGTAATGGGCCTGGGACAACAGACTGTAGTTGTGTAGGCTGTGAGGAAAATGAGCATCTGCCCCACGTGAAATTTTCTCAGGGTTTTGAATCAGGGAGGCTAGTTAGTATCCTCAAGCACTAAAGGGCAAGCTCCTTCACTAGTAAGCAAGGCTCAGAGTGACTTGGGGTTTCAGGCTGGTCACTTTCATCTGCATGTAACCAGATGTCTCCATTCCAAGTGTCATTATTCTGTTCTTTCCCAGTCAGTGTCCTGACTTCACATGAGACACTTGGTGAGACTGTGAGTTCAACAGACTTTGTATTGAATCTTTTTGTTTGATTTTTCTCAACATTTGCCTTGGGATTCTTTGAGTCTGTGATGTGGACTGTCTGCTCGGGTTCTCAAAGTGACTCTCAGAGCTTGAGAGACCTGAGTTTGCCATTTTCTTCCAGTAAGCACTCAGTGTGTTCAGTAGAACCGATTTCTACTGCAATTGTAGTCATTATTGCCTTACCATTCAACTACAACAGTGACTTGGGCTCCCAGGGCACTTGCCTCAGTTTGCACTTCAGTCACAGATAGCTCAATTAATTGTGTTACTGCTGCATGCCATGTATCACTACCATCCGATTTCCCATCGACAGGGTTCTCATTAGCATTGCACTTAAACCCAAAGGCCTGACCAAACCAGTCGCCATATCCCATGTTTGTAAGTTTATGTTCTGGGAGTGCCTGACTTTTGGTACTAATTCTATGTCAGGGTCCAGTCAAGAAACAGAAACATGGTAATTTGAATAAGGGAGAGTTAAAATAAACAACTAATTACTAATTGTAAGAAATTTAAGGGGTAGAAAGAGCTCTGAAGAATATAGAAATAGCAAATATAGGGAATAGTTACTCCTTCTTGTGCCCAAGAGAGACTATACAAAAAAGGGATGAATTTGGAAGAGAGTCCACCCAAGGTTGAGATTCAGACCCCTTTGAAGAAGATAAAGCTGTGGTCTACTGGAGTGTGGAGAAGGTCCTGCGACGCCACAGGCTGGGGCTGGCAGGTAAGAATACCACTTTTTGGGCAACCAGCAAAACTCCAGGAAGCCGCCCTAGGTGGTGATGAAACTCACTAGGGAGCTAGCTGGGATGACAGCAGAACTCACATAAAGCCACGTGTGGAGTGCCACTGAAATTTGTGGGGGTGAGCACCATTGTGTGTCTCACATACCAATTAAAGCACCACAGGAGCAAGTAGAGAAGAAAATAACTGGAACTGGACACATAGTATAGGTACTTAAGTGACTATTTGAATAAGTGAGTCCAGCTCAAGATAAAATTACCAGTTTCTCATGGTTGATTCATTCAACTTAGTTAAAGAAAAACTGCAGTTTGACCTGGTCAACCAACTGAAATGGATAAATGTGAAATTCTCAATGGTTGAGTTAAAAGGATACCTTACTTCATTTAGTTTAAAGAAAATTGGTCACCTTTTAGGGCACCAGTGGACCCCTCTTCTGAAGACTTGGTAAATGTTTGTGTGCACTGTTAACACATTCTTGTAAGTAGTGGGCCATGGTTATACCCAGTGACCGCAAAGGACAACGCTTGTGTTTTTATTGCATTCTTGGGATGAAGAGAAAGCTATGGCATCAAGTTCCTGCAGTGATACCCTTTTAGGAGGCATTAGTAAACCAAGGAAGTAGAGGTTCATCTGATCTTGGAGGATTCTGGCAGATCATTTGGTCTGGCCTCCCTTGTATGGTAACAGGATGTGAGGCAGAGTAGGAAGGAAATGTGCCTATGGTTGTGTTGAGTGAGAGGACCAGGGATTGAAACCTAAACTTCTACCTGAGTGAATGGTTTTCTCTGTGCTGCCTCACGGTGGAAGATCTGGCCACCTGTCTGACTGTGCGCCAGGATAAGGAATGGATGCAAAAGTAATGGGAAACCAAACTCTCCCAAGGATCTTCTCTACTGACAAACTTATCGGAGTGTGAAAAAATCATTCAGAATCTGAGGAAACAAGAAACAGGAAGAGAATAATATGTTTGGACATTGATTTCCTTTTTTTTTTTTTTTAATTAAAAATTTTTTTTAACATTTATTTTTGAGAGAGCACAAGCAGGGGAGGGACACAGAGAGAGGGAGACACAGAATCTGAAGCAGGCTCCAGGCTCTGAGCTGTCACCACAGAACCCGACGTGGGGCTCAAACCCATGAACCGTGAAATCATGACCTGAGCTGAAGTTGGACGTTCAACTGACTGAGCCACCCTTGATGGCAGGCGCCCCTTGATTTCCATTTTTGATTCATTTGTGTTTTCATGTTCCAAATGATATTCTGTAATGAAAAGAGTAAGTATCCATGAATAATTTGCCCTACTTGGTAAAGTAGTTTTCATCCTTAGTTTAGAGCTGGATGTCAGTTATCCAGAGCTGTTTGGAAGAAATGGGCAGAATGAGTAGAAGTCATTGCATTATGGGTGTGGACATAAACATGGTGTAATGTTCATGTGTGATGTCTACCACAGTTGAATATTGTATGTGGCTACTTGTAAATCATTGTTGTTGTTGTTGTTGTTGTTTTGCTTTAAACCAAAATCTTGTTAATATCTGCCATAATTCAAATATTTACATATTTCCAACTCGTTTAACAATGTGAAAATAGAGATGGAGTTCATTGTGAGTTACTGACATTTTATTTTGTTTTAATATTTATTTTTGAGAGAGAGAGAGGGAGGGAGGGAGGGAACAAGTGGGGGAGGGGCAGAGAGAGAGAGAGAGAGAGACAGACAGACAGACAGACAGACACAGAATGTGAAGCAGGCTCCAGGCTCTGAGCTGTCAGCCCAGAGCCCAACACAGGGTTCAAACTCACAAACTATGAGATCATGACCTGAGCTGAAGTTGGATGCTTAACCGACTGAGCCACCCAGGTGCCCTGGGTGCAAATATTTTAATTCCTATTTTGTCTGAAGAGCCTAGTTTTTATATACCTCTAATTGGGGTTGCTATATATCATGTCATAGGTATATGACAGTCATTGTTAATTGTTAATTGTTGTTCTGACCTAATTATTAATAGTTGTTCCTTTTACTCTCAAGTGTCTTGGCCTACTCTGACCAGGCAGATTGAAGTCTTTGAATGAGCTGATTTAGTTTAATGTTAATTTCTACTGTTTAATGGCCCTGAACATTTAGAAAAAGGAAATTATACACTGATTATAATATTTTAATATTCAGCAAAGATATAATGTGAATAAAATTAAGTGGAACAAAGGTATTGCAAAAAGTAGAATTTAATTTGTAGGTTGTATCTTTAAGAAAAACCCAGTAGGGTACCAGTATTTGTATCTCCAGATAGATTTCTTTCCCTCCAAATTGCCGTCATTTGTTCATTCAACAAAACCATTTTCGGGGTACCATGTAGGTGTCAAGCACAGTATATAGTGCTGGGAATACGGACTGGGGAGGCACAGTCCTTATTCTCATGTGACTAACCATGGAGTGAACGAACCAAATTTGTATTCAGGCATTTAAGAGTGTGCATGCGCTGCCATGAGAGAGGGCCTTGAATTTATAAGAGACGGTGGTACATGGCATGGAGATACTTCCTAGAGGGGGGATCCTAAAAGGAGGGATGAGTAAACCTTGGGCAGTCCGACTATGAGAGGAGCTAAGGAAAATCTTCTAGATAGATAGAATAGCTTATGTAAAATGATAGAGGGGTGTGAGGAAGGAATAGTGTGGTTAGCTGGGGCGGGGGCGGTGCATGAAGGTGGACTGGATGATTAATGATGTTGAAACATTAATTGAGACTGACTTGTACAGAATGTTGTGTGAGACAGATTTATCCTGTAACCTGTAGGTTACAGGGAAACATTGAAGAGTTTTAAACCAGGGAATAATATAAACACGTTCTTCGTTTAAGAAGAGGGTCAGATTGGAGGCAGAGACTCTTCATTGGATTTTTCCCTGGGCAGTTTTACTTCATCTATTCCCATACTCCCTCCACCCAACTCTAGATATTGTTTTGAAGCAAATCTCAGACATCTCTAAAAACTGATTCCTTTTAAAAACATAATTATAGTACCATTCACACACACACCAATTCATAATATCAAATGTCCAGTCAGTATTCCATTCACCAATATTTTCCCCAGTTGTCTCATTTTTTTTTTAATTTTTTTGATGTTTATTTATTTTTGAGAGACAGACGGACACGTGAGCAGGGGAGGAGCAGAGAGGGAGGGAGACACAGGCTCTGAGCTGTCAGCACAGAGCCCAATGTGGGGCTCGAATTCACAAACTGTGAGATCATGACCTGAGCTGAAGTCAGATGCTCAACCAACCGAGCCACCCAGGTGCCTCTCACTTGTTTGTTTTTTAATAACTAGTTATTTGAAATTAGAATGTAAATTTGTTTTAATCCATAGATTCTTCTATGGGAGATTTTTTTTTTCTTTAATACAATTTGGGTTTTGTTTGTGTTTTAAAGATGCTAGAGATTTAATTGTGCTTATAGTCAGAGGAGAAGTAAAGAGAGAAGGGATAAAAAAAAAGCCAGTCACAGAGGTTGGAAGACTGGATGGCAAGGGAGAAGGAAAGGACATACTTGCATAAGTGGTATCCTTGGAAAAGAGAATGACCTGTATTTCTCATATTCTCTGGTTTAGCTTTTTTTTTTTCCAAATAAAAAAAATAAAAGTGGAGGATTATACTTATAAATAGGTAAGAAAAAAGTAATGAAGAACTCATGTAGGTAAGTTTGTGGTAGAGGAAAGGGCAGTTGAAGAATATTCTTTTCTGTAAAGTAAGAGCTTATATGTTGGCATGGAGGCTGCTGGAGAGGAGAGTATGTAACAACCTCTTTGGAGACTAAGAAAGGAAATACAGAGACGCGTGCTTTTTAGGAACAGTGTATTTTCGGTATAGTAGTAAATTCAGTGTCACAGGAGGTAAAAGGAACAACTAAAAACAGTGTAGTGTTTATAGCTAATACACTGCTCACCTAGGATGTACTCTGGCCTCACAGTGGCATCCTTCACCTGTGCCCACTGTGGGAAGCACCTGGCAGGATTTATAGTTGAAGCAAAAGAAGCATATCATGTGATCTCTTAGGACATTTCTAAGACCAGCGTGCTGGTTTGTTTTACAGTGAACCAAAAAGAAACTTAACACATAGTCATAATTTCCTTCCCACTTGAGACCTTCAATGCTTCATGTTTTCAAATATTATTAGAACTATGAACTCCTAAAAAAAAGTCTCCCATCTATCTTAGGTATGTCAAAGATTGTTTAGTTTCAGATTAGGAAGGTTGGTGGGCTTTTATTGTCTATTTAGTACAAAGACATCCTAATATAGCTGTATATGAATATTTAAATCTATTTTATTATAAAAATTGGAGTTGGCCGAAAGCCTGAGGAGTTGGCTTTCTTCTGTTGCTTTTTTCTATTTATAGAAAATAGAACTACTGAAATTTTTATTTTGAAATAATTTCAAAGATACAAAAATGTTGAGAGAATAGAACAAATAAGGAACTTTTGTATGTTTTTCCAGATTCACCAACGAATAACATTTTGCCACAATTATTTTACTATTCTATAATATATGGGTATATATGTGCTATTTGCCTGTTCAATTTTGTTTTATCTTTGTAATAATAATCTAAGACTTTCTCAAATGTGTTATTTACATTGTTAACGGTAATTGAAAATACCATATTCAGAGAGGGTTGCCTGGGTGGCTCAGTTGATTAAGTGATCGACTTTGGCTCAGATCATGATCTTGGGGTTCTTGGTTTGAGCCCCATATCAGACTCTCTGCTATCAGTGCAGAGCCTGCTTCAAATCCTCTGTCTCCCTCTGTCTACCCCCCTTTCTCTCTCAAAAATACATAAACGTTAAAAATTTTTTTTCACTTAAAAAAAAAAACCATATTCAGAGATTGCCCCCTGTCTTTTCTGTGAAGCCCTCTTGCCAGCATTAATTTTCTTACTTCTCTTTTCATGAATTTTAAACACCTTCATGGTACAGTTTAGCTCTTAATAAGATGTTGTATTATGTATTTCCTCATTTCAGAGATGGCTAAGTTTGTATCATAGAAGCATTATGAAGCTTGAACTTTGTTTTGGACTTCTTGATGCTTGGAGGTAGGGGAGTTGGGGGAGTTGTAGAAAGGAGCTAGAAGAGTGATCATGCTTGGAGGTGGCATTGGGAGAAAGAGCTAGAAGAGCTATTGTTAGCTTTACACATGAGTCTACAGTGTGTGTGTAGGGATGTGGGCTAATGGCCTTTTAGAACTGAAGGGAGCTAAGAGAGGAGATAGATTCTAGTACAGTCCTTTCATTGATATAAGTGAGATATTGAGGTTCAGAGGAATTAACTGAGTTAATCCAAAGAGCTGAGTTTTTCTGCCCCAATCAGTGCTTCTTCTTTATCTTTTTTCTTTGTCTTTCCAAATAAATAGCAGTATTCTGTAGAGGGAGAATGTCTCCCAATATGTCATCAGTTCTCAAACCTATTGATATCAAGACAACTTCATGGCTTAAAAAGTAGGAAACTATGAGGCGCCTGGGTGGCTTAGTTGGGTAAGCATCCAACTCTCCATCTCGGCTCAGGTCATGATCTCAGGGTTGTGCAAGTCCCACATTGGGGCTCCATACTGGGCTTGGAACCTACTTAGGAAAAGGAACAAAAGTAGGAAACTTTTCAGGGTGATGAATATGTTCACTCTCTTGTTATAGGATACATATGTTGAAATTTACCAGACTGTATACTTTAAGTCTGTGCAGCTCATTGTCAGTTGTATGTTTACAAAATTATTAAGGACCCCAAAGAGCTTTTGTTGATATGGGTTATCTCTGCCAGTATTTATCAAATTAGATATTAAAACTGAGAGACTGTTAAAAAGATTTATTAGTTTAAAATAACTAATAATCATTACATGTTAACATGAAGAATTTTAATAAGTAAAAAAAAATTAGTATAGTTTCAAAAAAGAGTTTAGTTGGAAGGACTGTGTTGTTTTACGTTTTTCTAAATGTCTTTCATGTCTGGTTTAATAGAAGACAACTGGATTCTCAAAGCTGCCTCTGCATTCAGTGTGTCACAATATGTTGTTTGAGTTGAAGAATATGAAGAAAATCTGTCTCATATATGTAGTTAGGAGGAGTATTTTGACAGTTCCTTTTCAGGTAACTGGATATTCTTTGATTTGACATTAAACTTGACAAGTAGGGACATCTGGGTGGCTCAGTTGGTTAGGCATCCAGCTCTTGATTTCGACTCAGGTCATGATCTCATGGTTCCTGGAATCGAGCCCCATGTCGGGATCCGTGCTAACAGCACAGAGCCTGCTTGGGATTCTCTCTCTCCCTTTCTCTGCCCCTCCCCACCTCAAAATAAATTTTAAAAAAGTTACAGGGGTGCCTGGGTGGCTCAGTCAGTTAAATGTACGACTTCGGCTCGGATCATCATCTCATGGCTTGTGAGACTGAGCTCTTCTTCAGGCTCTGACAGCTCAGAGCCTGGAGCCTGCTTTGGATTCTGTGTCTCCCTCTCTCTCTATCTGCCCCTCCCTGCTAGTGCTCGGTCTCTCTCTCTCTCTCAAAAATAATAAATAAAAACTTTTTAAAGAAGTTATAAAAAATCGACAAGTGGTAGTTTCTTAAAAACCTTATCAGTGAATGTTTTGTATTCTGTTATATTAAAATCTATTGGTCTTTCACTTGGAATGGATCTTATCTGATAGAATTGTTCTGGCTTTGATATATAGATATTACTGCTTGATTAGTTGGCACTTTTAGTATATAACCAGTTGCCTTTACTGTTAAATGATCTAATTTCACAGTAGAAACTGGCCTGTATTTTTTCCCATTCTTGAATCGTTTATAGGAGACCCAAGGTATCTAGTGTTATTTCCATTGCTTTATGTAAATTGATTCTTATTTAGAATTTCATCTTTCATTTTTTTACTGAAATCAGTGTCTGAGTAGATTGCAGTTATGCTGGAAAAAAAATTTTTTTTATTCTAACGGTTCCTGCAAGGGAGTTTGCCTGCTTTTGCTGTGGAGTTTTCAGAAGGAAATCTAGGTCAGTAGCATTGAATGAAGATGTGGGAGTGAGCCTCTGTTAGATTTGCTCATTAATAATACTGTTGGCTGGAGGCTGGCTCTTCTCAACATTGCTCCCCAGAGAGCCGCTTTAGGCTGTGCTGCCCCATCACTATGGGGGGAAGATAACCAGTGCCTTCTGCATCTTAAAATGAGAGATGCATGTTTCTTCCCTAGAATGTCTGAAGAAAATGTATTCACATCTCTGATTGAAAATTGTGGGTTTTTGGGGCGCCTGGGTGGCTCAGTCGGTTAAGCGGCCAACTTCAGCTCAGGTCACGATCTTGCGGTCCGTGAGTTCGAGCCCCGTGTCGGGCTCTGGGCTGATGGCTCAGAGCCTGGAGCCTGCTTCTGATTCTGTGTCTCCCTCTCTCTCTACCCCTCCCCTGTTCATGCTCTGTCTCCCTCTGTCTCAAAAATAAATAAACGTTAAAAAAAAAAAAATTTAGAAAATTGTGGGTTTTAGGGGTGCCTGGCTGGCTTAGTAGAGCATGTGACTCTTGATAGCCCAGTAGTGAGTTCAAGCCCCAAATTGAGTGTAGAGAAATAGAATCTTAAAAAAATTTTTTTGAGATGTTTTTGTTTTTACCACAATGAAGTATCACTTCATACCAGTTAGAATGACTAGAATTAAAAACATGGGGGGTTCCGATCAGATGAGGGGCCACCAAATGTGGGGTGTCCCAGTTGGTTGGGGGCTGGCCGTGTGGGCGATGAAAGAATTCACCTAAAGGGATACAAAAGAGATAGAAGTTTAATGAATACATTGTCCTGTGGGCAGGACAGCAAAGGAGAGAGACTGCAAGGAGGTGGTGGTGAGGGGCCACAGTTATAGGGTGGAGTGAGGAAGTATGGAGACCTCAGGAATTTTTCCTTTTTTGGTAATCTTAGGAATTGTGCCTGGTCGTAATTGGTCAGTTAGGGCCTATGGCTATTTTGAGGTAGGTTGCCTGAAGAGCCTGTTTGCAGTTAGCCTAGTGGTTGCCGCCTTGGGCCTTTTTGCCTTGCTCAAGTTTCCATTGCTCAAGTCTGTTGCCTAAAAACAGTCTCTACAAAAAAGACAAGGAACAAGTGTAGGCTAGGATGTGGAAGAAAAGGAACCCTTGTGTAGCCACTGTGGAAAACAGTATGGAAGTTCCTCAGAAGATTAAAAATAGAAATAGATCCAGTTATTCCGCTACTGGGTATTTACCCAAAGAAAAGAAAAACACTCATTTGAAAAGATATATGCATCCCTATGTTTATTGCAACATTATTTATGATAGCCAAGATATGTAAGTAACCCAGGTATCCACTGATAGATGAATGGATAAAGAAGATGTGGTGTGTGTGTGTGTGTGTGTGTGTGTGTGTGTAAAACAGTACTACTCAGCCATAAAAAAGAACAACAACAACAAAAAAGTTCCTCTGCTGTCCTGCCCACCGCTCCCCTGCCGTGTATTCAGTAAACTTCTATCTCTTTTGTTCTACCTCAGGGGAATTCTTTCACCTCCCATGCTATTGGCTTCCACCTAATCCTCACCCTGCATTTGGGGGCACCCGTCAGATCGAGAGACCCCCCCCCCCCCCCCATCTAGACACCATACTTGCCAGTTGTGACAACATGGTTGGATCTAGAGGGTATTATACTAAGTGAAGTAAGTCAGAGAAATACAAATTACCATATGATTCCACTTGCATGTGGAATCTAAAAAACAAAATAAACATCAAGCAAACCCTTAAATACAGAGAACAAACTGGTGGTTGCCAGAGGGTAGGTGGGTTGGGGGGAAGGACAAAATAGGTGAATGGGATTAAGAGGTACAAATTTCCAGGTATATTGGGGCTCCTGGGTGGCTCAGTTGGTTGAGCATCCTACTTTGGGTCGGGTCATGATCTCCCTGTTCACTGGTTCAAGCCCCACGTCAGGCTCTGTGCTGACAGCTCAGAGCCTGGAGCCTGCTTCAGGTTCTGTGTCTCTGTCTCTCTCTGTTCCCCCCATACTCACTCTCTGTCTCTCTCTCAAAAATAAATTAACATGTTAAAAAATAAATAAGTCACAGAGATGAAAAGCACAGCGGAGGGAATATAGTCAACAATAATTGTAATAACGTATGACAATAGACAGTGACTACACTTAACCATAATGAGCAGTGAGTAATGTATGGAATTGTCAAATCAGTATGTGTACACCTGAAACTGGTAAACATTGATGTCACCTATACTTCAATAAAACAACAACAACAACAACAACAGCAACAACAACAACAACAACAAAACCCCCTGAAATTATGGGTTTCTTTTTAACCAAAGGGTAAGCAGAATCACTGGTCTTCTAAAATTTATTTTAGACACGATAGGCTCTTGTGTAAAATCTCCTGGGGTTCCTTATGCTTTCTCATACTAAATGTAAATCACTTTCCAAGCAATTTTATATATAGTGTGAATTTATTAACTTAAATAATCCAGTCCAGAATAAGGACCTTGTGATAATTTTGATAACAGCTTATTTATCAAATGCTGTTCTGTGTCATGCAGTGAGCTAGGCCTTTTGAAGAAATAAAATAATAGAAACATAGTCTTTATTTTTCAAAGAAACATATTAATGGATCAGAGCAACAAGATTAATACATGTTAAGTAATGAATTATTTAAGTGATGAACATACTTAAAGGTTTAAGTATTTAAAAAGTAAAAAAAAAAAAAAAATTAGACTAATAAGGAAATACGCGTTCAGGGACTAAATTGTTTCCTAGGAACAATGAAGGTCGAAATTGCTAAGAGGAGGAGACTAAGCATTAAAGTTATGACAGAAGCTGTGTGGAAACGGACACCTGAGTCATGGCTCTGGGATGTGAGTCCAGCAGTGGGCAGAGGTTCATCTGATGAGCACAGGCACTGGGAGGGGTAGGAGAAGCATGGGCTTCGGCAGTGGCTGCGAGGGTCTGGCCTGTCTGGAGTGTGACTTTCCTGTTGAAGTAGTGGGGAATAGCCCTGCCATCGGTTCATTTCAGCGGATGAGGAAGAGTGTTAGATTAGCATCCAACATTTACGTTATTCTGGGAGAAGCATTTGTCATGTTGAAGCCCTAAACAAATTGCCTTTATGAGCTTTGAAACAGTACATGGTGGGTGCATCTTCTCTAATTCAGGAAGCAAGGCAAAGATGGAAGTTCTATGGAATATAAAAATATTAATAGCATGCTTTTTATTGTAATAAATATTGTACTAAAGAATAAATATCCTTTAGAGGTCATTACTAAGACCAAGAGAGACAAAAAAGCTGTCCCAAATTTCTACATTTAAGCTTTGATCAGAGCAGGGTCATCCCTTTGTTTGCTTGCTTACTTGTTTGCTCTATTTTCCTCCCTCCTGCCTTCCCTTTCTGTTGTTTAAACTCTGCTATAGATTTATTAAAAGATTTAATAATAAATAAGGCGGGGGAGGAAAAATTATTCTGGAAAGTAGCCAAAGACCAGAGTTTGAGACTGTTGCTTACAGTACTATGGAGTCAGTTACAGATTGATTCTTAGCTTCAACTTCAGAGCATCAGAAAACTGTCTTCTCCTATCATTTTCTGGTTAATTTCTTTTTAATAATCCAGAGTGGAACTCTGTTGTTATATTTGTGCTTTTGTGATGTGAGAGGTAAGATAATGTATTATTTATATTTTTATTGATTTTAAGAAGTGTTTATCCAAATATTTGCCACCTTATCTTCTTCCCTCCTCCATATGCCACTTATGAACCCCAAGGACATTGTGGGTTTTTTTTTAATTTATTATAATCTTTTTGGCTTAACAAATGTCCAAGTACTTCCATTTAACCAGTAACTTCTGAGTACTTGTATGTAAATTATATTTTACTAGATTTTTGGGGCATATAAAGATGAATGGATGTTAGAGGTCTCACAATTTAGGGGTAAAATGCATTTTAAAAATTGTGTATCACAACCCTTTTTTTTTTTTTTTTTTTTTTTTAATTCTAAGTTAGTATAGTAGTCTGTGGCTCTACAAGTCTTGAAGTCATGCCCGGAGTTCTGTGGCAGCCAGAGTTAGAGCCTGGATCTCCTCATTTCCAGTCCAGTTTTCTTTCTTTCTACTTTCGGTTTAGATTTCTTTTCTGTCCTTTGAAGAAACCTTCAGACTGTTATAGACAAATTATAGATTTCTTAAGTTTTTAGACACTTCCTCAATTTATCTCCTATTCTAAGAACTAGGGACTGTACATTTATGTGTCTGTTGGCTGCCTACAGCTAGATTTTTTTTTTTTTTTTTTAACACCTAAAGGCTTTTAGAATCCTACTTGGCTCATAAGTCCCTCTCTTGCTTTTCTGTCCTCCCCTTGTTCTATCTCTGCTTCACTCACTCACTCACTCACTTACACTCTGCCTTTCTCCTTTGCCCTCTCTTTGGCTTCATTCTCAGGCAGGCTCTTTCAAAGTGGCAAAGAGGGCCACTGGCGGCCCAGTATGTCATTGTGGCTCAAGATCCAAAATGTCAGGTCTGTGTATCAGATTTCTCCAGAGGACTTTTGGCCTGATTGAATGAGTCCCAAGTGTACCCCTTTGGTCAGTGAAGCAAAAACTCCATGATAGACCGCTGCACCAGGCCCATCTGGAAGGGAATAGAGTGGTTCCCCTTTAGGAGGGATACAGGCAGATAAACCTTGGGGTCTACTTTTTTGGCCTTTGATGTCCTAGCTATTCTCTAGCAGTCCTTTGTGAAGAACTGTAGTCCTCCACAAGGTTTTTCTATTCAAATTGGTGTGCTCCTTATTTACCCATTCTTACCCATGGCCTCAACTCATATTTGGCTCTGCTGAATGTTTTCTCCACTTCTCCAGCACTGTGTAAAAACAGGTATGTGGTCTCTATAAAATTGGGCCTATAAGTCTGCTGAAATAGTGATGAATACACATTAAGTATTACAGGAAATTATAGACAATTAAACCACACAACTAACGCAGTTTGACTATAGTCAGCTCTGCAGAACTTCCTTGTGTTGAAATGCCATTTAAAGTTGGCTCTCTTAAAGCTAAAGGGTGGCGGAAAAGAGAAAGCATACGGGGTGGGGGGGTGGGGGGGTGGGGAGAGACCAAAAGGAGGAGGAGGTGCTTGGAGGAAATGGAGGTGATGCATTCAAACCTCTGGAGATGCTTAGACATGAATTTACAGGACCACATTACAGTACCGGGTGTTCTCGTCCCTGCTGCTTGTAGACTCCGTATCTGAACTGTATTGCTAAAATTTTTTCTTCTCCCTGGCCCCAAATTGTACCACAACAGGAGGCATTTACTTTTGTCATTTAGTGAGAGTTGACCTTGGGAATAGCTATGTGTGGAATATCTATATTGTCCATTGTAAACATCACTGATGAAAGACGATTATGACAATCAGTTCCCATGTGAAAAAGGCACTGTGACAAACATTGCTTAAATTTTGGAAAAAAATCTGTTTTGAAGAAGTGATGTTTCCTTTTCTTATAAGTTAGAACAGAAGTTTCTTAGCTGCATGCAGGTCAGTGCCCATAACCACCAGAGAGAAACCGCTCCTACTAAAGGCTCTGGTTAACACACAGAACCCGGGAGGGTTAGCCGTTTGCTGTGTTAACTCTCCATCCAGCAGATGAGTTTCTTAGGGATTAGGTGTTTTATTTATGTAAGAAGAGTTTTAGTTAGAAAGTGATAATTAAATATCTTAATTAAAATTCTAGTATATTATCCACCTCCCATTCTTGTAGGCATGGGAAATCACTTAAAGTCCACATATTTATTATGCTTGAGTAAAAACATTTATAGAAAAAAAATCTTCAGATAGCCAAGATCCTCCCAGGAGATGTTCCTAAAGGACCATTTTAGAAAATGCAAATTGAGGCGTGCCTGGGTGGCTCAGTTGGTTAAGTGTCCTACTCTTGATTTTGGCTCAGGTCTTGATCTCAAGGTCTGTGAGATCGGCCCTGCATCAGGCTCTACCCTGACAGTGTGGAGTTTGCTTGGGATTCTTTCTCTCCCTCTCTCTCTGCCTCTTCCCCTACTCATTCTCTCTCTCTCCCTCCCCCCCCCAAATAAATTAGCTTAAAAAAAAAAGAAAATGCAAATTTAGGTTAAATGTGTTTGTTTTATTCTTCTCTCCTTTTCCCCCCAAAGCACTTCATGTAGGTGAAATCAGATTTAAATGATTATATGAAACATGAAGATAAAGGGCAACCTTGAAGGGGAACATTTACACCTAGAGGCAGCCTAATGAGTTGGCTACTAATTAGAGAGGCATCGTTCCACTTCCACTCCCTGTTCGCCTTGAGGTTAGCAGTTGGTGTGTTAGCAGCCATAGAAATGTTTTTAAGTACCTTGTAGCGGAGCCTTCTCCTTGCAGCCATGTCTTCCTTAGGTCTTAGTCTGTTTTCCAGAAGGAAGACAGTAGGGAAACTTTAAACTTTGGTACTGTGGCTACTCAGCCTTCCAAAACTTCTTTCTCATTGACTTTTATGCCCCTCTCAACAAAAGTTCATACCCCTAACAAGGAAGTATATACTAAAGTCACCCTAATCCATTTTTAGAATATTTTTATCACCCTCAGAATTCCCTTGGGCCCATTTATGCTCAATTCCCATTCCTACCTACAGTCTAGGCAACCACTATTCTATTTCCTGTCTTTAGAGTTGTGCCTTTTCTAGAAAACTCATGTGAACAGAATCATAAAACATATAGTCTTTTGTGTCTTGCTTTTTCTCACAGATCACAATGCTTTTAAGGCTCATCTGTATTGTAGTGTTTATCAGTAGTTCATTCCCATTTATATAGCCAGCTGCATATTATTCCACTGTATGTATGCACCGTATTTTGTTTATCCATTCACTAGTTGATGAACATTGGGTTTCTGATTTTTAGCTATTATGAATAATGCAGCTGTCAACATTAATATACTGGTTTTTATATAGATATATGGTTTCATTTCTCTTTCAACCTGGGGTTGAAATTATTGGGTCATGTGGTAAGTGTGTGTTTAACATTTTAAGAAACATTTTAAGAAACTGTCAAAGTCTAGAAATAAACTCTTACATTTTCCAACAAGGGTGCTAAATAAATCAAGGGAGAAGAACACAGCAGTACCCCCTTATCCGTGGTTTTGCTTTCCGTGGTTTCAGTTATCCATGGCTAGCGACTTTATGGAAGCAGATGGTTCTCCTTCTGACAGATCAGGTCAGCAGTAGCCTAACATTGTGTCACAGTGTCTATGTCGTTCACCTTATTTCATTTCATCACAGGCATTTTGTCATCTTATATCATCACAGGAAGGGTGAACATAGTACACCAAAATATTTTGGTAGAGAGACCACATTCCTATAACTTTTGTTTATAGTATATTGCTATAATTATTCTATTTCATTAGTTATTGTTAACCTCTTGGTGTGCCTGATTTATACATTACACTTTGTCATAGGTATGTATGAATAGGAAAAATAGTAGTATATATAGGGGTCAGTACTGTTTGCAGTTTCAGGAGTCCATTGGGGTGTCTTGGAACATATCCTCCACCAATAAGGGGGGACTGCTATAGTCTTTTCAGCAAATGGGGTCAGGACCGAAAACTGAATATCTATGTGCAAAAGAATGAAGTTGGCACCCCTACCTCTATTACCACATAAAAAAAGAAAAAAAACTCAAAGTGGATCATAGACCTAAATATAAGAGGTAAAACTATTAATCTCCTACAAGAAAACCTAGGCATAGATCTTTATGACCTTGGATTAGTCAGTGGTTTCTTAGGGCTCCAAAGCACAAGTGGCAAAAGAAAAGCAGATTAATTGGACTTTGTCCAGGCACTTGGCTGGTTCAGTCGGAGTGGCACGTGACTCTTGATCTTGGTGTTGTAAGTTCAAGTCCTATGTTGGGTGTAGAGATTACTTAAAAATGAAATCTTCAAAAAGAAAAATTGGATTTTATCTAAATTAAAAATTGTTTGTGCTAAAGATATTCTCAAGAAAATAAATCTTGGATGGATCTCAAGGGTGGAATGCTAAATGCAATAAATCAGAGAAAGACAAATACAATATGATTTCACTCATATGTGGAATTTAGGAAACAAAAGAACAAAGTAAAAAAGCAAAAAGCACACTCTTTTTTTTTTTTTTTACACATTTCGGCGGGCAGGAAGGGAGGAAGGGAGGGAGGGAGGGAGGGAGAAAAAGCACACTCTTAAATACAGAGAACAGACTGGTGGTTGCCAGAAGAAAGGTGGGTGAGGAGATGGGTGAAATAGGTGAAGGCAATTAAAAGTACATTTACTGTGTTCTCAAAAAACTAAAAGTAGAACTACCCTATGACCCAGCAATTGCACTACTAGACATTTATCCACGGGATACAGGTGTGCTGTTTCGAAGGGACACATGCATCCCCATGTTTATAGCAGCACTATCAACAATCGCCAAAGTATGGAAAGAGCCCAAATGTCCATTGATGGATGAATGGATAAAGAAGATGTGGTATATATATACAATGGAGTATTACTCGGCAACCAAAAAGAATGAAATCTTGCCATTTGCAACTATGTGGATAGAACTGGAGGGTATTATGCTGAGTGAAATTAGTCAGAGAAAGACAAAAATCGTGTGACTTCACTCATATGAGGACTTTAAGAGACAAAACAGGTGAACATAAGGGAAGGGAAACAAAAATAATATAAAAACAGGGAGGGGGACAAAACAGAAGAGACTCATAAATATGGAGAACAAACAGAGGGTTACTGGAGGGTTTGTGGGGGGGGGGATGGGCTAAATGGGTAAAGGCCACTGAGTCTACTCCTGAAATCATTGTTGCAATATATGCTAACTAATTTGGATGTAAATTAAAAAAAAATTTTTTTTAAAGTACATTTACTGTGATGAGCATTGAGTAATGTATAGAATTGTTGAATCATTGTATTGTACACCTGAAGCTAATAAAACGTTGTATGTTAACTGTGCTTGAATTTAAAAAAGAAAGTGAATCTTGCATCTCAGTAATAATTTAAAAAACCCAAATAGCTCAATTAAAAAATGGGTAAATGGTTTGAATAGACATTTCTTTTTTTTATGTTTATTTTTGAGAGAGAGTTGCAAAATGTTAAGCATAAGAGTTGCTGTATGACCCAGAAATTCTGTAGAATTGGAAACATATGCAAAAACCTGTACCTAAATGTATATAGCAACGTTGTTTACAATAGCCAAAAAATGGAAACAATCAAATGTCAACAAATGAATTGATAAACTATGGTATATTCATACAATGGAGTATTATTTGGCCGTACAAAGCTGTGAAGTTCTGACACACGCCACAACGAGGATGAACCTTGGAAACAGTGTGCTTAGTGAAATAAGCCAGTCACAAAAGGCTGCATATTGTATGATTACATTTATGTGATATATCTAGAATAGGAAAATTCACAGAAACAGAAAGTAGATTCATGATTGCTAGGGGCTGGGGGAAAGTGGGAAAGGGGAATGGGTATAGGATTTTGGAGTTAATAAAAATGTTAAGTTAGATAGTGGTGGTAGTTATATAACTCAGTGAATATAGTAAAACACACTGGATTCTACACTTTAAAAGGGTAAATTTAGGGGCTCCTGGGTGGCTAAGTCAGTTAAGCATCCGACTCGATTTCTGCTCAGGTCATGATCTCACGGTTTGTGAGTTCAAGCCATGCGTCTGCCTCTGCGTGGATAGTGTGGAGCCTGCTTGGAATTCTCTCTCTGTCCTTCTCTCTGTTCCTCCCCTACTTATGCTCTCTTTCTCTCAGAATAAATAAATAAAGCTTAAAAAACAGTTTAGGGTAAATTTACTATCTCGGTTAAGCTGTTATTAAGAAAAGGAAGCCATCAGACTATTTTCTTTAAAAAAGTTTTTTTTTTTTTTTTTTTTTTTTAATGTTTATTCATTTCTGAGAGACAGAATGTGAGCAGGGAAGGGGCAGAGAGAGAGGAGACACAGAATCTGAAACAAGCTCCAGGCTCTGAGCTGTCAGCACAGAGCCCGAGGCAGGACTCGAACTCACAAACAGCTAGATCATGTCATGACCTGAGCCGAAGTCGGAAGCCTAAATGACTGAACCACCCAGGTGCCCCAGACTATTTTCTAAAGTATTTATTTAGTATTTACTTAAAGAATTTAACATTCCCTCCAGGAATGAAAGAAGCTTCCTTTTTCTCTATATCCTCACAAACTCCTGGTATCATCAGTCTTTTGGTTTAGCAGTTCTGTGGTGTAGTAGCATCTCATAGTGATGGCAGTTTGCATTTCCTTATTGACTAATGATGATGAGCTTTTTCTCGTGTGCAAATTACCCATTTGTGTATTTTCCTTGATGAAAATGTTGAAATCTTTCCCCCATTTAAAATTGAGTTGCTTGTGTTATAACTGTGTTGGAAGAGATTTTTTCCAAGTCTTAATTTTTTATCATTAGACTTAACAAAGAATAACATCTTAATAAATATGATCAGAGCAAAGAAAGTATAAGGGAAATTAAAGAAAAGTTTACACATTGTTCACAGCAAGTATAAACAAAACTAAGCAAAGAGTGAAGTCGCTTTTCCTCCATATTAAATGCTTAAACACAGTTTTGAATCCACAGTATGTACCAATATTTAAGTTACTTATAAATATATTAAGTTTTTAATGTGATAAGTGAACTGTTTCTCTCTTATTAAAACTTAGCTAATGTAGATTATATTGTAACAGATTTTGATCTCTTCTGAATACAGGTCCTTTATCAGATTCATCCATTTGCAAATATTTTCTCTCAGTTGGGGTCTTCTCTTTTCATATTCTTAATGGTATCTTTGAAAAGCAAAAGTTTTACATTTCCATGATGTCCAGTTCATCAGTATTTTTTTCTTTTTTGGATCCTACCTTTGATGACATGTCTAAGAAGTCTTTGTCTAATCCAGGGTCACAGAGATTTTTCTCCTAGTTTTCTTCTACAAGTTTTTAGTTTTACATGTTTATATTTAGGTCTTTAATCTATTTGGAGTTAGATTTTGCATGTGGTGTGAGGTAAGTGACCAACTGTTTCTGTATCACTGGTTGAAAAAAATTATCCTTTCCCCATTGAATTCCCTTGGCACCTCTGTTAAAAACCAGTCATCCACAACTTAGGTTTCTTTCTGAACTCTGTTCTGCTCCATTTATCTAATGTGTGGTCCGTACAACACTGACTTGGTTATTGTACATTTGTAAAAGTAACTTTTGAAATCAAGTAATGTAAGTCCTCCAATGTGCTTTTCTTCAAAATTGTTTTGGCTGTTTTGTGTTTTTATGCATTTCCATTCTGACATCTTCAAAAAATTTTGCTGACACTTTTAATTGCCTTGAATATAGTGGTCAGTTTGAGAATTACCATCTTAACAATATTGAGTTTTGCATTGATGAACGTAGTATGTCTCCGTATTTATTTAGATCTGACTTTTTTTTTTTTAATTTTGGTGACTTGAAATGATTGCTGTTGACAGTCTTGTCCCAGTTGGTTTTTAAAGTTTATTTATTTTGAGAGAGAGAGAGAGAGAGAGCGCGCGCGCGCGCATGAGTGGAGGAGGGGCAGAGAGAAAGAGGGAGAGGGAGAATCCCAAGCAGGCTCTCCATTATCAGCACAAAGCCTGATGCAGGGGTCAAACCCACAAACTGTGGGATCATGACCTGAGCCGAAATCAAGAGTTGGATGCTTAACCGATTGAGCCACCCAAGCCTCCCAGTTTTGTCCCAATTTTATACTTGTTCCTTTGTGGATGAAAATCACTAACCTTTTCATATATCATAACCAGAAGTCATCCTATGATGTTTTTAACCTTATATAACAACCTATGCTTTCAGCATCTTGATTGTTTTTCTGTCTTAATAAAGGGAAAAAAAATGGTCTTCAAATGCACTAGCTAGGTATGATTTTGTCCTATGGTACTAGCTATAATGCTTGTAGAAACTCAATTCTAGTGGAAGGGAAGACAGTAGTATTTTATAACTTTTGTTTTGTGTTTCTGTTTGAAGGGTCTCCAACTCCATTCCTTGACGAGAAAATGACCTTCCAAGGATATCAGAACATCCAGAACTGGCCAGAAAATACAAACTTCTGCTTCGAACCTGAACAGTTGGTGAATCCTACCCAGACTGGTAAGTGCAGGCTTGCCTGTGGCTGCTCAGTGTGAGCGATGACATAAACATGAATAATTTACAGCCACTGCTCACATAGAACCCTTTAGCCTAAGTATAGCTTGTCAGGTACAACCAAAGTGTACTCATTTACCCTGAAAATTTAGGTGACCCTTTCTCCTCTTTCTTGATCCCTTCATCTGAGGCACACACCCCTCTAGATTTAAAGCCTGTTCTGAGTAACTTAACTGAAATTCATACTCACTGAAGACTAATGGTCAGTAGTACCTTAGAACCTAATTCTTCCAAAAGGAATTACTACAGTAATAATAGCACCATTTGTTGAATATCTGTGTTGTGCCTGGCACAGTGCTAGAGCCTTTCTATACATATTTTCTGTGTTTCTTACCTAACTCTGCCAAGTACATATGATCCTCATTTGACAGAAGGAAAAACTAGGACTCATACCCCATTTCTTTTTTTTTCTTCACCTTTTTAAAAAAAATTTATTTATTTATTTTGAGAGAGGAGGAGAGAGAGCACGTGAACAGGGGAGGGACAGAGAGAGAGAGAGAGGGAGAGAGGGAGAATCTCAAGCAGGCTCCACACTGTCAGTGCAGAGCCCAATGCGGAGCTAGAACTCACAAACCATGAGGTTATGACCTGAGCCGAAATTGGGAGTCGGACGCTTAACAAACTGAGCCACCCAGACGCCCCTCATACTTCATTTCTATAAAATCAAACTAATCTATAGAGACAGAAAGCATATGTGTAGTTGGCTAGAGCTGGAAATGGTGGCAGGAATGGATTGCAGAAGGACCTCAAAGTAATAGCATCATTGCCGCCACGCCAGGTTGAGAGCTGTTGTCTTGTTTGCACTTATATATGGCTTCTTTTTTGCCATCCAATTAATAAGGAGCTTATAACTGGTTCCAAATAATCTAGTACTTGATGTTCTATGCCATTTTCCAAGTATTGGCTAGGCTAGATATATAATTTTTCAAAACAGCTTTATTGAGATATAATTCACATACCATACAATTCACCCATTTAAAATGTATAGTTCAGTGGATTTTTAGTATTACCTCAAAAAGAAACCCTGTATTCTTTAAATATCACTCCCTATCTCCTTATCCACCCTGGCCCTAAGCAACCACTAATCTCTTTCTGTCTCTCTAAATTTATCTATTCTGGACATTTTATGGAAATGGAATAATATATGGTCTTTTGTGACTAGCTTTCTCACTTAGCAAGTGTTCAAGGACTCGTGGTTTGTGGCATGGATCAGTACTCCATTCTTTCAGAGGACCTCATAATACTGCATTGTATGGATATACTACATTTTGTTTATCTGTTCATCAGTTGATAACATATAGGCAGTTTCCTTTTTTTTTTCTTTACTGTTGTCAGTAATGCTGTTTTAAAAAGGGTTTTGTGTAGTAGACATATACTTAAATTTCTCTTGAGAGAAATACCTAGACTGGAATTGCTGAGCATATAATAACTCAGTGTTTAATTTGAGGAATTGCCCAACTGTTTTCCAAAGCACCTGTACCATTTTATATTCCCACCAGTAGTGGATTAGGTTTGTAATTCCTCCACATCCTTAAAAATGCTTGTTTTTCTTTTTCAAAAATTAGAGCTAACTTAGTTGGTATGAAATGGTATCTTGTTATGATTTTTGTTTGCATTTTTGTATTGGCTAATGGTGTTGATTATCTTTTTCACTTTTCGTGTGTTTGTTGGCTATTTATATATCTTCCTTAGAGAAATCCTCTGTCCCATTTTTAATTGGTTTGTCTTTTTGTTGTGCCCTGTACGAGTTCTTTATAAACTAGACCCTTATCAGGTTTATGATTTGCAAATGCTTTCTCCCATTTTGTGGGTTGTCTTCTAATTTTCTTGATAGTGTCCTTTGATGCATAAAAGTTTTTGATTTTGAAGACTAGTTTTTGTTGCTCATACTTTGATGTCATACCTAAGAGCCCATTGCCAAACTGAGGTCATGAACATTTACCCTTATGTTTTTCTCTAAAATTTTTATAATTTTAGCCCTTGCCTTATTAAGGTCTTCGGTCCACTGTAAATTGGTTTTTCTATATGGTGAGAGGTAGAGGTCCAAATTCATTATTTTTCATGTGGATATCCAGTTGTCCCGTCTCCAGTCTTTGGAAAGACTATTCTTTCCCCATTGAATGGTCTTGGTATCCTTGTTGAAATCTGTTAACCATAGATACATAGTTTTGTTTATCAACTCTTAGTTCTGTTCTGTTGATCTATATGTGTGTCCTTAAGCCAGCACTATACTGTCATGATTACTGTTGCTTTGTGGTAAGTTTTGCAGTTGGGAAGTGTAGATTTTCCTACTTTGTTTTTTCTGACGATTATTTTGGTTGTTCTGGGTCCTTTGCATTTCATATGAATTTTAGAATCAGCTTGTCAATTTCTATAAAGAAATCAGCTGGGATTCTGTTAGGAATTGCATTAAATCTATAGATCAAATTGAGGAGTTTTGCCATCTTAACAATATTATCTTCAAATCCATAAACATAGAATGTTTTTCCGTTTATTTATATCTTATTCCTTCACCAATATTTTGTAGTTTTTAGAGTGTAAATTTTATACTCCCTTTTGTAAAATTTATTCCTAGTATTTTATTCTTTTTAATGCTGTGAATGGAGTTGTTTTCTTAATTTCATTTTCAGTTTGTTCATTGGAAGGATGTAGATACACGAGTGGTTTTTGTATATTGATCTTGTATCTTCCAGCCTTGCTGAACTCATTAGTTCTAATAGTTTTTTAGTGGATTCCTAAGGATTTTCCATATGTAAGATCATGTCATTTACAAATACAGTTTTAGTTCCTCGTTTCCAATCTGGATGGCTTTTATTTCTTTTTTTGGCTTAATTTTCCTGGCCAGAGTCTTTAATACAATGATAACTAGAAGTAGTGAGAGCAGACATCCTTATTTTGTTACTAGTCTTAGAGGGAAAGCATCTAGTCTTTTGCCATTTTTTAAGTATGGTGTCAGTGGTGGGTGTTTTATAGATGCCATTTTTTAGATTAAGGAAAATGCCTTCTATTCCTAATTTGTCAAGTGTTTGATTTATCATGAAAGGGTGTTGGGTTTTGTCAAGTGATTTTTCTACACCTATTGAAATGATCGTGTGGTTTTATTATTATTTTAAGTTTATTTATTTATTTATTTATTTAGAGAGTGGGAGTAAGCAGGGGAGGGGCAGAGAGAGAGGGAGAGAGAGAATCTCAGGCAGGCTCTGTCTGCATTGTCAGCGCATTGCCCAACGTGGGTCTCAATCCCACAAACTGAGATCATGACCTGAGCTGAAACCAAGAGTCAGACGTTTAACCTGACTGAGCCATCAGGTGCTCCCATGTGATTTCATTTTTTATTCTACTGATATGTATGTATTACATTAATTGATTTTGGGGTGTTAAACTAATCTTGCATTCCTGGGATTAATCTCATTTGGTCATGGTGTATAACTCATGTTATTTGCTGGCACATTCATAAACGTATTGAACATTTTGGCATCCGTATTTAGAAGAGATATTGATCTGTAGTTTCCTTCTGATGTTTTTGTCTAGTTTTGGTATCAGAGTAATATCAGAGTTACACCATTCTGTGGTAATACCAACCATAGAATGAGTTACGAAGTGTTCTCCCCTCTTGAGTTTTAGTTTTGGAAGAGTTTATGAAGAATTGGTTTTAATTTTTCATTAAATGTTTGGTAGAATTCAATAGCGAAGCCAACTTAGGAATTTTCTTGTGAGTAGTTTTTAATTACTAATTCAAGTCAGGAAGGAGAGGAACCAGCAAGGGTAACTTCAAAGGAATTGCCGGTTTTGATGTTAGGGAAAAGCCAGAAAAATATAATGTCTTGAAAGTCAAGTGTGGTAGTCCACCCCCAAGATGGTTCCAATGAACCCCACCTCCTGGTATTCACAACTTGAAGTAGTAACTTCCCATTGTACCAGGGTTGGTCTGTGTGACCAGTAGAATAGATGACAGAAATAATGGTATATCATTTCTAAGATTAGGTTATAAAGGACACTGTGGCTTCCATCTTGGTCATTCTGGGTTTACTCATCCTGGGGATAGCCAGATGCTACGGAGAGGCCCACATAGGGGAGGAACAGAGGCTTCTAGTCAATATCCATGTAAGTAAATCATTGTATAGGCAGGTTCTCCAGCCCCAGTCAAGTCTTCTGATGATCACAGTCTTGGCCAATACTTTGACTACAACCTGTGAGACACCCTAATCATTGAAGGTAGGGAAAAAAAAATAGGTTCTGGGAGACATTTTGAAGGTCAGGTCAGTTGAATTTTCTTATGAATCAAATTTGTATGAAAGAGAGAAGTCAAGGATGACTCCAGTGTTTTTGACCAAAAAGATAGAATGCCACTAGAGATGGGAAGATTTCATGAGGGGTAGTTTGGGAAACATACTACATTTTAGCTTTATTTCATACATTAAGAGTTGGCAATTTGATATGAAAGTCAAGAAATAAGGGGTGATATCTAGATGGCTCGAGGTACAAATTTGAATGTCATTAATTTATACACAGAATTTTAAACTGTGAGATTAGATGAGATCACTAAGGGAAGGAATACAGATAGAGAAAAGGTCTTCCTCTCTCTAACGACTTAATTAGTTCTTTAGTTCTCAGCTTAAATATTTATCAAGGGAAGATCATCCTTGACTTGAACTAAAACATCCCTCTGCTAAATGTTCTCAACCCTGATCTTACACATCTCTGGGTTTTTAGAGCTCACAGAGTCTGCCATATTAGAGGCACCCACTAAAAAAGTAATAAGAAAATGACAGAACTTTGTAGAAACCACTCATTTTTACATGCAAGTTAGCAGTTTCCCATCCTAATGTGCAAACCATACAGCAGTTACTCTCGTTGATGGTTTAAGCTTCCTGTTTTCCTTCAGTGGAAGCCTGAGGAGCAGAGCAAGCGGCAGCATTTCAAACGAAGTGATCCTGGGGAGAGTGAATGGTTAGAATCTCTCTCCTCTCCCAGCTCCCCCACTGTTCTGGAGAAGCAGCACTAGGGCCTCCTCTGTCTCCAGCAGCTTCTCAGTTTGCTTTCTGCTTGTTCATACTTCCCAGTGCCATGGTCTCCCCTGCTTCTGACATCCCTTACTAGAAGAGGGTGGTCCAGCTGCTTCAGAGCCACAGGAATGAACATTCTCCCAAGGCCTAGGTTTTTATGCAGCTGCCTCTGACAAATGAAGCACCTTACGAGTCTACCAAGGAGCTAGTGAGAAATGCAGATTCTTAGGGCCTAGCAATCAGTGTTTCTTTAAGCCTGCAGGGTGATTCAGATGTGTGCTAAATTTTGAGAAGGCCTTCTTAGAACCAAATTCTTGCTCGATCTGACTGGCTTTGTTCTTTTTTTCATCTAAGAAGGCACAGAGTTTCCCTGATGTTTTGAGTGACTTTATTTATGGCAACTCCTGATTCTGGAGCTTATTTCTCTTCTTCAGACGCCAGCTGTTTACCTTGTCTCATTCAGACAGGTTTTGAAAAGTAGTTTTCTTCATGATGCCCACATGAGGTGAAAATGTCTTTTTTACTTGCCTGGCTATCTTTTTTTTTTTTTTTTTTCCTTAATAACCTGAAGTGAATGTCTAAATATATATTGAAAGTTTAATCAAATCTGTACTTTCACCTCTTAGCATGTTATAGAATTGACCATTAGTTGTGTTTTTAGTTTGTTATTCGTTGACTGATTCAGATAATCAAATCGTAGAGAATATGAGATTGCATACTCTTAACTTGTAACAAAGGAATTCGTGATTCTCTACCATTTTCAGTCACATATTATCTCAACTTATTTCACTTATAGTGACAACACACATGTAACCAATCAATATTCATCATAGGCTAATAAGGAATGCTAATCATTTTAGTTGTATTCACTGGGAATGAATTTTAAATTCCTTCTTTATTCCAGATCCCTTTAAGATGCATCATGATGATGGCCTGGAAGATTTTCTCTTTCTCCCCAGTGGAACAACCAATGCTTCAGCATTTACAGAACAAAATGATCCCCTGCAAGACAGTTACGGTATGACTTCTTCAACTGGATTTATTGCTTAACTCCAAACAATTAATGTGGCCTTTAACCCATCACCTTTGAAGTTAACCACTAGGCAGTCATGTTTATTGGCTCTGGCTGTAACAAGTCTCTTTCTAGATTGGTCACAGGAGAGAGTTCACAGTTGGGCTGCTCAGAGTCTGATCATATCCTCTCATGGGATCTTGAAGACACTATCATAGGGCCAGATTCTCTTTCCACATTTTACCAATTCATTGCCTTGGGCAAGTTATGTCCTCTGTAAACTTTGATTTCTTTACCTATAAAGTGGGGCCAGCACTAGTTCCTTCCTTAAAGATGGGGTGATAATTAAGTAAAATTTTGTAGAAGCACTTCTTACAGTGTCTGATACGTGGTAAACATTAAACAGATCTTAGATCTCAATTAGTAGTGTCCTTATTCCTGGTTTTGTTGTATCACTTGTAACATGAACGTGGCCAGGGTACTGTGGGGGAGGTGAAACTTTACTTCTTCCCATCTTAGGTTTTCTGCTGGGACTTGTTAACGACAAGATTAACAGGAGACAAACAGTTTGTCAACAAGCAGCATCCATCACATGGGAGAAAAGTAATTCAAAATGGTAGCTTAGAATTTTGGTTTATATAGCATCTTCAATGAAGAACCATAAATTGGTAGAGAAATGACAGGAAAAGGAAAGCAATTTTAGGCTTCCAGGAGTGGCTAACTGTGGGAAGAAAATGCATGGGAGGAACTAATGGAGTAAGGTTTGCTTGCCGATCCCTCTGGCGCCCTCTCTGGGCTGACAAGAGTCTGTCTCCAGGAAGAGGAGAATTTATATCCCGCCTTTAGGCAGAAAGGGGGAAGTTTTTTCTCGGGTTGCTACTCCCACATTACCTTCAGCTCAAAATAATTTTTATGTCAAAGAGGCATATTTTGGGGTGACATTCTGGTTTCCTTCAGTAAGTCCCTTCAGTGAAGTTCCTTCACCAATAAGTCCCACTTCAGCAGTGCTTATAATTTTGTTTGTTAAGATCCTGGCTAATAATATGTTGCATTTATGCTTTTGTTTGGACTGAATATCTGTAGGAGGAAGGATGTTAAGTCATGCTGTCCATGTCGTCTCTTAATACTTTGATTGTGGCTTTGACTTCTGTTCTGTCAGCTCGCCAGCTAGTGAGCCATTTAGTCTCATTGGCTTCTTTCTTTCTTTCTTTCTTCCTTTTTTTAAATTAAAAAAATTTTTTTTTGTTTAAGTTTATCCATTCATTTGGAGAGAGAGAGCACAAGCAGGGGAGGGGCAGAGAGAGAATCCCGGGCAGGCTTCGTGCTGTTGGTACAGAGCCCGATGCAGGGCTTGATCCCATAAACTGTGAGATGATGACCTGAGCCAAAATCAAGAGTCAGACGTTCAACCAGCTGAGCCACCCAGGCTCCCTTAGCTTCTTTTTTTTTTTTTTTTTTTTTTTACAGCATATTTCTTCTGTTTCTTTATCTTCCCACTACTCCCCTGCCACACAGCACACCCCCCTGCCTGGGCCACCCCATGTAAGCCCCTGTCACTAGACACCTAGACCATCTCGGTAGGACTCCTGCTCCCTTTTAAATTCATTCCAAATATGCCTGCTGCATTTGCCACCAAGGCCCTATTCTGTATTCATCATGTCATTTTCATTAAGACCTTAACACATCCTTTCTCTCTCTCTCTCTCTCTCTCTCTCTCTCTCTCTCTCTCTTCAAATCTAAATTTCTCTGGCTTTCCAGATCCTTCTTCCATTGTTGGTCTTAATTCTGTTTTCCCTCTCTGGTACGCATAATCCACTTGAATCCAACTAACTTCATAGTTGCAGAAACATTCTTGTCCTGTTGGCATCTTCATACTTTGCTCAGGGTTCTCCATCTTTGAAATTGACTGCTCTGTCCTCTCTTTCTGCTCTTGCTTCTCCTCTGAAGCCTTCTGTGGCTATTCTGGTCCTCATAATTGTTTTCAAACTCTTAGCCCACTTAGTACATACTATAGACTATTTGGTACATGTCTGTGTTGCCTTTCTAGCTAAATCATAATACTCCTGATGGCAAGGACCACGTGATATTAAATCCCCTATTATCTGATGACGGATAGCATAGTAATAATCCTTTTACATCTGTCCTAGTTCTTAATAATTTACAAAACATTTTCATAAAACTGTCTTGTTACATTGCAGAGGGAAATATTGATCTCATTTTACAGATGAGGAAATCAAGACTCACAATCCCTTATTATACTTCAGTTGCAATATTGGTGCTTGCGTTCAGTTTTTGGTATTTTGACTCTTTGCAGTGCACTGTAGGAGGCTGCCAACCAATGCTGATTATAATGACATGACAGCCATTTAAAAAATTTGCCCAAACATAAAGAACATTAACAGTTTTTCTTTATACTTCCTTTGTTTTTCACTGGTGCTTAGGTTCGTGTCATTATGGCAGTGTATAAAGCTGATTTTAAATATCAGATGCCTTTTTTGCCCCATTGTTGACCCAGTTTCAACAATCTGTGTGTTTGTGTTTCAATATTAGGTCTGTTTTCCTGTGACACATTTGCTCCTGCAAATGTTGTGCCTCAGGGGTGGCCTGTGGAAGCCCCAAACTCTCCACACCCGGAATCCTTCATTTCCCCGATGGCTGTGACACAGCCTCTGCAGCCCACGGCAGGTAAATTATTAGAACCCGTCTCCACTTAACGGTTACGGTATCATAGTCCGTTTAAATCATCAGACTTATTGATTAGCAGTGGACAGCAGTATAGATAAAGTTTCAGAACTATCACAAATGCCTTTATTACTTCAGTTACTGGTTTCACAGCTGGAGAAGTGAAGGCAAAATTGAAATACAGCACTTGGGGTTCGTGGGCAGAGAACATCCCTTTTCAGTTCAGTGCAGACTTGGAACTCTAAGGTTTTTTTTCTGGATGTCCCACAAGTTCCCATTCTTTTTTTTTTTTTTTTAACATTTTTATTTTTATTTTTGAGACAGGGAGAGACAGAGCATGAACAGGGGAGGGTCAGAGAGAGGGCGACACAGAATCTGAAACAGGCTTCAGGCTCTGAGCTGTCAGCACAGAGCCCGACGCGGGGCTCGAGCTCACGGACCGCGAGATCATGACCTGAGCTGAAGTCGGCCGCTCAACCAACTGAGCCACGCAGGCGCCCTCCCATTCTTAAAATAACTGTGTACCCGTGTTGTTGTTATTTTTAAACCTGTGTTTTCCCTCTTCTTTTCCTTTCCTCCTCCACGAGTTATTCTCTTAGTATCCTATTCTTCGAAGTATTGGGACTATCAAAGAGTGGACACAAATACATTAATTAGACAGCTTCTTAGTTATGTTTAGGGTGTTGTGATCACAAAATCTAGATACTCTTATGCTCTCAGAAAGTAAGTTTTGAATGTAGACCTATGAGCAGACGATGATGGGTTCTAAATTTCCAACTTATTTCCCTTAGAGCCAGCTGAAGAAGTAGAAGTGAAGAAGGGAGCAGAAGAGAGGGCACCAACAGAAGCATTGGAAATCATGATGGGACTGAAGGCTGATGACATGGCACCATCTAGAGAAACAGAGATGTCTCCAGCCAAGGACATGGCACCAGCCACAGAAACAGAGGTGGCATTGGCTAAAGACATGGATCCTTCTATCAAATCAGATGTGACACTGGCTAAGAACATGGAATCATCTATGGAATCAGATATGGTCCTAGTCAAGGACATGGTACTACCCAAACAAACAGAAGAAGCCCCGGTGAAGGATGCTGTTTTGTCCACAGAAACAGATGTATCTTTAGCCAAGGATATGGTATTGCCCACAGACACAGAGGTAGCCCCAGCTAAGGATGCGATACCATTCAAAGAAACGGAGAGGGCACCACCTATAAAAATGGATTTGTCCCCAGATGAGGGCATGGTAGCACCCACAGACAGACAGATGACCCCAGCCAAGGGTGTGGAATCACTCTCAGAAATAGAAATGGCACTGGCTAAGGACGTTGTGTCACCCACAGAAATATCCTCAGCCAAAGAGGCAGCCTTGTCCTCAGAAACAGAGGTGGCCCTGACTGGGGATATGGCACTGCCCCCAGAAACCAAGATTTTCTTGACCAAGGATGAGGCACTGCCCCCAGAAATGGAAGTGGCCCCAGTCAAGGATATGGCTCCACATCCAGATACAGAAAAGGCCCCAGTGAAAGACATGGCTCCATCCCTAGAAACAGAGGTACCCCTGGGCAAGGATGTGCTTCTACCCCAAGAAACAGACGTGGCCCTGGGGAAGGACCTGGCTTCACCTGTAGAAACAGAGATGGCCCTGGGCAAGAATGTGGCTATGCCCCCAGAAACAGAAGTAACCCTGAGCAAGAATGTGCCTCAGCCTCCAGAAACAGAGATCGCTCTGGCTAAGGATATGGCTCTGCCCCCTGGGACAGAGGTCACCCTGGCCAACAATGTGAGTCCAGCCAAGGATGTTGCACCACCCTCAGAAACGGAGGTGGCAGCCGTTCCAGCTAAGGACATGGAAATTGCGCAGACACAGGAAGAAGTACGTGAGGAGGCCCAGTTAAAATCTCTCCGGGATGAGGGGCCATCAGCTGCATCTACTTTTATCATTTCACCAGGTATGGGTTTATGTTTACTCCTTATTTCTGTCTACCAGCGTGTAGTCTCCAGAAAGGTGAGGGACACACGTTGTGCCAGATAAAATACAGACACTTACACTGTATTTTACAAGTCTACACACATTCCTGCTCTTCTAGACAGTTCTTTCTCACCTTCTCCCTCCTCCAGTTTCTAACACCTTCCTCCTTATTTCTCTGCTGGTCTGTTTTCCTTGTTGATAACTTAAGCCACAAAAGAGAATCTTCACAAACTTGTGCTACCTCATCTGCCTACTTGTGTGCTGTCTCCATAGTCTCTGCCTCCCTTCTGTTGCTGTAGGTGAACTGTCCCTGCTCCTAGGTGTGGCCAGTCTCTCCAGGTTGCACTAGATCCCATCTCCTCTCGCCTACTTAGCATGCTGCCCTGGCCATTCTTTCCTTTCTTGCCTCTCACCAATCTTTGTCCCTCTCCACTGGCTCATTCCCACCAATGTACAAATATCTGTTATTTTTCCCCATCTAAAACAAAACAAAAACTTTCCCAACTTCACTGTCTAGCTACCACTCCATTTCTCTGCTGCTCTCTGAGGACCATCGCTCATTCCTCAAAAACCATTCCTGATTCGAGTTTCTGAAAGGTGGAAAAATAGCTGAAATCTTGCTGCTCTAAAACTTGTGTGGTTTTTACTGTTACATCCAGAACCAGTGACAGCTGTGGGTCAGAAGTACAACGTGCCAACAGATGAGGATTCTGTGTTAGAGAAACAAGACCAGAAGAAACCTGTCAGTAGTCAGCCTTCTGAACTTTCTTCAGAGAGCTCAGGTAAGTTAGGGTAACAAAGGGGACTCTTTGAAACCACTTCAACTGGGAGCAAAGGGGTGATGGTGGATGTTGTCCCTGGTTTCTGGTGATCAGTAGTATTGTTTAGGAAGTCTGTTCTCTGTCTTGGACAGATTTGGTCTTGTTTAGGCAGAAAGTCAGCTTACATATTTTCAAATTACTGCTACATCGACTCAAGACACCTAAATTTTAACCCAGTTCAGCTGTCCACTATGCTATCTTGTGTAATCTCGGGCAGGTTATTTAACTTTCCTGTGTCGCTGTTTATTCAGCTATAAGAGGAATGCACTGGTCAAATGTTACGGAAATCTTTACTAGTAAGCCCTTGCTAGTTAGTGTGTTTCATGGCCCAACAGCATCTGCATTGCTTGGGAGCCTATTAGAAATGCATCATCTTGGCTTCCACTTCAAACCTTCAGAATCATAATACGCATTTTAACAGGTTCTCCAGATAATTCTTATGTACAGTAAACTTTGAGAGGCACTACTCCAAGATACTTTCTAACTTGGAGTTTGATCATTCAGCGAACTTTAAGGTTACAGGTTTTTGATGTAAGCCAAAAGCATGTGTATATGATTAACCACTTAATGATTCTCTGCTTACTTTTCTGTGACTGTGATTAGAAGGGGAGATTGAGGGCAGGGACCCTGACTTATTTCACTGAGAATCTCTAGTGCTTGCATACTGTCTAGCCCCAAGAAGGAGCTAAATAAAGTTTGGTTTTTTAAAATGTTGTTTTAGTGACTCAACATAGCAATAAAGATTTATCAAGTCCTTATTGTGTATGAAATATGCCATGCTGAGGCACACAGATATTTAAGTCTGGGCCATTGCCCTTGTGTTGTTATATCATAGCCTGGATGGTGAGGAAAGTTCCCAGGCGCATGAACTCTGAAACCAAAGTTTTATATAATAATTGAATAAAATAGCACCAAATAGCTGCTGGTTAATTGCCAAATTAAATGTTATAGGTGTTGTGGGGGTACTAAAGCCTTGCAGTTTTTGAGAGAAGCAGTAATTGACCTGAGGTGTTAAATATAGGGTAGCATTTGGAGGACTTTGGAGGGTAAAAAAGAGCAAAAGTGCTACTTAAGTATATTTTAATGTCCTCTGAAGTCATTTCATTGGGTTGACTTGATAAGAGTTGTCTTAGACCTGCTCTTAGTGACACTCTTCCCAGGATCTTGAATCCATACTGCATCGACATAGAGACAGGAGGTTGGACCAGTTGATTTCCTGAAACTTTTCCAAGGGTGCTTATCCTAGTTGTTTTAATTTATAACCCTACTGGGCATTATGTTTATTTTTCTCTTTCAGGAAGAACATTTAGGAACAGAACATTGAAATCTAACACATTTGTCTTTCAAAGTAGAAGGTTTTGGTTCTGGAATGATGAGGATTTTTCTTTGGCCAAATTACTAATTTAGTATCTTTTATCTTCTTCCTTTTTATTCTCCCCAGTAGCATAAGTCTGGCCTTCTGGTCTGTTTCCCAGAGTCGATCCGGTTAACTTGACAAGTAATTAGTATAATATTGGTGACAGACTCTTAGAATTATAAATTCTGTCCAAAATCATATGTATTTCATTCAGTTAATTAACAAATGTCACCAAAGAGATAGGAGCTTATCATCTTGTAGAATTGGGATTTATGTACCTATTAAAAATAATGACAAATGTAAATAAGGATCTGATGAGATTTACAAGCAGTACTTGTTACAGAAGGTTAGAAGATCTCTGAATTTTTTTTTCTTTGCCTGAGATGATGATCTTTGCTAAGTATTTGCTGATCCCAGCTGAGGGTGAGAAATGTTTTGGAAAAAAACTGTAAATAGTATGTAGGTTGGTGAAAATAGACTTAACTGAGTCAGTAAATGGACTTTTTTTTTTAAAAAGAAACAATAACAAGGAGTTTTCTGTTTGGAATTTTGGCCAACTTCATGTATTGCAGGTACCCCTCCCATACAAGGCAAACAAGTGTGCAGACCCAGTGACCGCAGGTCCACTCGGCCCAGGCCTGCCAGGGTCCCTCCTGAGCTGCTGGGAGTCTCTTCTCCACGGAAGACTCTTGATCCTGGGCTGGGACTCTGCTCTCTGTCTGAGTTGGGTTGGGTCTCTGGTTCATCTCCCTGTGGTGATCCTGGGAACCAAAGGAAAACTGTTCATGTTGACTTCCTTGAACCCAAGAGAGATCTTGGCAGGGAAGCCTGGGATATAGAAAGCCCACCGATGATGATGAAGAAAAAAAAGAAGAAACCAAAGCAAAAGAGATATTCTCAACCCCGGGCTGGGGGACCTTGGGATGATGACAGTGTAGACGACCATAAAGGTCATCCCTTTGCAGCTGACACGCAGCAGTCAGGTGTTTTCCCCGGCTTATCTACCACTATGGGCATGGAAGGTGGACTGGCATCCAGAGAAACCTTAAAAAAGGACTGTGAAATGGATTCCATAGCTGCCAAACTGGTAGCTGAGACCTTCATCTCAGAAAGTCTCAGTGTTCCTTTGTGTCCTTTGGAAGACACAAAGTCTTCCCCCAAAACTGTAGGAAGTTCTCAGCCCAAGCCAAGAATAGAAGCAGAGGTCAAAGATAACAAGTCAGTACCACTGGGCCAGGACCAGAAATCACTGCAACAAGAGGAATGCAAACCACAGCGTGCACCCCACCCGAAGACCCCTGTGGATAAAAGCCAGACAGTAGGGTCGCCCGATCTAAAAGGACCCCTGACAGAATGTTCTGCACACAGAGTAGAAATTCCTTTGGAGATCAGACCCAAGGAGAGTTGCTCTCCTGCCTTGGACCAAGAGTCTGTGGATGGGGGTTCCAAACCCATAGCAGGAAAAGTACTGCCTACTCTCGTGCCCACTTTGCCAGCTGGTGCCTCATTAGGAAGTAGTCTAAAAGAAGGGAATGATAAAAGTAAGGTGACTGAATTGCAGAAAGACAGACAGAAAGGGTTTTTGGAAGGAGCTGAAGAGATTAAAGAACTAACAAAGGAAGCTTTTCCCAAGCAAAGACAAGAGATGAGCATCTTGGCTTCCAGGCAGCCGCAGGACGAGGTGTTAGTTCAGGTACCTGGGTTAGGGAATGAGCCATCTCAGAGAATGGCAGGGGACGGCAGAAACAGGAAGGGAAGGGCGGGTTCTGGGAAGGTAAGAGCCAGTTCTGGGAAGGGTAGAGCAAGATCTGAGCCACCGTTTCTTCTGGACAGCTGGAAGGATGGCCCAGCTGTTCTTGCACCAAGCGAGTCGACCCCTAGAACTGAAAGAATGACTGCTGGGCTGAAGTGTGAGGAGCTGGGTTCTTCACAGCCACCAGGGACCTCAGCGGATCTCCCTGAGGCAGTGGTAACGGGGAAGCCTATGGAGACAGCCGACCCTAGGGGGGCAGGCACCTTGCACACATTAGTTCATTTGGGAAATGGGTCAGGCATTACTCAGACTTCCGGAGCTAGAGCAGAACAAGGAGCCACAGCTGTAGATACGGGTGTCAGTAACCAGAGCAAGGAAGGAAAGTGTCCTTGGATGGATGGTGAGGCAGCTCCCTGGATTTCTGAAAAGCCTAAGAAAAGGAGTAGTGAGGGCAAAACCAAAAAGTTCAAAAATAATTATCCCACACAGCCTGCTCGAATGGAGAGCAAGGAAGAAATCCCCAGCCCACCTTTTGTAGGGAAAGATGGAGATACTGGTAGCACTCCTCATCAGAACAAGGATTTAGGACTCCCTTTCCCCTTAACTCATGGTCCTCTGTTCTCACATGCATTAGCTATTCCCACAGTGGAAGTAGGTGACCGAAAGGGGAGAAATGTTGAGGTTAATTCTTTTGAGCTTGGGAACAAAGCTCTTGGTGGGAACAAAACAAACACAGTCAAGGACTCTGCTGTTATTGAATCAGCTACCAAGGTGACAGATGTGAGCTGCCAAGACCAAATCCAGGGGGCAGGATTTGTTCCTTCAGTAGTGTCTGAGGAGAATAAGACAGATGCAGCCAAGGGACACACTGCAGTGGCTGACAAACCAAATAAAAGGAGCAATGATGGAAAAAGTAAAAAGGTTAAAAATAGTTTTCCCGAGAAGCATCTTCTGGAGAATAAGATAGATGCAACGAAAATACATGTTCCCATGGAAACCACAGGGGACCACAGAATTGAAGGAATGGGCTACGTGGATGAAAATAGAAATATTACGTTTACCTGCCCCAGAACACCACCAGGGTTGATGAATAAGTCAGCCTCTCCAGAGGCTCGGGAGTCAGCAGCCTGTGAAGGACCACCCACTCCTGCTTCTCAAGTAGTAAAGGAGGGTGTTTCTTTTCCAAACTCCTTGGCAGAAAGTGGGCAAGAGACAACTCCAGCCCAGATATCCACATCATTAGTGGTGGATAACCGCAGCAAAGATGGAGTCCCAGATCAAGAAAGACCCAAGGCCCCCTCCGTTGTTATGCCTTCTACAACCACAGGAGGAGTTACCCTAACTTCTACAGCAGCCACAGAAACAGTTAACCGTCAGGGGGGTAGCTGTCTTAAGAATAAAGGTGAGCTTGCCGATCCCGTGAAAACTGAAGCAGGGATAGAGGGAGGACATGTGATAGGAGAATCTGAGTCAGTGCCCAGTGGTGCATCTAAGCATTCAATAGAAAAAATCACAGAGCTTGCAAAGGAACACTTTCTTTCCAGAGTGCCAGTAGAAGACCAAAGCCTAACAGGTGAGGTCAGAGTCCTAGAAACGTGTGCGGATGGTAATAATTTTCCAACACACCCAGTTACTGAAAAGAAAGAGTCTGAGGGAGGTGCTGCTCCAGTTCAAATCCCCGACTTATTAGGAGACAAAGCACAAAAGCCCAATTTGTGTGAGGACCAAAATGCTGACAGTAGCGATTCCAAGGACCCAGATGGTTTGAATAAGGAGGTAGATAGGGCTCTTTTGCCTCCGAAAAGTGAAGAAAATAAAGTGGAAGAAGTTAACCTGGCTTCTCCAATCACTGAATCAGAATCGATTTCCTTGGCAACACCAGAATTCCAGTCCGATTCCTTGGATGGCAAAGCTGCGAGTACCCCGTTGCAGGTGGTAGATCAGTTAATAGTGACTGCTTCCGAGGATCTTGAACTCCCGGAGCCCAAAGATAAGATCTTGGAGGCACCTGACACAATGACTGAAAAGTCTGAACCCAAGGCACCCGGAGAAGGGAAGAAGGAAGATAAAGGCAGAGTGGCAGAACCGATGAAAGGCTACATGAGACCTACCAAGTCCCGAGGCCTGACTCCACTTTTGCCAAAGTCTCCCGTCCAGGAGCGAGAGAGATCCAAGCAACTAAAGTCCAGCGGTATGACCCTGCCATGGGGCGATGTGTGTGCTTGTGGCTTTTGAGTCAGCATCCAAAAGGCACAGAGCTCGTGCTTCGGTTCCGTCCAGATTCTAATCATCCTTGTTAATCATTGGTTTGTTGGCATGAAAATGTGTAATTGCTAATGACGTGTTTTCTGCAGCCAGGGCATGCCTTGTGTCCAGCTTGAGGAGGCTGGTGACTTGGTTGCATGCCTTTTTTACCCAGCACTGAACCTTGAGCTTTAGAGGAAGTGGAATTTCAAACAATAAATTGTTTAGCAGAAGGCCTGTCACCATCCACTATTCTTCATTAAAAAAAATTTTTTTTTTTTTTTTGCCTCCTGTGTGTAAAGCTTACAGCCAGATTTAATCATTATTTTGTATAAGGATTCACAGGAGGAAAGAAAACATTTCAAGTTCAGCTGTATGCGTGGGATTTTTTTTTTTTTTTGTCTGTATATATTTGTAGCTTGTGCTGGTGGGACTGAATATCCAAATTGCTTTTAGAATCCGTGAAAATGGTCTTCCCCATATGAGGACCAGCATTGGTAGGCACAGACTTTGTGTTTCTGAGTAGTGGGAAATGATCTGTCAGTGTCGCACCACATCTTTTACCACTTTGATGCTCACAGCCATTGACTCCAGGTGCATGTTGGGCAGAGCTTGGGGCATCAGTTGTTGTCTGTAAAACATACTCTACATCTACGGACAACTCATAAAACTTGCCAGTGTGAGATTCCTCATAATTTTGCCCTTTTTGGATCTCACCAGTCAAGTTATTGGAATGAGATTGAGCAAGATGATTCCTTTGAGATTTAGAAATGTTTTCTTTTCTTTCTTTCTTTTTTTTTTTTTCCCTGAAAAGTATACATCTAATCATAGCTTCCCGGAGCCTAACCTTCGAAAAGATGTTTCCTGGCGTTTGAGTTTTTTCAGCTTACAGATGATGCTGTTTCCCACCTCGCATGATGCAGCTACTAACTCCAGAAATTAAAATAACACCAGTTGGCCCTGGGGTTTTGGAGAGGCTTCGTCAGGGGATGATGTGCTGCATGGTGTGGCCTTGTTGTTTGAGGTCAAGCTTGTGATTTGCATGGATTTGTACCCAGTGAGGAACACGTGCTGTGTGTGTAGAGAATACTAAAGGTCATTTATCTGCGTAAGACATTCTCGTCTTTTCTGTTCTTATGTTTCTTCTGTTAGCTACCCTATTACCGAGGCAGGAAATGAAGTCATATGTAGAGGGCTTTCCAGCCTTCATTAACACTTCCGGTTCTTTACTAGAGTTTGTCTAGAGTTTGTAGACTCTTTAGTTTCAAGGGTAATGTTTTCCTGAACTCTAGCCATTTCTTTTTGCTCAGTATTTCTAAAGAAATGTAGCGAGAGGATTTGTTTTGATTCTTGAGCAAGCAAAGCAGAAGTTTGAGAACCGTTAGGGCCCAGCCTTGGCCAGGCCAGGACCAGAGACTTGTGTTAGGGGTGGCCTTGCAAAGGGGCTGAGGAGAGAATGGTGGGTTTCAGGCAAAATTTGGTGTTTCTGCTAGATTTCGATCACACCTTTTCCCTAAGGACAATGTATACTTTTTTAGTGGATAATTTTTTTAACTAATTTTTGAATGTTAGTACATTCCCATGGTACAAAGGGGTATACACTTAAATGTAAGTCTGCCTCCCTCCATCAGTCCCCATTCAAGTTTCCCTCTCCAGAGACACCCAGTGTTAACAGTGTCTTATACATCCTTCCAGAGAAAATTTACACATAAAGAAGCAATAGCATATATATTTGCAGATTTTATACAGATGAGACATATAATACATACTGATGTGTGCCTTGGTTTATAAACTTAACAGTTATTGTAAAAATCTTTATAAATCAGTACAAAGAAGGGGACCTCATTCTTATTTAACAGCTGTATAGTATTGCATCATGTGGATATACCCTAATGTGTTTTATCACTTCTTTATTGATAGACATCTAAGCTTTTCCTAGTTTTTCTTTTCTTTTTTTTCTTTTAAAGTTTATTTATTTGTGAGAGAGGGAGAGAGAGAATCCTAAGCAGGCTCCGTGCTGTTAGCACAGAGCCCATGTGGGGCTCAAACTCAAGAACCATGAGGTTGCGACCTGAGCCTGAATCGAGTCAGGCACTTAACTAACTGAGCCACCCAGGCACCCCTCCTGGTTTTTCTTTATTAGAAACAAGGTGCATAGACTGTCCCTGTATATACAGAATGTCATACTTGCATACTTGTGCAGGTACATCTGTGTAATAAAAGGGACCTCTGGAGTAGACTCTCTGGTTTGAAGAACGTGTTCATAATTTTGACAGGTGTTGCCACATTGTTCCCCACAGGGCCACAGAGATGTACTCACCCTCAGTGTATACCAGTACCTGCTCTTCTGGCCTTCCTCCACTAGTGCACATTTTTTGTTTGTGTGCTGATCTGACAGGTGAACAGTGATTTATTGGCGTGGATTTATTTTGGGTTTTACTTATTTAGGGGCTTCCTTGTGTATTATTGAGTTTATAAAAACCATCCCTACTCTGAGATTATAAAAATAATTTCTGTTTTTAGTTTTTCACATTTTGAATCTTTGATCAATCTAGAATTTCCTGGCGTGTGTGTGTGTGTGTGTGTGTGTGTGTGTGTGTGTATTTATGAGATGTGATATAGAATTACTCGGTTGTCCACTAACATGTGTCTTAATCTGTCTCCCACTGAAGTGCTGCCTTTGTCATGCTCTAAATTCCTGTACATATTTGGTCTATTTCTGGATTTTCTTTTCTGATTCATTGGTCTTCTCGTTGAAAAGTATATTTTCATATTTCATAGTATATTTTCATATCTAATAGGTCTAGTCCAGTCCCACTCCTCACCCAGTCCCACTCTCATCCTTAGAGTTGTCCTGACTCTCCTTGCTTATTACTACATAAAAATTTGAGAATTGACTTGTATAGTTTTGTAAAAACACAAAACAAAACAAAAATCCAGTCACTGTTTTTCTTTGAATCACATTAAATGTATCGGTTATCGGGGGAGAGTTGTTGTCTTGTATGGTGAGGTTTTCTATCCAACGACACAGTAACATGCCATGTTCAGTAACTTCACATGTTCAGGTTTACATGTCCTTGTCCCTCACTGGTATTTTGATGTTTTCTTCTTGCAGATCTTGTATCTTTCTAGTAAGGCTTATTCTTTTTTTTTTTTTTTTTAAATGTTTATTTATTTATTTTAAAAGTGAGAGAGTGTGCAAGAGGGTGAGGAGCAGAGAGAGAGAATCCCAAGCAGGGTCCCTGCTGTCAGCACAGAACCTGATGTAGGGCTTGATCCCACGAATCATGAGATCATGACCTGAACCAAAATTAAGAGTCAGACACTTAACCAACTCAACTGACTGAGCCTCCCAGCGCCCTTAGTGACACTTATTCTAAGGTGTCCAAGAAGCAGGAGAATGTGCAGATACAGAGCTTCAAGTAAGCCTGGAGTCTGAGGCAGGAAACTGAGTGGAACAGGGAGTATAGTGATTTGTGATAGGGGACGGGGCAGGGTAGCCCCTCATACCCAACTACCACTGTTCCGTGTAGGCTGTGATGTTTCATCCACAACTGGTTGTAGGCCTGGCCTTATTATATTTTTTCTTTGTTTTTCACTTCAGATCATTCGTGTTAACTGCCCACTCCTAGATTGCTAGCAATTAATAGTAACTACCATCTGTTAATATCATGTGCCTAATTATCTATAGGTAGGTAGGTAGGTAAGTACACACACACACACACACGTACACACACAAAAAAACAATACTACATAGTATTCTCTCCATTTTATAGATGAGAAAAATGGAGACTCTCCACATTAAGGTCATGCAGATAGTATAGTGGCAGAGGCAGAATTTGAACCGAAGTCTTTCCAACTCTAGGGCCTGTCCTTTTCTCATTCTTTTCTCAGAGGAACCTTCCAGAAGTTTTAGGTTCTTAAAAAGAAAAAGGTGGAAAATTAGTCATTATATTTTCTTAATGTCTAAGCACTAAGTAAGTACTTTTTTAGGTAGAGAAGTGGAAATACCTCATGAGGACATACATTTTGAATCAGAGGCTAATTTGGGATTGGGATCTAGGTCTTTTGACTCGGTCTAGCATTTTATTCTCCAGGCAGAGTCTGTGTCTGACTTATTCATGTGTTTTCCCTAACACATAGTATTGAGCTTGACATACATATGATGCCTGATGACATATTAAAAATTATAAATGAATTATCTTTTGTGAGTCTTAACCCTCTTTGGAAGTAGGGAGAGTGAATAGACTGCTAATGTCTCTTTTGGCTTAGTGTTCCCTCTCCTTTTATCTTTTCATGCCACTTTCAAGTTTAGGGAAACTTTACCAGAAGGCTTCTTCACATATATTGCATGTTGTTCTAGGCAGGGAGGATTGTGATACTTCAGGTAATCTGAGCTCACCTTGGCAGAAAAGGACTTCCTTTGGGACTGTTTTTTGTGAATGGAAGAGCCAGTTTGAAAGAGCCTCCCTCTACTGGAGTCTAGTCAATGCTGTCACTTCACCGGCAGCCAGGTAGAGCTGTGCGTGACTGTGCACTTGGCATGTTGTTCCCTGAGTGCGATAGTTATCACGGATCCCTGTAGACAGGCCCTTCCCTTTGCCAAAGTTAGAACCTAGCCTCCTTTTTTCTGGCTTCATTTTCTTTAGTTTGCCTGAGCCCATCATCCAACAGCTGGGAAACGTCGGTTTATGGTGGGAAGTTCTCTTGGCATGAAACTTGAAGTAATTTACAAACCCCAAATCCTAACAGTTTTACAAATAAAATATGCTCAGCAGATGAGAAGATTACATTTGTAATCTTAAAACTTGCTACAGTTTTACAACTGGTAAAGTATCGATTAAGTAATATTTCTTCTTAACTATAGTGCCCTTCCTATAGTTCCTTTCCTTACCGCTTTCTTCCCATTTACCTGCTTATTCTCTGTTGTTGTTTTTTAAAATGCTGTTTATTAAAGAAATGTAGTGGAAAATTGTATATGTCATACAACTCAAAATAGCTACCATTTTTAAAAAATGTTCGTTTATTTAGAGAAAGAGAGAGAGCAAGCACAAGCAGGGAAGGGGCAGAGAGACAGGGAGAGAGAGAATCCCAAGAAAGGTCTGCACTGTCAGTGTAGAGCCTGAGGTGTGGGGCTCGATCCCACAAACCAGTGAGATCATGACCTGAGCTGAAATCAACAGATTTTTTTTTTTTTTTAAGTTTATTCATTGTTGAGAGAGAGAGAGAGAGACAGAGACAGAGCGTGAGCAGGGGAGGACCAGAGAGAGAGAGGGAGACACAGAATCCAAAGCAGGCTCCAAGCTCTGAGCTGTCAGCACAGAGCCCCTGACGCGGGGCTCGAACTCACTAACCCCAAGATCATGACCTGAGCCAAAGTCATACGCTTAACCGACTGAGCCACCCAGGTGCCCCAAATAGCTACCATTTTTTTTTTTGAAATTTACTATATGTTCAGCACTGTCTTAAACTCTCTCAACCCTCAAAGAACCTGTGCTAATGTTTGCCTCATTTGACCCAGTGCATATAAATATTCTTTGAAATGAGTCCAGCAGATATTAATTTTTCTACTTTAAAATGAGGTTGGTGGGGCACCTCGGTGGCTCCGTTGGTTAAGTGTCTGACTTCGGCTCAGGCCATGATCTCACAATTTGTGGGTTCAAGTCCTGCGTCAAGCTCTCTGCTGATAGTTTGGAGCCTGGAGCCTGCTTCAGATTCTGTGTGTCCCTCTCTCTCTGCCCCTCACCTGCTTGCTCTCCCTCTCTCTCTCTTAAAAAGAAATAAACACTAAATTTTTTTGTTTTTCTTGATGAGGTTGGTTCTTCCCCTCACACTCCCTTCACTGGTCACTTTTGTCCTCTGGTGACAATAGCATTGGCAGATTCGGGAAAAAAAAAATGATAAAACAATTTAGCTTCTGATTTTTGGTGTTGCAGATATATCTGTTTCTTTAAAATATGAAGTGGACAGGTGTGCCTGGCTGGCTCAGTCAGTAGAGCATGTAACTCTTGATCTTGGGGTGGTAAGTTCGAGCCCCACATTGGGTATAGAGATTACTTGAAAATAAAATCTTAAAAAAGAATAATAATAAAATAAAGTAAAATATAAAGTGAACAATAAAGAGATCATCTCTTTATTCCCCTTACCTCTTATTTTTTTATTAAAAAAATTTACACTTAATTTAACATTAATTTTAATGTTTATTATTTTGAGGGAGGGAGAGACAGAGTGCAAGCAGGGGAGGGGCAGAGAGAGAGAGAGAGAGACAGACAGAATCCAAAGAAGGCTCCAGGCTCCAGGCTCCAAGCTGTCAGCACAGAGCCCAAAGCCTGGCTCAAAATCACGAACCCCGGCTCAAAATCACGAACCCCGCAAGATCATGACCTGAGGCGAAGTTAGATGCTTCACCACCTGAGCCCCCCCCCCCCCCCCCCCCCCCCCCCGACAGCGCCCCATCCCTTACCTCTTCTTTTTAACCTAAAATGTTAATGCAGGCCATCTCAGCTGTGAGCAGGTTGAAATTGGTAATTTTTAAACTGTTTAGCAACGATAATTTGTATAAGTTTAAATTTTTTTTAATGTTTATTTATTTTTGACAGAGAGAGAGAGAGAGAGACAGAGCATGAGTGGGGGAGGGGCAGAGAGAGAGACACACAGAATTCGAAGCAGGCTCCGAGCTGTCAGCACAGAGCCCGACGCGGGGCTCAAACTCATGGACTGTGAGATCATGACCTGAGCCAAAGTCGGATGCTTAACCGACTGAGCCACCCAGGCGCCCCGATAATTTGTATAAGTTTAAACAAAAATCTAATTATCATACAATGTTCCTGTTACACTGTGAACAGTGGACACTCAAAATGATTTGGACTTTTTAGTAATTTAATTCATTCATTCATTCATTCAGCAGACACCAGGTAACATTACTCCCACATTCTAAGGGTAGATTAATGACACATTCTCTGCTTCTCCAGGATTCTAGCGTGGGGAGATAAACACAAACATAATTTTACTCTAATGAGAGAAGTTTTATAATACAGTGTGAGCTAAGAGTTTATAGAGCTAGGTCAGGTAAAACATTCTAGGGGATAGACTGCGTAAAGGCATAGTGAAGTACAAATGCCTGGAATATTTGAGGAGTAGCAAACATTTTGGAGTGACTGGCATATAAGTCAAGTTTGGGGAGCGGGGAGATCTGTGAAACATTTTGAGATGAGATTGAGAGAAAGAATACAAGCTCTTAAAGGGTCCTGGGAGTTGTCTGTTGCCTCCGTAAGCAGAGGATATTAGACTTTATGCTGGAAGTGATGTGGGACGGGGGGTGTTTACCTATTTTAATTGGATGATTCTCTCTTCTTTCTTGAGGCCATGGGAAGGTCAATACTATGCTAAAAGAACAAAGGGTTAGAATTTCCAAGTCATACTTCTTGGGGGACTTTTCATCTATAAACATTTTAATGCTTAAGGGTGTCAAATGACAAAAATAATCCAGTTTAGATAGGAGTTTGATGTCCTTTATTCAAAGGAAAACAACCCATGGATTGGGGGAGTACAGTGCCTAACAAGCAGAGGTGCACTTTTCCCGAGGAATTTGGGGCAAGAGCGAGTTTTATAGAGCATTAGAAGAGGCACTGCATGACAGCATGAGTGACTAAGAGGTTGGGGATCTCCTTATAAGACTAGCAGGTCCTATTTTCTAGGCTAACTAAAGCAGAGTTGGAGGTTTGTGATTGGTATATATTAGGTTACCTTGACAGTGAGGCATTTCCCAAAAGTGCAGGCTGACTTGGCTCTAGATTTGTGATAGGAGCCAGGCCTCCATTTTTTGGGTCCCAGTAGGTGAATTATTTTATCAGGAGTCACATAAGTTAGATTGCTGGTTTCATTTTTTTTAAATCCTATCTATTTCCCAATCTTTGAAACTCAATTAGGGAGAATCACAGTTTTCTTGAGTTAAATATGTACTAAGAAACATTTCTGAAATTCAGTAGAATATGGCTTTGAGATGGTTGTGCGTGTATATATATATATATATATATATATATATACACACATATACACAAACATTATTTACTTTCAGGTAAGAAACTTAGATTGCAACTTTGTAACCTTCAGATTTTATTAGTAAAGAGTATCAGTCATTGTAATCAGTGGAATTATTGACTGTCATTGTAATGATAATTTATTAGAAATTGTTTTCTGGAGATAATATCAGGGAACATTGGTCAATCTGGAAAGTAGTTTTGTTGCCTTGGTAACGACTAGGAAAGATGCAGAGAAACCAGTTGTGGAACATATCAAAACCAAGGCCCTGAACAGGTTGGGTACTAGCTGAAGGTACAGACAAAAACAGAAACATCTGCCGGTACGTCTGCTAAGATCAGAGACCTTCAGAGACCTGCAAGTTGTGCCAGCACCCTTGGAGGCTAGACATGTCATTATATGGTCTCATAAAAGAGCCTTAGAGGGGCACCTGGGTGGCTCAGTGTGTTGGGCATCCAACTTCAGCTCAGGTCATGATCTCACAGTTCGTGAGTTCAAGACCTACGTCAATCTCTGTGCTGACAGCTCAGAGCCTGGAGCCTGCTTCAGATTCTGTGTCTCCCTCTCTCTCTGTCTTTCCCTCGTTCACACTGTCTTTCTCAAAAAAGGACTAAGTGTCAAAAATTAAATAATAAATAAATAAAGCCTTGGAAACCACCCACTGACCAGACACATGGGTGTATCTATGTACTTTCCTTAGACTCAGAGTGGAACTTAAAAATCTTTAACCCAAAGGACCTTCCAAATTGGAACCTCTCTAGATGAGTTTAATGATGGGAAGGGTCAAGTCAAATTATAGAGTCCGTATTCAAGGAATCCATTCATCCTTCCGCTAAGCAGAACTTTTCTGAGAGCCTACTTACTGTATCAGATTGCTGGTCACCACCATGGCAAAGATGGACTCATCATTTTCTTGCCTTCCGGTAGCTCCCAGGAAAGGCACATAAGTAAATGATTATGGTGTAGTTTCCAAATAGAGTGTGAGCAAGTATGATATTGTAAAAACATGAATGAGCCGATTTGGGGGTGGGGGTCTGGGACACTTCACAGAGGTGACATTTAAGTGGGTTCTGAAGGTGTAGGAGTGGAACCAAGAGGAAGGAATTCCAGTGGCAGCTGAGTCTAGAATTGAAGCCTTCTGGTTCTTAAGTAGATTTGATTTCTTTTTGCCTGGATGTGCTCAGCCTTTTAAGGTATCATGTAAGTTTGTCATCTAAGAACCTGATAAAGTATCACAGAAGCTGGGGAGATTTGAGTTCCTTGCTACAGCTGTCTCCTGTGGGGGAATGTGCATTCCTGAGTGAAATCCTGAGTGAATTCTGAATTGGACCAGAGCACTGACAGAGCCTCAGTTTTTACTAATTAGTCTGTCCTAGATTTTCCCCATTTTTCACGAGCCAGATAGCATTCACCTCATTTGGCAATCTTTAAACCCATTAATTCTTGTTCCCTGTGATTTCTTCCTTGGTATGTGTTACAAAAGCAATAGTGTAGTCAAACTATAATCTACTCTGTCCCCTTCCCTATGTAAAAACCTCTAGATCTCTACTTTTTCCTATGGAAGCAGGACCTGCCTGCCTATGCAGAAGCACCATGAAGGGGAAGCTCACAGTGTTGAGCTGTGAAAAACCATTAATGTAAATTTAAGTTCTCTCAGAATGGAAACTAATAACCAGAGATCACTAAGGAAGAAGTTGCTCACACCTTCCTCATTCTTTGTACAATGAAAACAATACCATGATAAAGGTATAAGATGGACACTAAATCTTAATGCAGTTGCTTCTTTGTCTCCTTTATTTCAAGCTTGTTTTGCCCCCCAAACACACATACACGTATACCACACGTGTACACATTGTATACTAGTTTTGGAAGCTTTGAATTAATCACAAAAAGGTAAATTAAAATTGTAAATTAAAGTCTGTAGTACTTTTCTTTATTGAGCAAAAAAGAAACAATGAAGAGGAGAGGCATCCAGTGACTAAGATGTAGTTTTGCTCAGTTGTGTGGGAAGCCTGTCAGTCAAAGACCAAGCATCTTCCACATGGCTTTTCCATTAGCTCACCATTTGATCTTAGGCAAACCATTGCATTTCCCCCCCCTCTGGATCCTGTTTGCTCTTCTGTAAATTGAGAAGATTAAGTTAGAGGAGTTCCAGCGTTCGGATCCGGTACCGGAGCACATACGTCATTGTCCTTGCAGCACTGTTGTTATAAAATGACCCTTGTCCACTTAAGAAACAAAACAAACGAGCAAAGGGGAAAAAAGAGAGAGAGACAAGCCAAGAAACAGACTGTTAACTACAGAGAACACACTGACGGTTACCAGAGAGGAGGGGTTGGGGGGGATGGGGAAAATAGGTGATGGGGATTAAGAGGGCACTTGTGATGAGCACCGGTAATGCAAATTAAAACTTAAAAAGACGATAATAAAAATTTCAAAACAGAATAAAATGATTTTTGTCCTAAAAGAGACTTGGAGAATAGGATATTATTTTCTTTAGGCAGTTTCTCTGATTTTGAGAGCCAGCTTTTCTTTTTCTCTTGTGTGTTATTGAAATTAGGGTTTGTATGGTATTTCTTGGTGGTGGTGGTTTGTTTATTTGTGCCTACCTTTATCAGAAGGATTGTCATGCAGTAATTCTCCAGTCCAGGGACTTAATACTTTATCGTTTCACATCAAACTCCCTGCTGGAAGCAGTAAAACCTACTTCATACGTGAATACATTTTCTTAGTTTTTTTTTGTTTTTTTTTTTTAAGCTAGCATCAGCGGGTACATTATGTTAGCTACCTTGTTAGATGGTTTTTATCTTCTGTTGCTTCACACCTACACAAGAGATGGATTCTGTGGGTGTCCCCATATTATGCCCTATGTTCTCCTGTTGTACTCAAACCCAGATCCCTAGGTGACACGAGGCTTATGTGCAAGCTTGAGCATCTAGCTGACGTGATGTCTTGGGCACTCGCCTGTACTCTGGGCTTCCCGTCTGGGCTTATACTTCTTGGCCACTGACCTCTCCGATTTCTTCTTCACCTCTCTGACTCTTGAGCCCTCGAACACTGAGGCCTCTGCTTGGCACAGTAGCCGAACATTGTCTTCTTGCAGGCTGACCACATTTCTGATGTGTAGTAGGAACCACAGTCTAGAATATGTGCTTCTTTGTGACCCGCCAGCTTCATTCTTCTGGTTCCTGCTCCTGGTCTTTGGCTGACTCACAGTTTGCAGTTTGCTATTTATAGATAGAGTTGTTGAGACAAGATACACGGGATTTGAAGATACCAGGGACTTAACAACTCTAGTTACTGCCTTAGCTTCATTTGTTTGTTTCATTTGTTGTTGGTACCAGTGGGAGGCTCTGGATAGGCTGGCTAGAACTAAAACTCATTGGACTCTAGGGGCGCAAATTTAAAAATCACTTGACTCAGAGGAACAAGTGTCCATGCTTGTTCTTCACCTAGGCTGTCTCTGCCCTTTCAGAATATGGCAGCCAACTCAGCCCCTCTTGTCAGACTTGCAGCTACATACATCCCCTAGGTAGTCCTCTACCATCAGGAGCCCCAAGTTAAAATAAAACCACTCTGAGTTGGACATAGCAACAGACCTGTGAGTCCTTGATGCATGTTTCAGCCTTTTCATTGAGTCGTAAAAGTGCTAAAACTGTGACACTGGAAGGCACCTTAAAGGCCCCCCTCATTTTACGGAGGAACAAACCAAAGCCAGGAACAGTTAAGTGTGTTGCTCAGAGTCATAACTAGTAAATGACACAGAGAAATTTTAAAACCTGGTCTTTTGACTCCAAACCAAATTATTTTTTTCCCCACAAACCAAAGATAGAAGGTGTCAGTAAATTGGGGCGCCTGGGTGGCTCAGTCGGTTAAGCGCCGACTTCAGCTCAGGTCATGATCTCGTGGTTCGTGAGTTTGAGCCCTGCGTCGGGCTCTGTGCTGACAGCTCGGGGCCTGGAGCCTGCTTCAGATCCCGTGTCTCCCTCTCTCTCTGCTCCTTCCCCACTTGTGCTCTCTCTGTGTCTCAAAAATAAATAAACATTAAAAATTTTTTTTAAAAAAGTATCAATAAATTGAGGCTGTATGTGTGTGTGTGTATTAGGGGTGGGGAGTGACTAGTTTCTCAGTGGGTGGGGTTGTTGAGGCATACCTAATTTCTAAGGCATTTTCTAAGATTTGCATCTGGCATGTTTGGACTGCATTACAACAGCCTCCTGCAGGCGTTCATAATTTTCATCCTATATTATGCATACATAATTGTATTATTCACTTATAATGTATGTATAAAAAGATAAGAAAGCCAGAATTCAGCTATATTTTATCAGTAAGCCTTTCCGTACCCAAGACTCTCCATCTTTCTTTTTCCCTAATTAGTTAGTAGAATCATGACCTTTGTGGTAGAGTAAGGTGACACTGGTTCCTTGCCAAGGAACCTTTGTTGGCTTTGACATGTATTGCTATTAAACTACTTAAGGTCAAGAGGAAGGAGAGGCTCAGTTTATGTTCAGGACAAAGGTTAAATGGAAAAGCACATTTTTTGAGGCTTTCAACCCTGCCACTCTTGACCATCAACATAGCCCAGTGTTACGTACTGAAGTTAATGCAGAAAGCGTATACAGTTGGCTTCTGCACTATGGCTGGGGACTTGAGAGAAGTGATGTGAGTGGTGTGAATAGCAGAGAAAGGGTACTTGGAGACAGAGGCTCCAGTTAAGGAAACTTTCCTGGGCTGGGCTTTGGTAATCTCATCACATTTTATAGATCAAAGAGAGCAATCTTAACTTGAACTTTTTTCTTTTTTTTTTTTTTTAATTCAGGTTAGTTAGGGGCACCTGGGTGGCTCAATTGGTTAAGGTCCGACTCCGGCTCAGGTCACGATCTCCCAGTTTATGGGTTTGAACCCCCTCTTGAGCTCTGTGCCGACAGCACGGGAGCCTGGAGCCTGCTTCAAGTTCTGTGTCTCCCTGTCTCTCTGCCCCTTCCCCGCTTACTCTCTCTCTCAAAAATAAAATAAATAAAATAAAATAAAATAAAATAGGGGCGCCTGGGTGGCTCAGTCGGTTAAGTGGCCGACTTCGGCTCAGGTCATGATCTCACGGTCCGTGAGTTCGAGCCCCACGTCGGGCTCTGTGCTGACAGCTCAGAGCCTGGAGCCCGTTTCAGATTCTGTGTCACCCTCTCTCTCTGCCCCTCCCCTGTTCATGCTCTGTCTCTCTCTGTCTCAAAAATAAATAAACGTTAAAAAATTTTTTTTTAATAAAACATTAAAATTTTTTTTTAATTCAAGTTAGTTAACATACAGTGTGTCTTGGTTTTAGGAGTCGAACCCAGTGATTCATCTCTTACATGTGACACCCAGTGCCCATGCCAACATGTGCCCTCCCTAATGCCCATCACCCATTTAACCCATCCCCCCCACCCACAGCCCCTCCAGCAGCTCTCAGTTTGTTCTTCATATTTAAGAATCCCTTATGATTTGCCTCCCTCTGCCCTTTTTTCTAAAAGAATTATTAAAAAATTGTAGCCAGATCAGTGTAGTTGATAGCAGATGGCTTTAAAACAATCCAGCCTGAATTTTCTTCATCTTGGAAAAAGGCATCTGGTGTATTCCTCCTTTATAGAATATTTCGGAGTATCCTATGTTAGCACATAATAGTGACTTACAGGTGAAGCAACAAAAATCAGCTTAATTTAAGGTAGAATACGGCCTGTCTTCTCAGTGTAACTTTTTTTCCCAAGAATTTTCTTTTCTGGATATTTCAGTCCTGAATGTACAGTTAACAAGCTCAGAGGCCAGCACAGCAAAGGACTGTGCTGGATTAAACAGGGGCAGGGGGCTGTGTCACAGATTGCCAGAGTCCCTGTGTTCCAGAGGTCAGTGTGTTCACATGGCAACTAAGCAATCGGCTAGCTAGAAAGAGCAGGGCTGGTACAGTGGGGGGAGGGGGGGGGACCCGGCTTGTCCAGGGAACTGGTGGGGAGCAGGGTCAGGAGTAAAAGTGCAAGGGGTATATTGTCACTCAAATGTCTTGTAACTAGAATACATGTCTCCAAAGCCCTGATTGCTGAGATCCTGGGAGGAACCCTTTATTAAACTCTTCCATAGTATAGAACTGCAGGTGAAGCTCTCACTGAGATTTGGGGACTCCACTCAAATCAGTTTTCAAGTCAATTTGGTGAGTCGCTGTGACAGCAAACCCACTCATGCTCTGAGAAATGAATGCCTCCAATTTTGACACTATAGTAAGGTCTTTTTTTTAAGTGAAATTTTGAGCCATTTTCTGAAATCATTGTTCTTTAAGGGTTATGACTAGGGATTGGCAAATGAGTCTTGACTATTTTTAAAACAGTTTTTTGAGTGGGTGAATGAGGAAGTGTGGGCATAGTGTCAGATAAGTGAACGTGTGGGTATACATGTATCTATATCAGTAAAAGCGGGAGTGATTACTATCCTCAGTACCCAGATTGGCACCATACCGTGTTGTAAACTGCAGATCTAAACAGAGTGCTAGCTAACAGGAAATTACACTTCCAGTTTAACAGTGGCATTTGTGCAGAAAGTAGCAGGTTCTTTCCTTTCTCTTTCTTTTTCGTTCTTTTCTTTCACACTAGTAAATACATTTAGCACCCAGCTGCTAGAGGAGAGAGGATCTCTGGGGGAAAGACAGGTTTGTCGTGAATACTGGGGACTTGGTGTGATGTCACTGCCAGCTCTGTGTGATCGTAGGTGGTGTTAGAGCTCCAGGAGCGAGGGGGGAGAGCAGTCGAAGAGACGATGTCGCTCTCAGACAAGCAGCCTGCCTCTCGCACTGCCGCTTACAGCCAGCTCTGTAAGGGCAAGCCTGCAGAGTGCCGAATGGACCCCCCAAAAGAAATCAACCAAGCTGGATTTGAGTGGCAGAGGACAGAGGGCAAACTGAATGAAATTGGACTGAACGTCAGCATGGACGGGCAGCTGAAAGACGGGCTTGTGAAGAATGCCAGCTTCCTGGAGCAGAAAAAGCTCTGCTTCTTTGACGGGAAGCTAGACAAAGAGCTCAGCATTGAGGTGCAGGACGAGGAGTGTCAGGCAACCTCGGGTCACCTTGAGAGCAGGTATGTGATTTCAGAAACCTGCCATTCCTTGGAGGGAAACTCGGTACACCAGAAGACAGCTGAGTTCCGTGTGGGACCCGGAGAGGGGCCAGATGAGAACAAAGCCTCTACAGTTCAGGGGAAGGTGGCAGGGAAGAATGGGCCAGAGACCAAGAGCCAGCCAGATCTGGATTTCCCTGGGGCTGCTGACATCCCCACCCGGGATGCTGAGCAAGAAACCAGTGTTTGGAACCCCAACTTTCATCCAGTGGCTCAGGGCTTGAGGGAAGCAACTCCGGGAAAGGAGAATGGTATCACTGCTGGCTGCCGGGTGCCTGGGGTGGTGAACGATCACTCTGGGCTGCTCGAATGTAAGCCCTCACTATCTGAGGCTATAGCGCGCCCAGCCCCCACTATTGAGCATTCACCCACTGCCATTCCACCGATCACTATGGTGGAGTTCACCCAGGAATACGTAAATGACAGCTCTCATGACAGAGACCACGAGAAGGAGCTGGAGAAATTGAATTCTCCCGAAGAGGGGGCTTTGCTCAACCAAGTACCCCAGCAGAAAAAAGCAATGCGCCGGGCCCTGTCTGAATGTTCTCACCTCTCGGTTCCCCCAGCTGTCAACCTTGCAGAGAAATATCCTGAACTCCCTGCCCGAGAAGAGCTTTCTTCTGGCCTGCTGCCTCTTACTAGCAGCCCAATGCCAAGTCCTACGCCCAGGAAACTGGGGGCTCCTGCCATAAAGCGCTCCATGACGGTGGCTGAGGAACAGACAGCTAGCTACAAATTGATCCCTGGGGAGCTGCCCATCCCATCTACTGAAGAGGTACCTCCTTTCATCTGTGAGGAACCTGTGGCCAAGAAGAGAGAAGAACTGACCCCCGTCAGCAACAGCAGCGGCAGCAGCTCTGGGAAGAAGGAATTGGGCACCGCTGGATTGCATCTCCATGGTAAGCTGGAGCAGATTCCTGAAGTAAGCAGCAAGGAAAAAGGACATGAAGATGTTAGTGAAACCAGGACGGATTCATGCTCCCCAGTCTGCCAAGGAGGTGAGAAACAGCCAGGACAGACGGCTCTGGCAGGGAAGAAAGAAATTGAGGTCACTGCAACCCAGAGCACTCCAGCGTTCCTGTGTGAAGAGACCCCACGTGATGGTATGTTTCTAAATTTTGCCTCCATGGGGAACAAGCAGACAGCAAGGAGGGAACCAAAGTGACAGATTACCGGCAGGAGCGTTAGGCGGCTTTATTACCGCTGGAGTCTGTGTGCCGGGGAAAGCAGAATTCTTTGCATTGGAAGGTTGCCGGGAGTGAGGCGAGAAAGTAGACAAAGTGAATCCAGCTAGGTCAGCCTGACTGTCCGCTGGCATGATGGATAGTGGGGACTGAGGACGTGGGCTGATGGGGTCAGAGGGTGGTGGACATAAGAAATAGACCCCTTGCTTGACCTCATGTCACCCTACCCACCCCATCCCCCATCCTGCCACCCCCTCAGCTCCCTGTTGGCTTGAACCAGATGATTCCTGAGCCCCAAATCATCCAATCACAACTGATTGATTTCCTTGCTTGAAAATCCGCCACTGTGTGGACTCACAATGGGCGTATCAGCACTAAACCTCCTCTCGTTAAGTAGCACAGCCTGGGTGCAAGCTCTGTTTTCCATTTCGCTTGTGAGAACATTTTACTTTTGTTCAAGTGGAAAAAGAGCCTTTTAAAGCTGGCTATTTAATATTCTCTTCCTGTTCTTCATGTTTGACCCAGTCTTGCTTCTAGTCTTGTCTTTCTGCATGCAGGTGGGGAGAATTTGTGGGGAGAAGGGAAAGGAGAGAGAAGGAGAGACTTGCACTTAATAAACCGCTAAATGTCACAGGCTTTGTGGCTGCCTCCTGTGTCTTTCTTCCTGGCCCTCCTCTTCCCCACCCCCCAGCCCCCCATGGAGCTTATTGTTGGTGGTCTACAAAAGCTGGTTTTCCTCCCAGTCCAGTTTGAGCACAAAGGGCTCCGATTCACAAGCTGGTTCATGGGGATTTAAACCATGTGTTTTGTTTGTAAAAAATCGCCTCTTCTCCTAATATGTATTCCTCTCGGTACGTTTTCATGAAGTTTTTTTACTCATTTTCAAGTATTTTCTAGGGGAAGGTAAGTGGAAAAGCCCTAGAAGACCAACGGGGTTTTTTTGGGGTTTTTTGGGGGGGGTTTTTTGCTTTTTTTTTTTTAATGGAGATGGACAAAGAAGCTTCCTATAAGCTTCCTATTTCCTCTGTGATGTATGTCTCCAGGATGACAAGCACGCAGATACTCTGTGCCGTTGCTCACTTCTAGCTGTGGCAGAACTGTAAGCCCCTTGTGAATAGGGTTCTGTCGTCATGATCAAATTGGCGTTATGATCAAATTGGGGTGGGGGAATGGAGCAGTGAGAGAGTTGTGAATCATGGAAACTACCTGGAGGAGGTGGTTCGGAAGCCCTGGTGCCTAACTTTGCAAGGGAAAGCCTTCCAGGCAAAGGGACTCACGTAAGGGAGCCTAGATAGCTCATTGTTAGGTAAAAGAACAATGACCAGTATTCATAGGGTACTCTTGTAAGGATTATTTAATTTCAAAGAACGGAAACACACTCAGAGGAACTCAAATTTATAAAAAGGTGTTTATTGACAGGGAGTCTCAGGGAATCCAATTGCAGGAAGCGTAGTCGGGCTGCAGCCATTATGTGCCTCTCAGGACATTTGCTTCACCCTAGATAAACATTGTGTTCCATTCCCTTCCCTGCTGGAAACTGCTTTCTCTGCCATCTCATACATTTTCTTTCCTTGGTGACTCTGGTCCACACAGACACTGGGTTGCCATGGTTTGGGCTCTGTGCCCCACTTTATGCTACCTTACATCCCTTATATCTGATCACCTCATTCACCTGGAGACTTCTCGGGAGAAGAATGTGGGTTGAGCAAACATGTCAAAGCCATCCATACATATGTGGCCGGAAATAATGGGAGAACACCTCTAGAAAATTATTTGGAACCCAAACTTCAAATGCCCCTTAAGATGTTTTAAAAAACTGCTGGCTGCCTGTAACAATGAAGTGGCCCAAAGTCAGCTTTGGGATGACTCAGTAGACAGGATGAACTGGAAAACAGAGGATTGAAAGCAGAAATCCTTGTGACAATAATAGCTTGTCTCATGTAGTAGTTGTAAGTGAAATACTGATGACATGAATGGGGAAATAGAACAGGTGAAATCAACTTGAAAACTGAATGTGGAAGGTGTGTGTGTGTGTGTGTGTGTGTGAGAGAGAGAGAGAGAGAGAGAGAGAGAAAGAGAGAAAGAGAAAGAGAAAGAGAAAGGAGTCGAACCTAGTGCTGTTATACTGAGCCTGGGTTTCCCAGCAGGTAGTAATGCAAATACTGGAAAGATCCAACAGAAGGAAGTAGTTTTGTGGAGCAGTTACAAGTTCTGTTTTGAGCATTATTTTTCAAAACTGTAGGGACATTTGGGTAGTAGTCTCTAGCAATTGGCTGGCATAGACCCCTGAGCCAAAGGTGGAGGGTCATGGTGAGAAGCACCATCTGGGAGGGAGGTAGCAGTTTCTGCTTCTGTGTACGTCAGGTGTTTTTCACTGGGTGGCAGCGATGTAGGTTGAGGTGTTGCATGCTTATGTCATAGGCAGTGGGACTTTGTGTAGATGTTTACTGAACAATCCTGGGCCTGCTGAAAAATGTGCATAGTGATCTGGGGCTAATGGCAACATATCACACATTTGGTAAGATGTTCTTTCAGCTTGCTATAGAAAAAAAGACATTCACCAACCTTGTGTGTTTTTCTTTTCTTTCTTCATATTTTTAAAACTAAGCAAATTCAGTTTTGACTCATAATACATAGAGTTTCAAACATCAAAAAGTACAAACTGCTATAAATTAGAAAATCTCCTACCAAGACAAGACCACTTGATTCACTTTTTCTTGCTTCTTTCCTCTAAGTACAGCTAAATACTCTGAAAAGAATTCAGCAGACAATTATAAAAGGAATCTGAAAGGTGGAGAGGAGAGGATGGACTGGGTAGGGAACTCAGGGCTTAAGGAAGGACAGTGTGCATTGAGACCCCTGGGTTTTCTTTCTAATCTCCCTTGTACCCAGGTCTGGGCCCTGGAGAGTGCCTGCAACCCAGAAGTGCCAACAAGCATAGATGCCTCCCCGTCCCCAAGCCTCCCCCACCAAAAAAAAAAAAAGAAGAAGAAGAAGAAGAAGAAAGAAAAGAAAGAGAAAAGAAAGGAGAAGAGAAGGGAAAAAAGAAAGAATAAAAAGCCTACTTTCTTTTGCCAAAAGACTAGGAAAGGGAAGCCATATTCCCCTACTCATATCCAGCAGCAGTAGTGGGCTCAGTCCTGCTGAGCAGTGCTCATGAGGGCCCACCTGTCACCTGTTCCACACCTGACAGCAAAATACAATCCATCCACACTGGCAGGAGAATCTGTCCCTAGTCCCCCACAGGTGACAGCACCAGTGACACCTATAGGCCTGATGTCTTCTAGCCTTCTCTTCAGGAACAGAAGGAGACCTTGGGAGGTTTCCTCCTATACACCCTTCCCTCCAGCAGCAAAAGGCCAGGTGGGTGCCTCCTGCTCCTGGTGGCACCTGCAGAGATTGAACAAGAAGTATGCCAGCACCAGGCAGCCAGAGAACAGGCCAGGAGAAACTCTCTGCATTCTGTGGGTCTGGCATCACTCAACCCTCACCTAGTGAAACCATCTGGCCCAGGGAGGTGGCTTCATCCCTTGCTGGAACTACCAGCCGGGACTGAGTGACATTCTCATGAAGCCAGAAGAACACAGCAGTCCACAGTTGCATTACAAGGGCTCTGGAGACTAAATTGTTACTGAAACTACAGCCAGAACATGCACACTAAATTTAAACAATGATTACCTGATATCATACAAAATTAGGATTGTGAAGCAGCCATTATAAAATTGCTTCAACAAGCAATAATGGATTGTCTTGAAACAATGGAAAAACTAGAAAATCTCAGCAAAGAAATAGAAGTTATCAAAAAGTAGGAGATGGAAATTATAGATAGGAAAAATACAATAATCATGTAAAAAAACATGTCTGATGGGCTCAATAGTACACTGGAAATGTCAGAGAATAGAATCCGTGAACTTGAACACAGATCAATAGAATTTAGTCCATCTGAACAAAAGAGAGAAAATAGAAAAAATTACAGCTCCTCAGAGCCTTCTATAACAATAACAAAAGATCTAACATTTGTATCACTGGAATCCCAGGAGAGGAGAAAAAAATGTGAGGCTGAACAATTATTTGAAGAAATAATGACTGAAAGCACCTCAAATTTGTCAAAAGATATAAACCTAAAGATTGGAGAAACTGAATGAACCTCCAAGAGAAAAAACCCAAAGACATCTACACCAAGACATATTATAATTAAATTCTGCCAACTGAAGACAAAGAAAAAAGATCTTGAAAACAACTGTAGAGAACTAACATATCTGTACTGGGGAATAGCAGTTCAAATGGTGTTGTGATTCTTACCGGAAACCATGAGGGCAGAAGGAAGTAGCACAACGTTTTTCAAGTGTTAAAAGAAAAGAATAGTCAACCGCAAATTGTATATCTGGCAAAACCATCCTTCAGGAAAAAAGGGAAAGTAATGACATTCTAAGAGGAAAACTAAGAGGATTTTTGCTTGCTGACATCCCTTTAGAGAGTGGCTAAAGGAAGCTTTCCAAAAAGATAAGATATCATAACAGAAGGAGGCTTGGAATTTCAGAAATGAAAAAGCAATTAGAACAATGGAATGAGTAAAAATAGGAGTAAATATAAATAGACTGTCCTCACGAAGTTTAAAAATCTTATTTGATGATCGAAGCAAAAATTGTACCATCTGATGTGGTGCTCGATGTCTGAGAAGGAAATACCTAAGAAATTACATTTAAAAAGCAGGGAGGATAAAAGATCCTAAATAGAAGTAAGTAAAATGGTACACTCAAAAACATTAAAAAATAAAAGTGGAATTTTAAAAAATGTTCAAGTAGCCCACAGGAAGGCAAAAGAAACAGAGGGAACAAATAATAAAAAACAGAGCCGCCCTCTGTGCCCTCCTCATTGACACCATGCTCCAGTTCCTGCTTGGAATTACGTGTAGCCCCCTAGTTGGAATGTATCTGGTCCAGAACCATGACATAGCAAACCTGGTTTAAAAACTTGAAGGAATTAAAAAGGACTTGGATACAAGAAGAAGCCCCCTGCTTTATGAGGCGGACTCCAGCACTGCCTTCTGGATTTGCTGATTCTGCTGTTCTGGAGGGCCTCCTTACCATCTGAGCCAAAAGCTTTCGTTTTAAATTCCGGCCTCAGAGATTTTCCTCTCTGCTCGAACCTGCGCTGCCTCTGAGCACAGATGGGGCCACAAGTTAAGAACTCTCCTTTTCCAACATCCTCACTTCTTCCCTTCCTCTTTTCCAGCCGCTTGAGATGGACTAAGACTGGAATTATGGTGCTAGATGAGTAAAGGTGACCTTTAACTAGTTCTTTGGGATTTCTACCACCTTTTTTCTAAAGAAAAGATTGATGAGTTTTGTATAGCTGATCAGATTTGAATAATGCCGATTACACTGTTTAGCAATTATAATGGATGCTTAAACATTTGGTACTAAATTATGTTGTTTCCACGTAATTAAAATTAAAGTCTAGAAGGGGGGGAAACACCCAAATACCAAAATGACAATATAAACCCTAACTGATCAGTAATTACTTTAAATGCAAATAGTCTAAATACTACAATTGAAGACAGAGATTAGAAGAGTAGATTTTTAAAAAATGACCCAAGTACACGCAGTGTACAAGAAATGCATATCAGGGATGCCTGGGTGGCTCAGTCAGTCAAGCGTCTGACTCTTGATTTTGGCTCAGGTTATGATCCCAGGGTCGTGGGATCGAGCTGGGCCTGGAGCCTGTATAAGATATTCTCTCTCTCTCTCTCTCTCTCTCTCTCTCTCTCTCTCCCTCCCTCCCTCCCTCCCTCCCTCTCTCTCCCTCTCTCTCCCTCTCTCTCCCTCCCTATCTCCCTCTGCCCCTCTCCCCACTAGCGTGTGCACTCTTTCTAAAATTAAAAAAAGAAAGAAAGAAATGTATGTCAGTCCTAAGGAAGGTAGATTGAAAGTTAAAGATGGAAAAAGATATATCATGTTAACATTAATTTTTTTAAGTGGCTATATTCTTTTCAAGCACCTATGGAACATTTGCCAAGATGGATCCTAGGCCATAAAATGAACTTCAGTACTTTATTAAAAGGTTAAAATCATACAGAATATTTTGTCTGGCTATAATGGAATCAAATTAGAAACCAATAATAGGCCACAGGAAAATCTTCAGTCATTTGGAAATTAGAGTACACATCTTAATAGTCCGTGGTTGAAGAGGAAGTTATCACAGGAAAAATTAAAAATAAAATGAGGGGGTCTGGCTGGCTTGGTCGGTGGAGCATGCAACTCTTGATCTCAAGGTTGTAAGTTTCAGCCCCATGTTGGGTGTGGAGATTACTTAAAAATCTTAGGGCTCCTGGGTGGCTCAGTCAGTTAACGTCCCACTTCGGCTCAGGTCACGATCTCATGGTTTGAGCCCCACATTGGGCTCGCTGCCATCAGCACAGAACCCGCTTCAAATCCTCTGTCCCCCACCCACTCTTCCCCTCCCCTTCTCGCACTCTCTCAAAAAATAAACATTTAGGAAAAAGTTTTTAAAAAACAAATAGAATGAACTTTGTGATGAGCACAGGGTGTTGTATGGAAATGTTTAATTGTACACCTGCAACTAATATTACTCGGTATGTTAACAAACTAGAACTAAAATAAAAACTTAAAGGGCACCTGGGTGGCTCAGCTGGTTAGACATCTGACTCTTGATTTCATCTCAGGTCATAATCTCATGGTTTGTGAGTTCTAGCCCCATGTCGGTTCCACACTGATAGTGCAGAGCCTGCTTGAGATTCTTCCTCACCCTCCGACCTCCCTGTCCCCCCCCCGCCACCACCTCCTGGCCTCTCTCTCCCTGCCCCAAATAAATAAATGTTAAATAAATAAAAATTTAAATTAAAAATAAAATGAACTGAATAAAAATGAACATAGAACATCTCAAAATCTGTAGAATGCAGCTGTAGCAGTGCTGGGAGGGATATTTATAGCCCTATGTGCTTACCTTAGAAAAAAGATCTCAAATCAATAACCTAAGTTACTACATCAAGAAACTAGAAAAGGAAGAACAAATAAGTCTGAAGCAAGCAGAAATCAGTGAAATTGTAAACAAGAAAACAACAAAGGAAATTTATTAAGCCAAAAGCTGGTTCTTAAAAAATACCAATACAATTGATAAATCTTCAACAAAATTGACAAAGATAAAAAGAAGACACAAACCACTAACCTCAGGAATAGGGGACATCACTGTGGCAATTAAAAGGATAACAAGTGAGCACTGGAAGCACCTTTATTTACACTCCCAATTCAACAGCTCAGAGGAAATTCCTTGAAAACCACAAATTACCAAAACTCAACCAAGATAAAATAGATAACCTGAATAACCATTAATAAAATTGGAGTCTTAATTAAAAAGTTGCTGAGGGATTCACTGTAGGGGTTCATCCTACATTTAAAGAATAATTAACACCAATTTTACACACTCACTTCCAGAAAATACAAGAGGAGGCGATATTTCTGATTCATTTTATGAGGTCTGTATTTATCTGATAAACAAAGACAGTATACAACAAACTGCAGACCAATATCTCTCATGAATGTAGATGCAAAATATTAACATGTCCAGCAATATATAAAATTACCTATACACAACAGCCCAGTGGAATTTATTCCAGATCTACATGGCTAGTCCTGTAATCAAAAACCAATCAAGGTTATCCATATCAACAGTCTGAAGAAGAAAATTCATATAAGTTCAGAAATGCATTCAACAAAACTCATCACCCATTTATGAAAAAACACTCATCAAAGATAAGAGGGAGAACTTTCTCAACTTGGTCAACTTCCTCACCTACAGAAAACCTACTGTAACATCATACTTAGTAGTGAAATACTGAGTGCTTTCCCTGTTAAGACTAGGAGCAGGGCAAGGATGCCTGATCTCATCACTCCTACTTAACCCAATACTGGAAGTTCTGTTTAGCACAATAAAGTAAAAGGAAATAAAAGGGCATATAGATTAGAAAGGAAGAAAGAAATCTGGCTCTCTTTGCAGATGACATGATTGTCTATATAGAAAATTCTGAGGAATCTACCAAGAAAAAAAAAACCTTCCTGGAACTAATAAGTAATTTCAGCAAAGTCACAGGATGGAGTTAACTGCATGTCCATACACTAACAGTGACACTATTTTAATAAAAGTCCTGTACATAAATGTTTGTAACTGTGGCAGGTGAATGGTTAAACTGGGGTTAGAGCTGTACCATGGAATATCTGCATATCATCAGCAGTCAAAAGGAACTAACTACTGATGCATACAACAACACCAGTTGTTGTAACATCTCAAAAGCATTATGCTGGGTGAAAGAAGCCAGACAGAAAAGGTAACATACTGTATGATCCATTTACGTAATAGTCTTGAAATAATATTATAGGGATGGAGAGCAGATTAGTGGTTGCCAGAGATTTAGGGATTAGGAAAGGAAGGGAGGTGGGGTGGCTATAAAAGGGTAACAGGAGGGAGCCTGTGTTAATGGAACATTGATCTGTCCTGATTGCTAGTAGTGGTTACATAAAGCTCCACGTGCAAAAATTGCATGGCACCGCATATGTGCGCACGTGCACACGCACACACTCTCACACAAATGAGTGCTGCATGTAGAACTGGAAACGTCTGAGCAAGCTCTGTGGGTTGTACCAATATCAGTTTCCTGGTTTTGATAGAGTACTGTGCTAATGCAGGGTGTCAGCGCTGGGCGAAGCTGGAGGAAGTATACACAGGCCCTCCCTGTACATTTCTTTGCAACTTTTAATCAATATAATTACTTCAAAATGATGTTTTAAAATGTTTAAAATAAAGCCTCCTGCCCTCTTAATTCTGTGCCCCATTCCCCCTTCCCCAAATTAAGGCGTTTTTAGAATGCGTGCACAAGTGTATTTGCATTAGAAATCTATTTTGCCCCCATCCTTTCTCTAGACAGATGGTTTCATGTTGCCTTCCTATTCTGCACCTTCCTTTTTTCTTCACTTAATAGAGATGATTCCGTATCGGTCATGCTTTATGTTTTCAGATGCTGAGATTATCTGATGCTTTGCCGTGATGCTTTGACCACTTTTCTATTAACAGACTTTGGCTGTTTCCATTTTGTGCTGTTAGGAACAATGCTCTGATGAAAGGCCTTATACATTTGCCGTTTTGCTGCTGTGTGAATATATCTCTAAGATAAATTTCTGGAAATTGAATTTCTGGATTAGAATTTACACTACAGTTTTCAGAGACACTGGTAGGTTGCCCTGCATAGGAACAGTACCATTCCACACGTTCACCAGCCCCAAGTATCATATTATCCCCATTGCCTGTTTTCACATTTTAGGACTTTTGACAATATGTTAGGTTAAAAATGGCATCTCAGTGTGGTTTTAATTTTCATTTCTCTGAAAAATTGGGCATCTTTTATTTTCAATTTGTAATTCAGTTTGTATTTCTTTTTCTGTAAACTGTGTTCATATCCTTTGGGCCATTTTTCCAGTGGGTTATTGGCTTTTGTAGAAGTTAGCGATTTTTAGGAGTATTTTATATATAATAAGCTCATTGTCTTTGATGTGAGGTTCAAAATTTTTTTCCTGTTTATCATTTGCCTTTTGGCTTTTCTTCTTTTCTTTCTTTCTTTTTTGTGGTCATTGAAGTTTTTGAAACTTCTTCCTTAGGCTGATCTTCTTTGGCTTCTGGATTTTGTGCCAGTTAGAAAGGTCTTTCCCACACCCGGGTTATAAATTTCATGGTATTTTAATGCTTTCAGGTGTAGCCCTATTGAAATCTGAAATTACGTCCCCACAGTGGTGCTGCTGGGCATATAGCCTTAGGTGGTAGACTATTTCTGGCCTTGGGTCTGATTTCATGGGTCTCCTCGGCCTTATTGGAAATCTGGGTCACTGCTAGAACCAGATCAAGTTAATCTCACATCCTCCATAAAGTGGTGCTTTACAGGGAAAGGAAATAAGGGGAGGACATTGGGTGATCTTCTGGCTCTTATCCCATCTTTCAGCAACCTTTATTCCAAGAGATAAACTCTAGTAGAAGAGGGTTTTGTCCCCTGTGTGCTCCGGGAGTTAGTGGTTGGGTGACAGAGCCCCTTTGCTGGTCTCCAGGGAAGGGAAACCAAACTTCAAGGGCCATTTCCTTCCATTGGTCATCTGTGCAAATCCCACTTAGGTTGCCTCTCCACAGGGACAGGCTGCCTGAATCTGTGGAATCTGAAACGGTCCTGACACAATGAGAGGAACTCGGGAGTCTTATCCACATTTCAGAGCACAGCCCTGTGGATTTTGTTCAGATTGAAGTGCTAGTCAGTGTCTGTCTCCACTAAGACTTGCATTTTCAAAATGGGTATGAAAAACATTTGCTTAGCATAACTGTTCCCCCTCTTAGGAATAAGTAAGCCTGAAGAAGGACGGCCTGCTGGGAGTGTGACCGGAAATGACATCACCGCCCCTCCAAACAAGGAGCTCCCACCAAGCCCAGAGAAGAAAACAAAGGTAGGTGCCGGAATGCTGGGTTCTCTTCTACCAATATCATTTTTTAAAACCATACCTTCTGCTACTGTTGCTTGGATTGTGAATGGAATTTCTTTTTTCTGAGCTATTGTAGGTCCTTCCCCAGTTTTGGACCTTCTTAGAAAATATTTTATTTTCCTATTTTACCATAGTAGCCTAACTCAACCCTTAAAATCTCTTCCCTTGACCCCATTATCTTGAATATGTGTAGAAATATTCTGTAGAGGGTGTTTCTGCTTCCCTTAACAACAACAATAAAGGGATTTGCAAAACTATTTGGAAATAAATTCTGCAATCTGCATTCATGAAAAGGGAAAACAGATTTTTAAGGTGGATCAAGGCTTCAGACACTTACTGGTACTTACTGCAGAGTAGAAATGCCACACTTCAGTGTGGTCCTAAAACGATGCTGATGTTGCCTCATCAAGGTACAAATAGTAACAGCTGAATCACCTGCTGGTGGCTTTTCTTCCTAAAACTATTATAGCAGCCACCAAAAGCTACTTACTTGTTTAAAGCTGTCACTGAATTTAAGTCTTCAGGTGCCAAACTGCTAGAATTTGTGAGACAGTAAGAATGAATTCCCAGTTTTCTTTCTCTCATGGTTTCTTTCCACTATTTACCAAGCTCAGAAGAACGGAATGCTGCTTTTCAGTTGCATAGATCCTCATTGCTTATAATTTTACTTTGAATTGTGCAATTTATACTTTTTTTTTAATTTGTTTTTATTTTTGTTTGTGTGTTTGATGTTGACCTTTAAAAAAAACAAAACAAAACCACCACCAACAAATCAACTTAAAGCCTTTGGCCACCACTCAACCTGCAAAGACTTCAACATCGAAAGCCAAAACTCAGCCCACTCCTCTCCCCAAGCAGCCGGCTCCCGCCACCTTTGGTGGGTCGAATAAAAAACCCATGAGCCTCGCTGCGGGCTTAGTGCCGGCTGCCCCGCCCAAACGCCCTGCCGCCACCACTGCCAGGCCTTCCACCTTACCTTCAAAAGACGCAAAACCTAAGGTAAGTGGCCACCTAAGCACTCTGCCAGGGAAAAGTTCTCCCCTCCGAGTGTCCGATCGGCTCTCATTGCTCCCAGACAGCGGAATCAAGCTGCTGGAATTGGGGGAAGTGGGGAAAGGCGACTTGAAAATCATTTGGGGCCCAGGATGCAGCCATAACATCTGAAGGCCTTTCAGACCTTGTACCTTTCCCTGCCCCTGCCTGGAGGCAATACTGCATCTGCTTGGGTTTCTCTTCCTTTCTCCCAGCCCCTCCTGCTCTTCACGGTTTGAACACTTGTTAGCCAGTTTGCCCCACTCCACACCCCGTTAGATTAACCCCTTTTTAGTAGAATTCTCCCATCAAATTCCCAAAATTTGGTTTCTTGTCTTTCTCTTTAATCCTCCTACAGAAGTGATTTTTACCCATTATTTTTTTGGATAAAGCTCTTCTGACTGATCTCTGTAGGTTCCAACATCATGTGACAACTTCCTTTGCTTTTGACATTGGGCCCCCTCTCTCCCTCTGCAGTTTTCCAGTTTTTCAGGTCACCCACATTATTGCCTAGGAATCAGTCAATTTGGGCAGCAGTGGCTTCACAGGATTGTCCTAGAAGGGCAGATGGCGTCTGTGGCTTTCTTCCTTAACATTTTGTTTTATTTGAGAAGGGCCTTTAGGTCAGCTTGGTGTTATTCTTTAAATTCATGGTGGGAAATAGTTTCCCATGTTAAAATGGTAGTGTATCAATCTGATCTTGTAAAGAAAATTGGTGGAACCTAGGAATTGTAGAATAGGCTGGAACCTTGGCCAAGAAATTGCTATGGCCAAGAATTTCTATGAGAAATCCTGTCATAGATTAAGAATGATAAAATCTCATGAAGCTTTCTGACCCTGATTTACCCAGTTGACTGCTTTTCTTAACTGTTAGAAGACAATTTATTTGCATAAAAGGGCAGAGGGAAAGGCACCTGGGTGGCTCAGTTGGTTAAATGTCTGACTTCGGCTCAGGTCATGATCTCCCGGTTCATGAGTGAGTTCAAGCCCCACATCAGGCTCACTGCTGTCAGTGCAGAGCCTGCTTCAGATACTCTGGTCCCCCTCTCTCTGCCCCTCCCCCACTGTGCTCTCTCAAAAATAAACATTAGGGGCGCCTGGGTGGCTTAGTCGGTTAAGCGTCCGGTTCTTGATTTTGGCTCAGATCATGATCTCACGGTTTATGGGTTTGAGCCTGGCATCGGGCTTTGCACTGACAGTGGGGGAGCCTGCTTGGGATTCTCTCTCCCTCTCTCTGCCCCTCCCATGCTTGCACTCTCTCGCAAAATAAATTTTTAAAGTTGAAAAAATAAATAAAAAATAAAATAAACATTAAAAAGAGAGAGAGCGAGTAGAGGGAAAGTGACTAGAGCTATGGTACAACAAATCCTGGGGCTGACAGGACAGTGGCAGGGGCGCAGTGTATAGTGAACTTTTACTCTGCAGTAATAATAAAAACGAAGTGCAGTGTACTGGTTTCTTTATGTCTGTTAATTCCTTCACTCCTCTCTCTCAGCAACCCATGATGTGGATATTCATATTCTCATTTCATGGCTCAATGAAAAAACCTTCCTAAGGTCCAGTGCCAGTAAGTCACAGAGCTAGTATTTGAACTTGGGTCTGACTCCAACACTGATACTTGGGCCTCCGTCAGCACTGTTCTTTCTTGTCCATGCAGCTTTTATTTTTATTTTTTATTTATTGATTTATTTTTAAAGTTTGCTTATTTTGAGAGAGAGAGAGAAAGAGAGAGAGGGTGCAAGCAGTGGAGGGGCAGAGAGAGAGAGAGAGAGAGAGAGAGAGTATCTCAAGCTGGCTCCACACTGTCAGCACAGAGCCTGACGTGGGGCTCGATCTCACCAACTGTGAAATCATGACCTGAGTTGAAACCAAGGGTTGGTTGCTGAACTAACTGAGCCACCCAGGTGCCGCTCATGGCCATGCAGCTTTTTGAGACACAGCTGATCTGAAAAGGTGATCTGCATTACAATTACAAACTTGTTTTTTAGACAAGAAACAGATAAAAACATTTGGAGAGATTGATAGAAATGAAGCCTTAAGAAATTTATTTTTATCTTTATTTTGGTAGAAAGATTGTAGAAGCAGACAAAGGAGGAAAAACTTACTCAGAAAAAATAAGCAGATCTAGGATTCTGGTAGAGAAGAAAATATGAATTGAGAAACAGCAGAGTAAGGGCAGTTACCAAAGCAGGCTGGTTCTGTAGCTTGCTGAAACCAAGAGACTGGCAGCTAAAGAGTGTCACATTTTTAAGAGCCTTCTATCCTTAATAACTTTTTTTTCCAACTTATTTTATCACCATTACTTCCACTAGCAAAAGAAGACCCTACTAGATTATTCTGAATCACAGTCAGAATACTGAGAATTTGAAGGAGACCTCAGAGTATCTGGTTTAGTACTCAGACTTTTGAGCAGACAGGAGGGAGCCCCTCTGCACAAAATCCTACGATGTATTCCGAACAGAGCTGGTCGCTGAACAGTTCCTCTTATTCCAGTCTGAGGGTTCTTCGTACCATACTTCAGGGACTTCATTTGTAGAAGTGTCCATTACCCTGCATTTTCAGTTAGACTTTAACTGGATGCCAGCCCTTAATTTCTGAGCTCCTCCTAAGCTGATTTTCCATTTAAGCAGTGTCCTGCTGGTCTCTGCCAACACACTGCCCTGTGTGGCCATTTCTCTTGGAGCAAAAGAGCTGGATCCACTGTGTCTGTGTTTTGGCTTCCTCTCTTGAGGAAGGCTTATCAAAAGAGTGTGTCCTTCTCCTATTCCTGTAGAAACCAGGCTAAATTGATCCCTTCCCTTCCTTACTAGTAAGGCCATACCCCGCCTTCACGGAAGAGGAACGACCGGGGCCCAGATGCCAAGCACCTACACTTGAGAGAATTTTCCCTTTTGCTGTCAGATTTTCCCTTTTGATGTCACAGCTGACATCGGTGCTTCTCATTCTCTCTGGTCGTCAGGCCTGCACCCTCCACCTGCCCCCTTCTCGTCGTCTCTGTGCTCTGGTCCCCACAGATCCTCTGGTCCTGACCTCCTTTATCCAGATGAGGAAATAAAGCCCATAGAGGTTCTGTGATTTTCCGAGAAACACACTGTGAGTTGGGGGCCTGACTGGGGTTGGAGCTCAGGCTTCGGATCTAACTGGTTAGGCCAGTGTTCTTTCCATCTGCAGCCCTATTCTGCTCAGCACTCACTGGGTGTATCTTAGCCAAAAGAATGACTGAATTTGCTTAAACATAATTTTTAATTTTTTTGTGGTGTTTATGTATATTTGTCTTTCATCAGGTCGTTAAATACTGATGTATTTAATGTATTAAATACATTCGATCCTGCGGCAAACTTCGTTTGTGATGTGGTATACTTGACTGGTTTGTTCATTCTCACCGGTTCAGGTTGGATTGAGATAGTTAGACTCCCCCATCTCCTGACTCCAGCTGGCCCAGCACCCTACGTGGCCAGCTTCTCACTTTGTCTGAAGGACTTAGATGTCAGCAGTATAAATTTTCCTACCAAGAAGTACCAAATCCATAGTACCCCTGTTTTCTGCTGTCCTTTAACATGACTTCCTGGGGCTCTTGCTGACCTGCTGCTCTTATTCCCACTTCCCTGTTACCAGCCTGTTGCAGAGGCGAAGATTCCTGAGAAGCGGGCCTCCCCATCCAAGCCGGCCTCTGCCCCAGCGCTCAGGCCTGGCGCCAAGAGCACCCAGACTGTTCCAAAAGCCACAGCAGCTGCCACTCCTGCCTCAGCTGGGCCAAGCAGCAGGAGCCCCCCCACACCTGTGCCCAAGAGGCCCACCAGTGAGTACTGTCACCCTTCCTTCCCATGGGAACCAGCGGGGAGACAGGAGAGATCTGTGTGTCTCTGTGCACCAGACCTTAACAGGGAACACTGATCTTCACGTGCAGTTAGCAAGTATGTCTGTTCAGAAAACTCTTGAGTGAAAGGGATTCTCATGAATTCCCAGGTAGGATTACTATTCCCTTCTTAGTAACTTCACATTACTCAGCACACTGTGGTCATGGGCTTACATGATAGGAAGTCAGTTGTTCGGTTCCGCAGGCCTGTACTGGTAACCCACTTCCAAGGCCATGTGGAAGGCACTGTTAAGATTGTAGAAAAGAGTAAGGATACAGTGCGTGGCCTTTTGTGCTCCATAAGGGCCCAGTCTTTACCTGGCTGTCTAATTTACTCTTAATCTATTCCAGAGACGAGCACAGCCCATGGCCCAAAGGGGACATTTGGTAATTGTTGAATGAATGAATGAATGAATGAATGAATGAATCTCAGTATCGGATGAGCCATTCACTAGGTCACTTTGTTAAACATTAAATAGTAAAAAGTGTATGTTTGTGCAGCCATCAAGACTGAGGGAAAGCCTGCAGACATGAAGAAGACAGCCACGAAGTCTGCACCAGGTGACACCCGTCCCCCACCTCCTGGGACCCTAATCTAAACCCCTACCTCTTTGCAGCTTCCAGGCTCCCTTCTGCTCTCTCCCGCTGATCCCCTGTCATCTCTTACTTCTTTGCAGCTGACCTGAGTCGCCCCAAGAGCACCTCCACCACTTCAGTGAAGAAGAACACCACTGTCCCCGGGGCAGCCCCCGCAGCAGGGGTGGCCCCCGGCCGAGCCAAGCCCACACCCACCCCTCCTCGGCCCTCTGGGACTCCTTCCTCGGACAAGAAGCCCACGTCAGCCAAGCCCGGCTCCTCTGCACCGAAGCCGAGCCGCTTGTCTACCAACGCTTCCACCCCTGATCTGAAGAACGTCCGCTCCAAGGTTGGCTCCACGGAAAACATCAAGCATCAGCCTGGAGGAGGCCGGGTGAGTCCAGGAGCTCGTGGTCCTTGGCATGCTAGCCCTTGCTTCCCTCCCTGCCACGCCACACCCCTGGGCCCACCGAAGCAGAAGGGTTGTCATGACGTCGGATTCAATGTCACAGACTTGCAGCCTGGGCTCCACGTCCATCCGGCAGCAGACTGTCTCCTCCCATCTCTATCAGGGGGGCTTCTGGTGTGTATTTTGGGCTTTAGGCGTACATTTTGGTTTGGAGGCAAAAGGGTTCTTGTACTTAACAAAACAAACAGGGAAGCCCTGGCCTGTGAGACCTGCTGGCTGTGCTCCCCACCCCTGTGCTGTGAGCATCAGGACCTGACCCGCAGGAGGGGGAACCTGGGCTTGGGAGAGGCATGTCTGCCTGAAAGAAGATAGGGTGCCCCCTTGTGGCCGGGGTGACTGCCCGCTGCAGGGAAGAAGGGCTGTCAGAAGGGCTGTGGTGGGGAGTGCTGTTGAGGGCCAGGTGCTTCACTCTTAAGGATTTTCTGTTTACATCCACCGCAGAATTGTCAGCTGTTAGCAGGGATGGGACCTGGTGTAGCAAACGGTGGTGGCGAAAGTCCCAGTTTGGGTCCATGGAGCAGTAACCTCATTTCCTATGTGATTCTCTAGCACTTAAGACACCACACCTCCCATTCAGGGTAGGATCCTTAAATTGCTTCAACCCCAGAGCCTTTAAAACATTGAACAGGGCCCAGAATCCTGGTACTGTTGGAAGACACTGATGGCAAACTGGGATTAGTCTGGAATAAGGGCCTAAGAGTTGCTTTTGCTAAGAGGCTGTGGCTCTGGTGTACCCAGATGGTGTGACCATCCCCCCCCCTTCCTGTGCTCTTCTTACGCTTTCGTTGGGCAAAAATTGCAGGAGGTCTTGGTGAGGAGTTGAGTGACTTGGCCTGGTGAGTGGTGTGACACTTCCCGTCATCAATAGTGGCTCCTGTGACTACAGCAGCTTGCTTGGGGCGAGGACATTTGAGTGGGGGAGCATTGTGACTGGAAAACACACTCTCAGAAGAGAATCCCTAACTTAGCCCTCCTTCCCTCCTTCTCTCCGCGAATGGTGTCTCGATCTTGTCCTCGTGTCTCCAGACTATAGTCTGCAGCTCCTCCTTCTGGCTGGTTTGTCCCGGGAAACGGTTTGTTCCTAGGAGCAAGGGTGACCTGCTTCTGCGTGGTGGCCTGGCCTGGATTCGAGTCCCCTACAGCTTTCTTCCCTTCTTGGCATTTGGGCTCTTACCCTCTTGGTTTGAAATTTGCCCTCCCTTTATCTCCATCCAGGCCAAAATAGAGAAAAAAACAGAGGCAGCTGCTACAGCTCGAAAGCCTGAACCTAATGCAGTCACTAAAACAGCCGGTCCAATTGCGAGTGCGCAGAAACCACCTGCTGGGAAAGTGAGTTTTATTTAGACTTTTACCTCTTGAAGGTGAAAGATGATAAACTGTTTCTTCCAGCCTGAGTCACTTTCCCTTCTATCGCACTTTTTTCCTATCCTTAACCAGTTTCTACTTCGCCCCCGCATTCCCTCCTCTCTGTTTGATGACTCAGCCATCAGAAAAAAGTTTTGTATTAACCCTGACAGTTAACAGATTTGGGAGCCCATTACCCTTTGGGGAATATTTATTCAGCTGGACAAAATGGATCCAAAAATTTTCAGCCACTTCCTTCACACTGACCTTGATGTGAAACCCACCCATTTTGTGTGCAAACACACACACAGCACCCATGTTCTTCCTCAGTAAAACATGGGATTGGTTACTCTGCGGCGCCTGGAACCCTGGAGCCCTGGTGCTTGTAATTGAACTAGAAGGCCCCTTTCGTAACCTGCTGGGTATGGAGATAGCTTTATTTGCCCTGGTTCCCCATGTCACCTCCTCACTGAAAGTTTAGGTGCTCGTTCCCACTGGAAGCCCGCTCAGCCTAGGGATTGCATACCACCGGCAGGGCACAGGTAAACAGAAACTCTAGGTTCTTTCCTCTTACCTCCACACCCTGGAAGCAGGCCCCTCCTGCTTGCTGTGAGAACCTTCTTTTAGCTGTGGCAGGTAGGTCATCTGTCCATCCAGGGACTGCCAGAGAAGCCTTAACCTCCAGCCCTTAGGGACCAGGATGGACAGTCTCAGTGCAAGGAATTTGTACCCTCGGTGAGGCTTCTGGGTAACTCCTAGAGGCCCTGGAGGTCTCTGGTTCAGAGCAGGGTTTCACTGGGTAGTGGTTTGCTGACCAGTTATTCATCACTGACATTACAAAGAAGGCACGAATCAGTGAGGTATTTGGGCTGGAATCTCTCGGGGTGGATTTCTCTGTTCAGTGGAAAACTCTTCAGCTTGGGGCCTGCTTCATTTGTGAAGGGCTCTGAAGCAAAGGAAGGAAGGAAAAGCTGGCAACTGTTTCTCCTTGGGAAGGCTCAGAAAGAATTCTTTGTTCCAGCCCTTAGAGCCTGGGCCTTTGTGTGGCCGCATTCCAGGGAGAGCCATTCATAAACACGACAGTGTGCCTGTGCATCATTGCAGCCTTGCTTGGAGCCGGTTCTCTCTGCGCATGTAACTCACAGGGCACAGGACTGGGCATCTGGAGGATGGAAGAGGTGTTTTACTGTCGAGTTGAAAAAAAAGTCTAGACCAGAATCTCACTCTGGTCCTGTGCTTTCTCGAGCCCCCAGACGCAGGGGCTGCTACTTGTGGAGTGTGGAGCTGCTGAGGCTGTGGCCCGCGCTCCCCCTGGTGTCCGGATTCTGCATGGTGGCTCCAGCGGCCTCTGGCCCATCTGCATTTATAACTGAGCTATGCTGTCCCTTCCTTCCTGTAGCATCAGATCTGTGCCCTGTGAGCCAGCTGCCCAGCACTTCTCTGAGCAGCCGTTGCCTCCCCGAGTGGGTCTGTTTGCTGCAGTTCCCAGCCTCAGATTTAAGGGAAGTGCCGAGCTTTGGCGAAGACCAGTCCGGATAAGCAGGATCCTTGCAGAGAGCAGTCCCAGGACACTGTGTCTCAGCTCTCAGGGAGAGCAGGCGGGAGCGGGGCCATGCCTGAGTGCGCATCCGGGGCCTGCAGCTGGCTGGGCCTTGTGCACCACGGCCCAGCCCCAAGGAGCAGTGATGAGGACCGTGGAGCCCTTTTGCGACATGTGCTTCTGTGCTCGTGTTGTTCATTCATGTCTTCGCTCCCTGTCCTGCCACTTCAGATTCCTTCCCCTGTGCTTTTCCACAGCTGCTCTCCTGCAGGCGGGGGCGGAATTGTAACGGCACCCTGTGTCAGTCATTGTGATCACGTGTGGACTCACTGCCTGCCCTGTGTCGGTTCTAACCAGCCCTCTCCCTTTGTGTTGTTTTTTTCTGTTCTCTAACACTCCAGGTCCAGATAGTCTCCAAAAAAGTGAGCTACAGCCATATTCAGTCCAAGTGTGGTTCCAAGGACAATATTAAGCATGTCCCTGGAGGTGGTAATGTAAGTATGAGCTCTGGACAGCTGGTGTCTGAGCCGTAGCCCCGTGGGGCACCGGGGAGAGGGCCGCTTGCGCTCCCAGGACCACAGCAGCCTGGCTCGGGGCTTTCTTCCAGACACAGGCCAGCAAAGTGAGAGGAGGCTCAGTGCTCCTGTGTGTTAGGACCAGCTGTTTCTGGGGAACCCCTGACCAACACCCTGGTGATGCCCATTTGGCATCTTTTCTCATCTTCTCTTTCCCTTCTGCTCTCTTTCACCCACTTTCCCCTGTTCTGAGTCCTTCTTCCTCTTACTCCCTCAGCCCCTCCTTTTCTTTTTGTCCCCTTCCTCCTTCCGTCCAGACCACCTTTTATCACGCTGCCCTTCTGTGCCAGCCCTACGCTGTGTGTTGGGGGCACAGTGACTCCAGCTAACAGGCCCTGGTCTAATGTTAGAGAACACCCTGTTCACCTTCCACGTGTCCTCGTGACAGTGCTCAGGCAGGCGGGACCCCAGCGTGCACCAGAGGTGTGTTATGGAGAGGCCACATGCAGCCTCTGCCTTCGTGGCTTCTCCCCTGCTTCTCTCCCCACCCCACAGTCAGGGAGCTCATCCTGCTTTGTCTCTCTAGGCTTCGTTCAGTTCCTTCTCCTTACTGTCTTGGACTGGACTGAGTTCTGCTCTGCTCACCCTTTTCATTTTCGGCCTTTGTCCCTCCTGTCCCCTCAGTGGCCATGCCATCCTGCCTGTGGCTTACAAACACTCCCCAGCCCGGTGGTCGTATTGTGAGGAATCAGCCTCAGGGCAGCCCTGTCTTGCCCCACACAAGGCCCCTTCTTGCACCTCCTTCCCAGTCACTTCCCACCAGTGGCTCTTCTAATGTGGGTAGAAAGCGCACTCTTGACGTGGAGGTGGGGTGTACTCAGCCGGCCTGGTAGCTGGCCAGACGTTAGCCAGCCTGGTGTGCGATGAGCTGAAGTGGGTGAAGTGTTTAAAGACAGTATCTAGTTAAGGTGATAAAGATCCAGCTTAGGAGGGCCCCAGGTAGGCACCAGCCTCAGCTTTTCCTTTCAGGCTTTTGACCTAGGTGAGAACAGGAGGTGAGCAGAGATTATGAAGGAACTGGTCATTGTGTGTGTGACACAGAAATACATTTGTGTATAGTGTGCAGTTGTATGTACAAGGTAGGAAAATAGACATGTATTTTTTTTTTCAAAGTTTGTTTTGAGAGAATGCGGGAGAGAGCACACATGCACAAGTGGGGGAGGGGCAGAAAGAGAGGGAGAAAGAGAATCCCAAGCAGGCTTCGCACTGTCTGCACCGAGCCCAACTCAGGGCTCGATCTCCCGAACCATGAGATCTCGACCTGAGCCCAAACCAAGAGTTGGACGCCTAACAGACTGAGCCCCTGGGCGCCCCAAAATAGACATCATTTATCTATCACTTACTGTGGTCTTGGCACATTGCCTACATGTGACTTCCAAGATTTTTTTTTAAGCATTGTATTGTAGGAGGCTTCCTTAAGCAGCCTCTCATTCGGAAACCTGCCTGTGAGCAGTGTTTCCAGGTGGGGAGATGAAGATAGACGGCCTTGACTGAGGGGCCATACTTGCTTCCCTCAGCCCCTCCATAAAGCCACCACAGATAGACACGCAGCTGAGAAAGAGTGGGCCCGCTGGCACAGGTAGAACAGTGTCACACGTCACCCTCAGACCCCATCCCCTCCTGTATAGAAATTCTGAAGTTAGCACCCAGATGAGAGGCTGGAGCTGGGTCCCAGTTAGTGCTGCGCGGCGCCCCCGTGTACATACAAATGTCCCCTTTTTTGAGAGCCAGGAGGACATCAGGGCAGGGCACGTAGCAGATTTCCCCCCAGTTTAAAATTTTGTGACTGTTTTTCTTCCATTCCACCCCCGTGAGGGGGGATATGTGCGCGTCGTGGGTTCTGAGGCCTGGGGGCACTGCCATCTCAACAGCCCATACTGCTGTCCACAGCAGCCCGCGGGTCCTCACAGGCCAGTGGGGCAGATTGCGGAAACGGCTGCAGCGAGGTTGAGGTACCGTGCTTGCCGGGGTTGGTGTGTGGGAAGAGGACCACGGAGACAGGCATGGCTTCTGCTAGCTGCCGGGCTTTGCCGGGGAGAGGACCTTTGAGAAACACGTCATAGGCCAGAGAAGCAGCATGTGGCTCCCTAAAGCTTTGAGTGGAGGCGAGTGGCCAGGGGAGGGAAGGAGGGGAGGATTGTTTGGCAGTTACTATGGATTCTCTACATACCAGCCCAAGGAGGCAGAGTGACATCTCAGAGGTGGTGGGTTAAGTGAGGGGGACACAGTTCAGCTTTTTAAAACGTTTAATCATAGGCATTTTTCAAATACATGCAAAAGTAGAAAAGAATCCTACAATGTACCCAGCTTCATTTATTATCCTTGTGGCCGATCATTTGTTTGTTTTTAATTTTATTTATTTATTCTGAGTGATTTCTACACCCAACTCACAACCCTGAGATCAAGAGTCACAGGCTCCACTGACTGAGCCAGCCAGGCGCCCCTCCTGGTAGCCAATCTTATCTTCTGTGTGTTCCCACCCTGATTATTTTGAAGCCAGTCCTAGATACATCATTCATCTGTAAATATTCCATTCATAATTTTAAGATAACTCTTTAATGTACGTGTGTAAAACCCCTACTGACACTCAGGATACAAGTAGGGACCATAAATTGTGGTTGGTTGATGCGTCTCTTGTTTCTTATAACCTTAGGTTTCTTTTACTCTACAGGCACCCTTCAGTTTTTGTTTGTAGCAGCATTTTATAAATGAGTAAACTAAGTGGTTTGTCCTAGAATCTGGCTTCTGCTGATCATATCCCCATGTTTTGATTTAATATACTCCTTTGTCCCTCCATATCTTTAAATTGATTCAGGTTTGATTTTTTTTTTCTCCCCCAGCTCTTTGCGAGACTTTTATAGGTAGTGGTGGTGTTTCTGTCAGGAGGCATATTGTGTTTCACTGTCTGGTCCCCCCACCCGCCCCCACTCTCTGATGGCCAGTACCTAGACCCACGCGTTGAGTAGGGGTATACTATCGTGAGGCTCGAGTTCTCCCATTCCTTCTTCGTTTATTGGCTGGGATACGTCCGCAAAGCAGAATTTCCCCTGATCAACTATTCTTTACCTGAGAACCAGGCAGGAGATAGAGAAGCAGTGGCTTTGGTCGCAGAACAGTCTCAGGAAATGTGCAGGCCCCAGGCCTTGGAGGGTGACCCCTGGAACCCCTCCCAGGTGTCTCAAGGGTGGCACAAGATGAACCTGCCACCATTGCTGCAGGACACGTGTTGTCTTGGTCTCAGTAGCTGGCAGATGTTTGCTTGGGAAAAGTACTTCCCTGTTTCCCTGTTGGGAGAATTGTGGCCTTGTTGGAAATGTGAGGCAAAGTGGAGGCTGTTGTGTTGAGATGATAATTGTACTTCGTAAATGATTACTGAACGTGGAAGCAGTCAGTGTCCTGCTGAATCTGATGTCCCTCCGAAGGGTGGAGTGAAGAAGAGGTAGAGTGAAGCCAGAGCCTTTGAAGAAGGTGACCTTTGAAGAGCTTTGAAGGATGGGGAGGAGAATGCAGTGGGCTTGCTTGGCTAGGGAATAGTATGAGCAGAGTTCTGGAAACAGTGAGGATGGCTCAGGCAAGCTGATGATTATGGGAAGTTACTCTGTGCCAGGCCTTGGGCTGCGAGTGGACGTAGAACGATGCAGTAGACATCACATGTATCCTCTTGCAATAGGGTGGAAACCGTATTTCCTGACACTGGAGAAAGGAAGACGGGGTCCTAGAAGGTAGCCATTGAACGGCACTGTGATGAAACCCCACCAGAAGGGCATGACACCTGCCGGCAGGGCCCCGTGGGCCACCGCATGAAGGACTTGATTGTGGCGGAAAGCCAGGCTCTTCCACAGAACCAAGGAGCGGCTGGGCCACTCACGGGAACTGTGGTGTTTTCATCCCAGAACCCAGTGCCCCTCTATAGATGACGTCCTTTCCTAATTTAAACACATGCCATCAGTCGTGGCAGCAAGATGTTTTTCCAGGGCTCCTGCGGGGCAGACCTAGATGAAAGTCCGTTGGCCACCTCAAAAGTAGGGGCAAGTGTAGAGGACACCCAGACAAGTCTCCAACCCCAACGGGATTCATTTGTATAAAAGGCCATTCCTCCTCTTGATTGCTCACCAAATGTGGACAGGATGGCAAATCTGTGAAAGGCCTCGTGGAGCCTGTAGTCGTGCACAGTCGCGGCAGATGTGGAGCTCCAGGCTACCGCGCTGGGCCCATCGTGCAAATGCTTAGTATCCTTAATAATGAGCAGAGCAGCCAAGACTGGGCCTCTTTCACGTGTAAATCAGCAGAATTTTGTTGGCAGCGGGGTTTCTTGTTTTCACTTTTATTTGCATTTATTTTATGCAGAATTTACTCCCGGGCTGTAAGTTTTTGTTCCTTCGGTCTCTTCTGAGGTATCTTTTTTTTTTTTTCTGTGCAACTTCCTCTTCTGGTTTGGGAATAATCTGCTCTTTTCCAGTAAGATGTAAGTCCTACGCCACATCTTGGGGGCTTTGTCCACCTGGATGTGCAGTGACCAGAGGATCTACATCTAAACCCCTAAGTTCAGCAGTACTCTCTGCATTTTTAAGCGTGTGCAGTAAAATTACACACTCTCTTTGGGCCACTGACGCTGTGTCCAGCCCTGCTGTTAGGCCTGGGCACACCACTGTCTCCACCATTGTAGCAACAGAATGGCACACGTTGCTTCTGCAAAGTGACATCATTCAGTTACTTTGTGGCATTTCAGATACATGCATTCTTGATGGCCTGGGCAGTGTTTCACATGTGTTCTTAAATTGAACACGAAGAGTTGAACCTCTTGTGTGATTTTGTAGGGTTTTCTGGGTCAAGTAAATAGCGAACTGTTTTCAGAAATCACCTTCAGCCACTCACGGGAAGAGCGTTGTTGTTGTTTTTAATGGGAACAGCCAGGGCTGGGAGGATATGGAGACAAACCACGTAAGCTCTCTGGTGGGGGTCCGTTGTCACATTCCTGGAAACCCGGCCTCATGCTTCAGGAACCTTAAAACAGTCCCATCCTTTGACTGGGTAACTGAAGTTCTGGGCATTTTGCTTGAGAGGTCATCAGAATTGCCATGACTTCTGTTCACAAAGATATTTATTGCTGCCAGAGTTTTAATGGTGAAAAATTAGAAAAAAAAAAAAAACAAAAACAAAAACAAAAAAACCTTAAATGTTCCCTATCTGGCGTAGGTTAGGTTTATATAAGATCTTACAGAATGGATTATTATGTGGCCCCTTCTTAACATTTCCCAGCTTTTATGGGGAAAATGCTTATAACATGAATTAAACAGGAATACAAAATCATAGACACATACGTAGAAATCTGTGCTGTCAGCCATGAGGGGAAAATGCACTGAAACGAACTAAGAGGAAAACACCAAAACATCATTCCAGGTTATCTCTGGGCCAGGAGTTGATGGGTGAGATTTCAGGTGGAAGAAGAGGACATTTCAGGAGATGGGGGTCCAGAACAACTGGAGAAGAGCTGCCTGGCAGGTGCCCGGACAGGGTGGGAACATTGTGGAGCATGTGGGAACGTTGGTTCAGTCTGGCAGGAGGTGAGTTCAGAAGCTGCAGGGGCGGCAGGATGGATGAAGCGTTCTTTTAAGCACTTGGGGAGGTGAGCCTGACCTTGAGCAGACTGAGGTAGGGCCTTACACAGGGAGAGAAGAAACTTGAACGTGGAGATTGTCAAGGGAACACAGGTTTGGCCCTGAAATACATCCTCTCTCTGAGGCAATAATATTTTGTGGTTTATTTCTCAGGTTCAGATTCAGAATAAGAAGGTGGACATCTCTAAGGTCTCCTCCAAGTGTGGGTCCAAGGCTAACATCAAGCACAAACCTGGTGAGTGCAGTCCCCTGCTTCCCCCAGGGTGCCTGGGCCTCACCTGGGCTGGGTCTCCCCGCTGTGCTTTTGTCATTCCATAAAGATTCCTGGAGGCCGGGGGCCCCCCACCCCCACCCCCACACCCCCTCCCCAGCCGGCGGAGGGGACAGTTCAGTGCAGTTCGGTGCCTGTCGGGAGGGGCGCCCCAGGCGCTAACCTCTTAGGCGCATCCGAGGAGGAGGGGGTGGTAAAGGCCGCTGTCCACACGGGCATCACCGCACCCCTATTAGCGCGCCGAGAGCCAGTGTCGGGGGCGCCGTTCGACTGCGGGCGGCAGATATTCCCAGGCAGTGACGCCCCAGCTGTGAGCTCCCGCAGGACAGCGTCGTTGGGTAGCGCTGCCCAGGCCGCGGGTGAGGGTCTTGCTGCTGGGGCGGTGTGACTTCCTCCTGGCGGCGTGCTCCCGCCTCCACTGTCCTCCCCTACAGCCGTGTGTCCTGGTTCTGGGTGACAGTAGACCAGGGCTAGGGCACTTCCCCTGCAGCGGCAGGCACGTGGCTGGCAGATCTGGCTCCTTGGAGGTCAGGCGCCAGGGGCCACTTAAGGTGAAGGCAAGGAACTCTCGGCAGAATGTGTTCTGTTTAAAAGGGTCAGAACAGCTTGGCCCTTAACTCACCTCATCTCCCCCCTTTTATCTGGAAAATCCACTCTTGCGCGATGCCACCTTCCCCGGTGCCGCTGACTGACCCGAGGCTGGGTGTTTCGGCGGTGGGGAGGGGTGGGCAGGAGTAGGACAGGCGGCCAACTTGGCACAAAGCCGGGTGCTCTGGTTTGTGACGCGGGCTGAGGAGACGGGCCTCCAGAGGGGTGGGCCTGGGAGAGCAGGGCAGCCCCACACCCTGTGGCCACACTGTGGCTGTGAGCCCTGAACCTCGCCCTTGTGCACTGGCCGCCCGAGCGCGCTGGGCCCTGGGGCTGGTCCAGTCCGTGCCTGTCCTTTCTCAGCTCGGTGCCGGGACTACTCCCGCCTCTCCTCCTTTTCCTCCACGACAGAGAAGCCTCTTTCCATTTGCCTTCTTTTCACTACAGTGTGGCTCATGCAGCAGCACAGACAGACCCCGCCGCCACCCTACCTCTGGCCAGCGCCAGCCTGGCGGTGACTTTGGGCAAGTCACTCCTCTTGTCCAGCATCCGCTCTGGCGGCTGTAAAACAAGGGTCCTGACCCTGCTGGACAGGGCGTTCCTGCACTGCACGGAAGCGGGGCGCCCTGCCCCACCCAGTCAGGGGGTCGTGACGTTGGCTAGAGAACCCGAAGCAGACACCATCTCGGCGCCTTTAGAGGCTTGGCTGGAGGCTGTGCTGCAGGCCTGCGGTGGTGCTGAGGGTGCCTTTCTTCTCTGTGGAGGTGTTGCCGCTGGCCGGATGCAGACTGTCAGCCCAACTTTGAGAAGACTAGCCCTGTTTGACAAACATGTCCACTGTCCTTTCCTCCTCCTCTGTGCTCAGAGCCACGTTCCCCATTTCTGTATTGGGCACATAGCCAGTCCTCGGCCCAGCTAGGATTCCTGGTCCCACTGCCTGGCTTTGCCTATGTGACCGGTTGTATTTTGGTACCAGGTGGAGGAGATGTCAAGATTGAAAGTCAAAAGTTGAACTTCAAGGAGAAGGCCCAGGCGAAGGTGGGATCCCTCGATAATGTGGGCCACCTGCCTGCAGGAGGTGCCGTGAAGGTAGTGAGTGGGTCACCAGGGGGACATGGCTTGGGCCGGGTGGGAGGGGTTATGCAGCCGGAGTCTGGGTCCCAGGTACTGGGCGCCTGTCACCGCCCCTCAGTATCTTCAGAAGTCTTGTGTCACCCACACCATTGTGTTTTCCCAGTGTCCTTCATCAGTCCTGAGTGAGGCAGGAGAGGTAAAGAGGCCGCAACCCAGCTGCCTCTCATCTGTCCAGCTGGAGACAGAACCTCTCCTAACAGCCATGGCCCTCCTTACTTTTTGAGCCCATCTCAGCCATTTCCAAGGGGACTATGGGCTGGGGCACAGACTCCCACAAAGCACGGTTCTCCCCAGCTACCTCATGAGGGCGTCCAGGCTCCATGCCGGGCTCCATTCTGGGCCTGCTGGGAGCAGGATGCCACATTTGCAACTCCTGGTGACACCTGCCTCTAGAGGGACTGCCATGGCCAGGGCTCAGGTGGGCAGGACTTCCCATCCTCTGGACTGGCTGGGCCTCTCCTCCCTTCCCACCCTGTCTCCTTCCCTCCCCCCCTCCTTCCACGGCACTGTGAGACCTTTGTGTGCCAAGATGTTGTCTGTCCTTCGTTCTGTGTTGGGCGGTTGGGGGGGACACAGAGGGCGGCACCTTGCAGGCTTCTGTGCATGACCACAGCTGCAGCTGCTCAGGGGAAGGTGAGCCAGGGAGAGGGACACAAGAGCAGCAGCTGGGGCCTTCGCTTCTGCATCTGATGCCTAGCCCAGCCTCTGTCCCCTCTTCCCTCCTTCCCTCGGTGCTCCGGTTCAAGGCCTGACTGGCTTCTGTGAATGTGTGGGGTCCTGGCTCTGTCACAGGCTCCCAGTTCACGCCTCCATACCTTTGAGGAGCCACTCCCCAGTCTGTCCTCCGGGGGCCCTAACTCGGATGTAGTTGCTAGTCCAAAGCCACATGGCAAGTACATGTAGACCAGGGTTTACACCTGCACCTTTCTGACCCCACGTCTTATGTTCTTTTTTTTATTCACATCATCTCCCTTAATTATTTCTGGAATTGTCTTTCTGATACAGAGGCCCGTCTCCTTCACTGTTCTGATTAGAAACCACTGTAGAGTCTTCCATTGCCACCTTTCGGGTGTTCTGGGGCACGGGTGGCCTCCCACTGGCCTCCCCTCTTCTGTCCACCCCATCCTCCTCCCGCAAAGCCCTGCAGGCCCCGAAGTCTCCCTGGTCCCCCCTCCCTGGACCCCTTCCTCCCTCCTCTGTGTCCCCAGGCTCCAGAAGGGTGCCCCGCACAGAAGAGGTCTCGGTGTCTGGGGAGGGGTAGATGAGCAGGCGGGGCTCATGAGTTCCCAAGAGAGCCCCTTTAGCACCCTCTCTCTGGTGGGTGTGGTCTGGGACTCATCGGTCCGGTCCGAGGTGGTGAGCTGCACCCCTTGGGAACTGACTCCCAGCTCCCAGAGCTCCTTAACTGGCCTGCAGCACCCCTGCTTCCCGACCGATTCCAGACCCGCTGTCTAGAGATCGTTCCCAGGGTTTTTGCCAGTGATCGGATGTCACGGCTGTTTGGTGTCGGCCTTGCTGAGAAGCCCGCACCTCTCCCCTCAGAAAGACCGCATGAAACCGTGCACTCCACAGAGGAGCCCCCCAGGGTGTGTCACTAGCCAGGCTGCACGCTGGGCCCGAGGCTGTGTTCTTGCCCTACACTGGCCGCCCAAGCCAGGGGTCCTCTCACAGGCAGAGTAGGGGTGGGGAGTACGTGGTCTAAAGTCTCCAGATGACTGTGCCTAAATCCAGTGGCCGGGGAGGGGTGGGGGGTGGGCAGGGGGCAGGGAGGGGCTGTGTGTAAAACCCACCATCACCCATCCCACCTCCTCCCCGACTGACCCTACACTGTCTCCCCCACTGTTTCATTGTAGACTGAGGGCGGTGGCAGCGAGGCCCCTCCGTGTCCGGGCCCCCCCGCTGGGGAGGAGCTGGCCAGCCCTGAGGCAGCGCCCGAAGCTGGCGCCCCCACTTCAGCCAGTGGCCTCAGTGGCCACCCCACCCTGGCAGGGGGTGGTGACCAAAGGGAGGCCCAGACCTTGGACAGCCAGATCCAGGAGACAAGTAAGTGGCTGGGCTTGGCCTGAGGGCCAGCCGGGGGCCCTGCCACTGTTTGCAAATTGAAACTCCTTTTTTTTTTTTTTGACTAGAGTATGGACTAAATTTTAACCAAGCAACCTTTTATTTTCCAGGCATCTAATGATGACATTCTGGTCTCGTCTTCCGTCCCCTGTGTTCCTCCTCTTGTGTCCCTTGTTCCCCCCTCCCTTCCCTCCTCCCGTGTCACTGCAGATTGAGACCTACAGGCTGACGTTCCGGGCAAACGCCAGGGCCCGCACCGACCATGGGGCTGACATTGTCTCCCGCCCCCCCCACTTCCCTGGCGGCCCCAGCTCAGGCACCCGGGCCCTTGGCTCCCTCACCCGGGCTGCTCTATAGACCCCACACGGCTTGGGTGCTGGGCAGTCCTCTGGGTCCCCGCCCCATCCCCCTGCCTTGCTTGCCCATGGCAGTAAGCCCGCCCCCAGACCTCCTCCAGTCCCTGCCCTGGGCCCAGCTCCTTGCTTCCTTCCTGTCCCATCATTGCTCACTGCTCCGTAGACGAGGTTGGAAGGTGAATGGGGTGGGGAGGCCAACTTGGGATCTTGTGGGATCTAGGAGGGAGGGATCCAGATTCCAACCTCGTCTTTGGGTTTTTCGGACCAAACCCAAGAGAAACTGACATACCCGCCCTCCTCGCCGGGTCCACCTGGAGGGAAGAGTGGAAGTGGATGGCCACGTGGTGGCAGGGTGCTGCCTACATCCCCTGGAGCCCACTAAGCCACCGCCTCTCTCCTTGACCCCACAGTGGTGCCCACCACGCAGGTGGGGCCAGGTGCCTCTTGCTGCCCTGCCCCAAGTTAGTTAGGGGTTGGTTCTGCCTGTCCCTGCTGCTTCCTGTACCTGCCTAGCTGCTGCCACACTTCCCTTTCTCTTGTTTTATCTTTTTTTTTTTTTTTAAATAACCTAAAAACTGGTAGAGGAGTTTTGCAGGTTGAAGCCATGTCTAAATGAAAGTTCTCAGTAGGTGTTAAAGGAAATGGGGAGGGGACATCCTTAAGCCTCCAGCCGGGAGGTCAGGCATCGGGGGCTGCCTTGGCCTGGGCAGCTTGGGGCCCCAGAGTGTGTGGGCAGGGTGGGTGAGATGCAGGGGCTGTGGCCTGGTGAGCATAGGGCACACTAGGGGCTGGTCAGAGCGTGGACTGGTTGTTCTGGTATTTTGTGTGTATGCTGCTTTTCTTTTCTAACCAAGAGGCTGGTTTTGGTATCTCTGTCTCATTCCCTGGGATCTAGTGGGAGATACAAGCTCGAGGCCGGAGAAATAGGGAAGGGCTGTGGAGGTCAAAATTCTCCAGGCTTGCAGGCCTAGGACACTAGAGCCCTCAGTGACTGGGGTGCCCCAGATGTCCAGAACTCATGTGGATGATGAGGAATCAGGTATGGAAATTTAAAAATAAAAGCATGAGACAGGCCACCTCCCTTCCCTTACAGCCTGAGTGGAGAGTGGGGAGAGGCAAGGCCAGCCTGTGGAGGGGTGTCCCAGCCAGGGCCGGTCTTGGGATGGCTGCAATGATGAGAAATCCCGGGAATTGTATGGACACGGAAGATTCTTATTGCACTTGTATTTTTTTTTTTTTTTTTTTTGTATTAAAGTTTGCATGGTTTCTAATAAAGGATTAAAATGTAACAGTTTGTAGTGAAATGGCCGGGGAGTCTCCCAGGGCTTCTCCTCCGGAAGAGCATTTTCTGCAGTGCAGACTTGCCCCGAGGAGGTGGCCACAGACTCGGCCCCTCGTCTTCCCCGCCGCTGCTCCCGGTGACCCTTGGAGCTGAGAAGGTAGGGGCTCTTGACTTAGGTTCAGATTTGATCTCTGTGTAGAGGGAGGGCATCTGGGCCAGCAGGTTCTCCCACTTCTGAGGTAGCATTTTCCTTGGGGAAGTTTGACGCCACATCCCCAGCTCCCCAAGCACATACTGTGGGGGGGCCTGTGGAGAAAGTGTTCCCCGAGCCAAAGACTGAAGAATGCTTTGTGCCAAGGACATTGGGGCACCCGTGTTTTGTCAGCAGGAGGAAGCGGCAGAATGAAGCAGTAGACAGTGCAGGGCCCGAAGGTACCTGTGCCCTCTTTGTGTTAGTTCCAGGCCCACACGGATGCTGAGGTTGACAACTGGCTCTGGGTCCACAGGTAGGGGTAGGAGAGGTGACCCTAGTAGAGAGCTCTCTAGGTGGGCTGGAGCGGTCGTTCTTCTGAGGGGTGGTCTTGTCCCAGCTCCCTTGAAGTGTCCCCCAAGCCAGAGAAGCTGAGAAGGCTGCCCTGACAGCTGGGGACCAGAGGCCCCTGTGAGCTGTTACTACCTGCAGCCGTTTGGGGGTGTGACATTTCTGTACTTCCGGTTTGCTTATGGCTCAGCTATTGCCTGTGTCAATCTGTGATTCCGTTGTACCGATTTCAAGAGTAAATAAAGCTCGTGATGTCCCACCACACAGGCCCTGTATCTTGTTGTGTGTGTCCTCGTTGGTCTCCGCTAGCCCGTCGCCTCGTATCGGGAGACTGATGTGTGCACTGTGCAGTCTTGACGACCGTAGCCTCTCATCTGTGAATTTGTGGATGCAACCAAGGGGAAGTCCCAGCTTGTGGCAGGGCTGCCACACAACCCGAGGGTTAAGGTTCAGGTGCCCTTAGCTGCCTGAGGAACTTCTCTCCCAATTCTGCTTGGGGCTGGGAGGTGGCAGCCAGATTCCACGAGGACACGCGCTGTGCACGTACCACTGGCCCGGAGAGGGAGACGTGAGTGAGTGCATGCTCAACACCTGCTGTCCCAACCCGCAAAGGCAGGGATGGTGCAAACAGGCTGCCTGCCACGTGGGCGCGGAAGCAGCTGCAGGACCAGGCAGGCCCCTGGGACGCAGGTCCCACACCAGCTAAGCCCCTCCCTCCCGTGACCTCAGCCTCGCAATAAGCGGGAGTTTGGGAAGCGGGGGATGCTGGGGCCCTGAGAGAGGAGCCCCCAGCGGAGAGCAATGCTCACAAGGGATAAATAGAACTTTATTTTAAATAAACATTTGCACTCTGTACACAGCCCCAGCAGACACGGGGCTCAGTCATCGGCTGTCTTGCGCACGTCAAAGCTGCCACAGGGCCCACGCAACAGCTCCGCCAGCAGGGCGAGCAGCTGCCCGTGCTCCTGCTGCACGCCGGGCGGGAGTGCGGCCAGCTCACTGCGCAGGCTCCGCTCCACCATGCGGCCCAGGGCCCGGCGCAGCTCCCTCAGCAGCCGCACGGTGCGGGAATCCCCCTCCAGCCTCAGCAGGTCACTGTCACTCAGGGAGATGGTGGCCCGGCGCCCATCATCTGGGGGAGGGAGGAGGCGGCAGAGGGCTAGGGTGAGGCCAGGCCCCGGTGGATACAGACCGGCCCGAGCCGCAACGGGGGTGGGGGTGGGGGTGTGCCGGCACCCACCACGTATGTGGACGTCCCCGTCTGTCAGCAGCAGCACAGCCAGCGGGTGCACCTGGGAGGAGTCCCGGACGAAGACGCTGCCATTGGACTTGACGGCCATGAAGTACGTCAGCCATCGGCTCCGGAGCCGCGTGGCCTCCCTGAGGAACACAGGGCTGGGTGAGGCTGCCCTCCTAGGGAGCACGCCCACTGCTCCTCCCCTGCCCTGCCTGCCTCCCACCTGTTGATGGTCGACTTATGCAGCAAGATGTTGCCTGATTTGGTCCTGTATGTGACGCTGTTGGGCTTGAACTTGCCCTGCCGGGTCACCTTGCCCTGCCTCACCTGCAAGGATGAAAGAAAAGACAGACGGGCTGAGCAAGAAGCCGCTTGCTCAGCCGCGGATGAATCCGCGGAGGCCGAGGCCCCCCGGGCCCGCCCCGAGGCAGCACCTGGATGAGGTTGGGGTAGAGGCCGGCCATCAGTACGCCCTTCACCAGCTCCTCCTCCTCACTGTACTCGTTGCACTGGGCAGAAGCCAGGGTGCAGTCCGAGGGCTTTCCCACCAGGAAAGCCTCATAAATGTTCTCTGAGAACTGCTTGATGAGTCCTGGGGAGTTGGGGGCGGGTGAGCCTGCGGCCCCCGAAGCCACGAGGCTGGGGGACGACACGCTCCGTGGTGCCTCAGCCAGGGGGGTGTGGGCCGGGAGGGGCTGGAGACGGGGTGAAGCCCACTGACCATGGATGAAGCGCAGGCTGGGTGCGTACAGCAGGTTCTCCTCCAGGTAGTTCTCCCGGGAGCTGCGGTCCTGCCAGCGCAGCACCTCCTCCCAGCCGGCCACGGCCCGCACGAAGGCCAGGTGGTCGCTGCCACTGTCGTGGCTCAACAGCGCCTTCACCTGGGAGGCAGTGGGAGGGCGCGCCGGGGTCACGGGGGGGAGGGCTGGCGGTGGCCGCCTCGGGACAGAAGGTGGGGGTGGGCCGAGAGGAGGAGCAAAGGGCCACGGGACGGGACGGGGCTGGGTCTGACCTTGTCCACCTCCGCCCGGTTCTGCAGGCTACTGCTGAAGGGGTCCCGGGTGAGGCAGGAAACGACCACCAGCAGCGGGTGCAGGCAGCGGAAGATGGCAGCCAGCACTATGGCCTTGGCCAGCCGAGGGTCGGTGGAGATATGAGCCAGGCGCTGCCCCAGGGTGGTCAGGTACTCCCGCTGGTCCAGCACTCCTGCAACAGTTCGGCATCAGGATCGCCCGTGAGAGCCATGCCGTGACCCCCGCCGGGCTGGCCCCGCCACACTCACCGATCTCCTGGAGCAAGATCACGGCCTCGTCCACTGCCTTAATGTTCGGACTGTCCACAGCCTTGGAAAGGAACTCCACTGCCTGCAGCAAGAACCGGCCGGAGCCTGCCATGAGCCCGAGTCCCGCCCACGCCTGACCACGTCCAGCCCATGCCCAACCCGCCTCCGGCGCACCGTCTTCTCGGGCATGTGGATTTTGGCTTGTAGCACCAGGTTCTCAAGGGGCGTGCGCAGAATCTCCGGCACTTGGAAAGGGACCATTTTCTCCAGCCGGCTCCGTGGGAATAGGTGGTAGGCAAAGCCTGACTGGCAGCGGCCTGCCCGGCCCCGGCGCTGGATCACATTGGCTCGTGACACCCACACAGTCTCCAGGCAGGACACCTGGGGGAGGGGGTGGGTGAGCGGCGACACAGATGCCAATGCGCCTTCCTCAGTGCTCCCCCACGTCTGGCCTTCACCTCACTTAACCCCTCAATGGCCCCCCCCACAACAGGGACACCGAGAGCCCATGAGTGTGGCTTCCTTCAGACACACAGGGCAGCTCCAAGGCCCATCTGGGCTGGGGGCCACCTCGGAACTTGTCGTTCTTCCCCCAGGGGCTGGCTAGGCCCAGGAGATGGGTGCCACCTTGGTCTTCAGGTCATAGCGTTCCTCCTTGTGCAGACCGCTGTCCACCACGTGCACAATGTCATTGACTGTAATTGAGGTCTCCGCGATATTGGTGGCCAAGACGATCTTGCGCACCCCAACTGGCGGCTGCTGAAATATGGCCTTCTGGTCCATCATGGGGATGTTGGAGTGCACTGGTGGGCAGCAAGAACACGCTGGTTATGGGCACTGCTCCTGCTCCCTGTGATGAGGGCACAGGGCAAGGATTTTGACCCCATTTTGATGAAACTGAGGCCCAGATCAAGAATACGCCCAGTAAAAGTAGAAAAACCAACAAAATTAGGGCAGCCTGGTCAGAAACCCAGGCCCCTCGAGTCCCAGTTGGGTCAGTCCCCAGGACAGAGGGCAAGACTGGTATGTGAGGGCAGAAGGCCTCACATGCATGCTCTCACCTGGCAGGATCAGGTACTTGCTCTCGTGCATGCCCAGGGCCTCCTGGAGGCGTTGCTGCACTCCTTTGATCTCCTGCCACCCAGGCAGGAAGCAGAGGATCCCACCTGTAAAGGGGCCCTGCAGGCATGAGCTGTCACTCTCCGGCAAGTGGAGGTCAGGGTGGGGCCGGGGCAGAGGGGAAAGCACCCACCTGGTTCCCCTCGGGCATCAATGTGCAGAACCAGGTCCGTCACGAGGTCCAAGTCAAGTGCACATTCATCCTCAGACTAAGTTGGGGGAAGACAGGCCACAGTCACAGCCCCAGGGAAGGACACAGTCACTCTGTGACTCAGTGAGGCCCAGGCACTCAACCTGTCACCTCCAACCCTCACCACACCCTTGCCCAGAAGCCCCCCTCCTGCCGCCCCCGCCCCCCCCCTCCCCCCCATCATTTCATTTCTACCAAGGAAACAAGCTCGGGAGCATTAACTCACCCTAGGCCACCAAGCCACAGGGACAGGGAGGAGGGGAATCCAGAGGGAAGGCCGGGGAGGGCTGGGGCAGGCACGTCCCCTCACCTCGTGGTGCCGGTGCCGGTGCGGGTACTGGTGCTTGCCCAGCTTGGCCAGAATGTCCTCCAGGTAGTGCTCCTTGACGGGGTACATGAAGCCTGGCACCTTGATGACAGGGCAGCCACCAAAGTAGCGGGAGAAGCGCTCATTATCGCCCGTGGCGCTCATGAGCACCAGCCGCAGGGCCGGGTTGAGCCGCTGCAGGCCCTTGAGCAAAATAAGCAGGAAGTCTGTATTCACGTCCCGCTCATGGACCTCGTCCACGATGACATGGCTCACGCCCTCCAGGCTGGGGTTGCTCTGCAGCTTCCGCAGCAGGATGCCCACGGTGCAGAAGAGCAAGGCCCCGCCTCGGGCCGGGGGCTTGCTTTCCAACCGCACCTGGAAGCCCACGTTCCGGCGCAGAGAGGGGCCCAGTTCGTGGCTGACCCGCTGTGCCACCGACACAGCGGAGATGCGGCGCGGCTGGGTGATGATCACATTGCAGCGGGCACCGCGGCCCTCGGTCACATAGCGCTCTAGCAGCAGCTGGGGGATGCGTGTGGTCTTTCCACAGCCGGTGTCCCCAGAGATGACCACCACCGGGTGCTGCTCAATGGCATTGAGGATTGTGTCCCGATGCGGGTCCACAGGGAGCTGGGGGGCCTCCTGCCAGACTGGCCCTCGCCGCCGCCACAGCTCCAGCAAGTTCTGGCTCAGACGGACCTCCTCTGCTTCTGACAGGGGCACGTAGGGCTTGCCTGTGATAGGGTCACTCAGGGGCCCCGAGTCCTTGCCCAAGGGCAAGACGTCATCACTCTGCAGCCGGAGTTCTGGGGTGATCCATGAACTATCCACAGGGTACTGCAGGATGGGAGAAGCAAGCAAAATGGTGAGACAGATACCGTCTTCCTCATTCACTCACAAGCCCTGCCACACAATTCACCTGGGCCAGATGCCATGGCCCAGCCCGCTGGCCGGCGAACTCAGTACACGACTGCCCAAGGACTCTCATGGGCAGGACTGGGCTACTCAGGGCATGGGTGCTCCCACACTCCAACCTCCTCAGGGAAAACGGGGAGTCACTCCTGCCGGTTGCAGGTAGAGACTCAGTGCAGGGAAGACTGAGGTGGGGGTGGGTTGCAGAAGGGGTTCTGGTTCTCTTACATGGTTCAGGAAGGTTTCTATCTTGCGGAGGATGGGCTCAGGCACCTGGATGGTACATGGCCGGCGCTGGGTCTCACCCAGCTCACGCAAAGAGGCCAGGTTATACATGGCGTGGGTGAGCGGCTCGTTGTTGCGGTCCACCAGGCCCAGGCTCTGCAGGGGGGGAAGGGGGGACACTACAGGTTGATCTACGCCCCTGCCTCTCCAGAACGGGCCCAGACAGGCTCAGAAGCTTGAGAGAAATTGTGCAGAGCAACCTCTTTCCTAAGAGATTTTGCTTTTAAGTGGATGTTGTGCAGAAAAGAGGAATTCCAGGAAAATGTAACTCTTCACCCCTGCCCCAAAACTAGTAAAAATCAATTCAAGAAAAGTAAGACTGGACCTGCTTGAGAGGAATACCCCTCAGAAAGTTCTCCTTGAGCAGCCAGGGGCCCCACAACAGCCCAATCTCACCTCTATGAATTCCCAACATGGACACCTCAGCCAGGCAGGCCAGGCCCTTAATGACCCCATCACGACCTCACGAGCACCCTCTGTGTTCACTGCCTCCAAAGCACACCCCGCCCCCCTGCGACCTTTCCGTTCCAGCTGCCGCGCCACCCCGTCTCCACAATACCCTTTCTATCCGTGACCCCTTTACATGAATGTACATAGAATTTCTTGGAAATGTCTACTCATACAACTCAATGAACACTGCATCTTATTTCCCTACATGTCCAAAGCCACCTCATCAGACATAAAACAAGGCATCCCAACACTTCAGGCCAAGTGTGCAAAACCAGTCTTTTTCCCTAGTCTCATGTTCCTGTCACCTGTGACACCAGGATTCTACTCGCCCTCTGAAGCTCAGATCAAATACTCCCTCCTTCAAGCCTGCCCCCACAGGGCCTGATCTCTCTCCTCTGGCTTCCCGGCAGGTCTCAAAAACAAGGATCTAGTCCCTGGACCCACTCGGCCACCTCACTCCAGGAAAGGCCTGAGAGTTTACCTGTGGCCTCTGACAAGCGGCCAGCAGCGGGAGCACCGCTGCCAACCGGGAGCCAGCTCCTTTCCGAGACAGGGCTGTCCCATGCCGAGAGCCTCCTGATCCTCAGTTACCTGTGTCTGTCAAGTTAAAATTCAGACCTCTGCAAAGTTCTACCGATTAGCCCCAGTTTGGTCTCCTGAGCCACAGGCATCTGTATCTCTCCCTCTCCTATTCTCTGAGCTCTCATTCAGAAACGGGGTTCCCAGAGCCGAACACACACCAACGGTATATCTGACCAGAGCAAAGCAGGCCCTCCTTGCTCTCTTCCTCTGCAAACTAAACCTGTACTGGGGTACCTGGTGGCTCAGTCGGTTAAGCGTCCAAATGCAGCTCAGGTCATGATCTCGCGGTTCGGGAGTTCAAGCCCCACATCGGGCTCTGTGCTGACAGCTCAGAGCCTGGAGCCTGCTTCGGATTCTGTGTCTCCCGCTCTCTCTGCCCCTCCCCCACTCATGCTCTGTCTCTCTCAAAAATAAACATTTTTTAAAAATTAAAAACAAAAACAAAAACACCTAAACCTGTACTGATGTGGGTTCAGATCCCCCACTTCTCCAGCAGGCACGGTAGCGATGGCTCCTACTGCTGGGCACAGCTGGCCTCCGAGGCCTCTCCAAGGGAACTGCCCACTGGAGGCCCCACCGTGCACACCTTGGGGTTAAATGAATCTCCAATCTCCATCCCACATAAACATCTTATTACTCGTTTCGCCCACAAAGCCCAGATAACTAAGATCTCTCTAGACGCCAAGACTGCCGCTTGGCACAGCACCATTCCTTCTGCTTTTTGCTGTTCACAGCAACAGGCACGTCCCCTCCCGGGTTCACCCGGCTTTGGGCAACAACACCAAAAAGGCTGAGCTCGCAGGCAAAGCACCTTCTGAGAGAGTGAGGGATTCCTAGAAACAGCAGTCATGTGGTCAGAGAAGCAAGGCTCGGACACCAGATGCTATTGTGCTCAGGCTTTCAAAGGCCTAGTGTGGTGGGTTTCATTTCCTGGAGACTTGGGCCAATTTGCCAAGGGTAGGGGAGCTCTAAGATCTCCCATGCCTCACACCACGGACCCGCCTGGACTCACCTTCAGTTTCTTGCAGGCCAGGGCTGCTGCCTTATTCTCAGCCTCCGCTTTGCGGCGCCCTTTGGCGACAAAGGTCATGGGACAGGGCCAAAGCAGAGTGAGGGTAGACAGCTTGGTCTTGGTGCCCACGGTATGAAACTGCATGAGGTTCTACGCGGAAGGCGAGAGAGATGATTATGGAAAGACAGAGAATGCATCCTCAGAATGCCAAGGAACCCAGTCATGGAATTAACCCCCATCTTAGCAGGTGCCAAACATCAGCCACGCGAGATGGGCCAATGTACAGGCAGAAGGAAGCCCCTCTAGGGCTGCAGATCCCTAGGCCTGGGCTGGCTTCTCTGGCCATCCTGTGGTTTCAGAGAAGAAGACAGCCTCTGGACAACGCCGCCACCCACCCTCCTAGCCTAGTGTGCTCTCAGCACCTTTGAAGACAACAGGGATGGTGGCAGCTGTGGGGTGAGCAGTCGGCATGAGCCAGAACCAGGCACATCCTGGGGGTGCGTGAAGGCCTTACCCCTGGAGAGAAGCTGTGCTTACTGAAGCCCTGAGCCCGGACACAGAGATGAAATTCATGCCTCGGCAAGACAGCGCCACACCCCCCCCACTCCTCCCAGCCACCCTGGACCAAGCTTGGGTCTCCGGCTCCCGCGGCACCAGCCCACCCGGAGCTCCTACACCGATGTCTATTCCGTCCTGACTGCTTCACACTCCTCACAGGCCAAGAACCCCAGACCCCTGACTGGCCTAGGTACGGGCTGAAGGTACAGGTATCCTCCACCATCACACATACCTGTAGCTTCCCTCCGACCTGGCCCCGGGGAAAAGCACACACAACCAAGCCAGCTCCCCACCCCACACATTCCAGGATACCCAACTCACCTTAGCTGTGGAGGACGATGTTGCTATCTGAATCACTTTGGCCAGAAGGTTCTTGGGAAGTGGAAACTGGGTCAGAGCCCTAATAGCACTGTCGTCGTCTGTCATTTCAAAGGAACCCCCCCTGGGAGGACCAAAAGTTTAGGTGAAAAAGCTCTATCTCTTCCCAGGCCAATTTCCCCTCAGGCTCTGAGGCCCACGGGGGCAGGACACTGCAGTGGGAGGCATGGAAAAGATGGCAGGCCAGGCATCTTCGCTCAGCATGTGATCCTCTCAGAAACACAGCATGACTGACGCCCCCTCAGTTTCCCCAAACGGATAATTGGGGACAGGGGGCAGGGGCCCAGGGGCAGAGTAGTGGCTGGGACTTGGAGGGACCCAAGTGTGAGCTGGACGGAGGGTCCACGCTGCCGTTTTGCACGAGCCCAGCCACGCCGTACAAGACCGCTTTCCCCAGGAACGGCAGATGTACCAATGAACAATGGGACTCACAGGCTGAGGTGTAGCGGGGGCCCTCCCATCTCCGAGAAGGCTCCCAGGGAACATCTCCCATCCCCGCGTCAAGGCGCAGCCAGCTTCCCTGCATCCCCCACGTCCAGCTCTACCTCGAGTCCCTGAGTGGGGTGTGGGAGTCCTGCTGGGCCATGGACAGGAAGTCGGTGACATCAATGGTCCCCTCTTCTAGCTCTTCCTCCTCATCCTCCTCTTCCTCCCGGCCCAAGGAGCGGGACAGGCCTCCAGGTCCCCCTGGCCGGATGCTCTCGGGATTCAGCTGCCGCCAGGAAGTAGGTGGCATGGTGGGTTCTGGGCGCCACCAGCTGTCAGCCGGAGAGCCAAAGCGATCGGCTAGCACACGATATTTGGCTGCATCAAACAGCTCGTTTCGGGGACCCAGCAGGCCCCAGCCCTGGGGGGTGGGGGCAAAAGGCATGTCGTGAGGGTCCATTCTCACACCTCAGTCCGCCCAGAACCTGCTCCCTTACACTAAAAGTCCCCTATGCAGGAGCCAAGCCCCTTTGTACCTGTCTGCCTGCTTCAGCCCCAGGTCCAGGACTAGACATCAAGAGGGCCCTTAACATGTCCCGCACTGAGGGTGCCTGGGTGGCTCAGTCGGTTTAGCGTCTGACTCTTGGTTTCAGCTCAGGTCATGATCTCATAGTTCATGTGTTTGAGCCCCCACGCCGGGCTCTGTGCCAATAGTGCAGAACCTGCTTGAAATTCTCTCTCTCCCTCTCTGACTATCCTCCACTTGTTCTCTCAAAATAAATAAATACACTTTAAAAAAAAAAAAAAAAAAAGTCTACCTCCGAAGGGGTGCCTGAGTGGCTTAGCTGATTCAGCATCCAATGACTTGATTTTGGCTCAGGTCAAATCAAAATCTCATGGTTTGGGAGTCCGAGCCTTGAGTCAAACTCTATGCTATCAGAGCCGAGCCTGTTTGGGATTCTGTCTCTCCCTCTCTCTGCACCCCCCTCCCCTTAAGATAAACAAACAAGTCTAGCTCTGACACATGAAAAAGACAAAGTAAGCTCTTACACCTATTAAACAAAAAACTGAAGGGAGAAAAAACCCCCAGGGAATGGGGAAGCAGATGCATTCACAAAGTGATCCAAAAAGCTTCAGTGAATATAGCAGTTAGGGAAAATGGAGCCCACACCACAAACCAGATCTATCCCTGACATAAGAATCCTACGTTAAGAATGTATTCTAGAAATAACCTGGGATGCTTATAAAGCCATTCATGCAAAATCCATTGTTTTGAAATATAGCTTTATTCTTTTCTAGACAGAGTACCAAATAAAACATGCTGACTCTCTAGCACATACGAAGCAACACGCTGGTTACCCTGAGCACCATTAGAAGAGATGAAACCTGGTCCCTGCCCCCAAGAAACAGAATCCACGAGGCAGAACAGAAATGCAGATGACCAGGGTCTAAGGAACCACAAAGTGAGAAGCTAGATGAACACAGTTAACAGAATTCCAATCAAAGTCTGGATAAGCTTCTTGCACGCTTGACAAGCACACACTCAGTCACCTCTGTGTTGCTGGCAACTGGCACCAAGCACAAGAGCAATGCTCGATGATCTGGTTTGGGGGGGAAGGAAAGAGCCAATGGACGTGAGTATAGATACTGGGGAACGAAAAGGCTGCGTGCCGCAGAGCACATAAAGGACTCCTATAACAACAAAAACACTCCGATTAAACAACAGGCAAAGAACTTCAACAGGCATTTCTCCAAAAAAGGTAGACAAACGATCAACAGCACAAGCAAAGCATTCTCAAAAACTACAGCTCTCTGCAGCATGGCATAAAATGATACCTACAGGCACAAATCCTCAAAATGTGCTCCCTCCTCATCAAGGTACATTTGGGGGAAGAATTCCCCCAGAGAAGCAATCACTGTATTTTTGACCGTGGAACTTAGTTTTCCACAAACTCCTCGTCAGCATGGTTTCATATTGCTCTAGGGCATTTGCAACATTTTTAACTTCATCGGGTCAAAAAGAGTGTATGAAAGCAGTCCCTTCCCTTCCCCCAGTAACGTCTCAGAAGGAGGCCCCACCTGGCCCAAGTGCAGCTCCCTGAAATTTGTAGCTGTGCATTTCTCAAGGGGAAGACATACAAAGGATACGGTGAGGGAATATGTTTATGGCAGCTGTGAAGAGCTGACATACCGCTCTTCTGACAGGGACAACAACTGGAGATGGAAAAGCAAACACTGCCTTTTGCTGCATTCTGTCCTTTTTAGCTAACCTATACGATGTTTTACATACTGGGAAAACAGTGTGCGGTTAACACAAATATAGGAATTTACCTTAAAAAAAAAGAGAGAGACAGAGAGAAAAGGTGATTAACATCAGTACTCGTTACGGAAATGCAAACCAAAACCATGAGATACCACCTTGCACCCATTAGGGAAAACAACAGACAGTGCTGGTGACGATGAGGAGAGACTGGAGTCCTCGTGCGCCGCTGGTGGGAATGTGACACGTTACGGCTACCGTGAAGACGGTATGGCACTTCCTCCACCTGGACTACCATACTACACAGCATACCATGCTACATGCTACACACATACCATATTACCATACCACCGTACGATCCAGCAACTGAAAGCCACGTCCCGAAGAGATTATCTGGACACTCAGGTTCACAGAAGCATTATTCACAATAACCAAAAGGTGGAAACAACCAGAGAGGCCCTTTGATGGATAAATGAATACACAGAGTCTGGTATATCCCTCCGATGGAGTATTATGCAGCCTTAAACGGGAGGGGATTCTGACACAGGCTGCACGGACGGGCCTTGAGCTCACTACGCGAACTACGATAAGCTAGTCACAGAGACAAATACCGTACGATTCCACTGGTGTGAGGATATGAAGTCTCTGATGGAGTCACATTCACAGAAACAGGCAGCAGAATGGTGGCTGACAGGGGCTGAGGGGGCAGGGAACAGGCGTTTATTGTTTAACGAGTATGGAGTTTCAGTTTTACAAGGCGACAAAGTTCTGGAGATTGGCTGCATGAGGTTTAATACTACTGGAGCGTTCACTAAAAAACGGTCCAGACGGTACATTTTATATTTTGTGTAACTTACCACAATTCAACAAACGTATATGCAAAAAAGAGGCTATGAGCTGAGCGTAGATCGGGAACAGAGAAAGGGCTGGGAAGAGAGAAACGTGACCATGACTTGCTGCATATAGGCTGCCTTCAACATCCAGAGAAGGATTTCTCACCCTCAGCATTACTGACATCTGGGGCCAGGTAATTCTGTTGTGGGGGCCATGCTGTGCATCCCCGGCTTCATGCCGGTAGCACTCCTCCGGTTGCGGCCACCAAAAATGTCTCCACACATTCCCAAATGTCCACGGCAGTCAAAATCACCCTCCCCGCAGGAGAGATTCCTGGAGTAGAGCTGCTTGGAGAGATGGAGGTGTCTGAGAAATTCGGCAATGAGGCTGGCTGAACCTCTAAGAGACAAGCTTTCCCCCGGGAAGAAGGGACAGAGAAAGAAGAAATGTTCACAGAGGGTAGGAAAGGAAGAGGAGCCTGTAGTGACCCAGAGAGGAGGAGAGGGAGGAGTAATCCAGGGGCTGAGGAAGCTATGCCTGAAACATTTGAGCAAAGCGAGAACTGTGAAAGGCTGGCCTGGCAGAGCACTGTTCCGGTCCATCAACAATCGCCTGGTGACCACTGCTATTTGTCACGCACTATGGGGAAAAGGCAACCAGCAAACAGGACAAGGGCCACAACAATGCAGTGGAAAAAATGCAAGCCATGGGCACAGAAAGCTGTGTGCTTTCTGGAAACCATGGGAGCGGGGCTGACGGGAGGGATCAGGACACTGAAGTATGCGTGAAGCCCACTGAAAAGGCTCAAGAGGAAGGATCCGAAAATTAAATGAAAGGACGGGAGAGGGGATGAAGAAGACACAGAAAGGGGATACAGAAAAGAGAAGGGTGGTGTGGGGGGCCAAGGCTGGGAAGAGGGCCTTTCCTCCTCAGATGCAGGAAGGAAGGAGGGATGGCAAAGGCCTAGGGATTCAGTGGGAGAGAATCTGAAGGAATATGCATCCTACAGCTTTGTCCTCACTGGAGCAGAAATGAAGACTGAGGAGCCTAAGGAAGAGCAATGGTTGGCGCAGCCACAGAGGAAGCCAAGTAGGGATGGACAGAAAGGCTGGCAGGCAACACTGAAAGTCTAGTTAAATACCAGGTAACCAAGAACCTAAAAGCGGCCCATGCCCGACCACCAGGAAGTGAGGGTAGCAACAACCATGCTTCCATTACAAGTAAGAGAGAATTGTGTGGGTGCAGCGAAAACACACACGAAATAACGCGAAGTATAGCTCTGCTGCTGTACAAAGGGAGTATTTTTCATAAAGAGTTCTCCTGTGTTTTCTGAAACCACAGGAGGTAGGTAACCACAGAGGCAAAAAAAACAAACCAAACCAGCAAATATTCCCTTGCTGGCTGCGCAGCAAGGAAAGAACCACAAGGTGGGAAGGACGGGTGAGTGAGTGAACACTGTCAGCTTCCACCTACATGCACGTGGCACCAGAAAGACCATCAGAGCCAGGGGCAAGGAATTTCCCAGGGTGGATGGAGGTCTGCCTGGCTTTTGCTAGGGAAGGGTCACCTTGAACAGCTGGCAGGCCGCGGCCGCAGCCTGTCGCTCAGCGTCGATCTTCTTGCTGCCATAGCCTTCTACCTCCACGCTCTTGGGCCACTTTATGTGGAGGGTGACTTTCTGGGAAAGAGAAGAGAGAATGAGGATGGTCGCCTTTCCAGACTGCAGAGCTGCTGTAAATCACACGGAGTGCGAATGGCACAGCTGTGGGCCTGCGGGCAGCAGAGCCGAGTGCAGGCAGCACCCCACGCCCATGGCTAACCCCCGTGAGGCTCTAACCTTCCCGTCCTCAAGCCGTTCATCCCACCTCAAGATGTTTGGCTTCTTCAAAGTGCCATGTTCTAGCCAGAGAGCAAGGTGGGACCCATCTTTATTGTTAAAAATCTTCATTCAGAATGGTTTGCCTGCATGCTTCTGTGGGTCCCAGGACCTACAAGACTCTAGGAACAGGAATTTTTATCAACTCTAACCCTCTGCAGTCCCAGTTAGTCAACAGGGGACCAAAACCAGGGATCAGTACAGAGGCCTGACACACACAAGATGAGAACAGACTCCTCACCTCACCTGCCCTGAGTTCCCCCTTCTCTAAACCAGGCTCTTTTTCAAACCTAGCTTTGCTTTGAGATTCTCTGCTGACCATGTACAATTAGCAAAACCCACTCTATGGCCTCCTTGACAAAGAAACCTGAGGGAGAAGACGGCAGCCAGCCTCCTTCCTGAGAGTCAGACCAACACGTCTCCCAACCACCAGTGAGTTACCTTTTTCTTCGGTCCATTCGTGTGCACGTAGACCAATTTGTCTTTTGCATGTGAGATGCCGAGGGCTCTTCCAATTACACTGTTGAGAAGGTTTTTGGGCTGTGGGAACTCTTTTAATAGGTCCCTAGAAGCTAAGAAAATAAGAACAAAAGCATTATCGTTTTTTTTCTTTTAAAAAACCCATGGGGTGCGTATCAGGACAACCCTGGGCTGGATACTGAGGATGTTGGCTTGTGACCCCAAACCACCCGGGAGCATCTTGGAGAAGGAGGAACGGCTTCATGGTTTTCAGGGACAGTGCGTGACCAGACCCACTTGCACAACCGTTTCCAGAAGAAAGACCAGTGAGCCACACACCACAGAGGAGAACCAGCCAGCATCCTCTTCCCCACAAGCTCCTGATTTAACATATCAGCTACAGAAGCCTAGGTGGCAACACATCCCCCTCGTCTGATGTCTCGAAGAAGGTACCGAACAAAAAATGAAACAAAAATCCACCACACACACAAACTGGAGATAAGACAATGCGAGGCCCCTCCTAAAACAAAAGACACACAAAGTCTGAACACCAGGCCCCAGCCCTCAACTGTACCTCGGCACCTTGCGAAAGGCCTCTGAGAGCCAGATTATGTGTAGGGATATTGATCAGAGGTCTCCACAACCAAGAACTCTGCATAAGCTATTCCTCCCCCAAGTTCACTGGAGTCAAGTGGAGGCAGGATGCAGCAGGCATCATGAGAAGTACCTCGCTTGTTTTTCACTTGTACTTTGGATCAATCCCAGAGCGCAAATGGGTGAGATGTCCAACTAGAAGCAGCTTGTGCCAGACACCAGGCTTAGCTGGGAGTGGCTAAAATCAGAAGTAAGGGCCCCAAAGCACCAAAGTGGCCCTTCGAGAGATGCAGGGTCAGAGACTGGCAGAGGTGACAGGAAGCCTTCTCGTTCTCCACCCACAGTCTCTGGTGTTATATTCAGCTTTAAACCAGCCCCCAAAAGAAACTTTGTTCATGTGCACCTGCATGCATCAGTCATAAATCACCTAGGGACAGTTTTCAGAGCAAGTGGCCACCCTGATCCTCATCAGACACTTAGGAATGGTGGTGATGTTGGGGAAGCCACTGTATTTTGACAAAGCTCCTCCAGGAGTTCTGATGTAATTCTATTCCTGAGCTGAGACTGTTTCCTTGCAGCAGATGACTGTGACAACTGGCCATGAGGGAGAATTCTGCCTGACCCTGCATCCCTCTAAAGAACTTATAAAGCAACCGAGATTCAAGCGTTCAGACCGCTATTTAAATAGGCTCAAAGGGGTTCCCACAGAGGGACCCAAAGTTAAGAGGCCCGCCAGACCCCCAGGCACAACAGATGCGCACTGGTGCCCCCTCCAGCTCTACAGGGCCAGAGGAGGCTGGCTCTCTCTATCCATCGCTGCTAGGCAGGGATGCTCTCACCAGTCTCATTCCTGGGCTATTCAGGAGACACAACGATGGGAATCGTTCGGTCTCTACTTCAGGTCCTCAAGTACCAAGTGTATTTTGGGTTCTTTCTCACATTGGTGAGCGTGTGCTTACCCTCGATGTTCTAACCCTTGACCACCCATTCGGGCGAGAGACGGACGTTCTCCTCTTTTTCCCCACGCCCTCCAGGTACCGCGCCTCTCACCTATTCATGCCAGGTGCAGGCGCTCCAATCCCCGAACCTCCGCGCCGGGGGTCCGTTTGGGCCTGTGCCACACTGAGCACTGCAGCCCGCCAGCGGCCGGCGGTCTCGGCCCCTAGCGGAGAGGGGCCCCGGCCCACCAAGCCTGACCCCGGCCCGCGCCCCCCAGCTCTGCAAGCCCCGGGAGCCAAGGGCGTCGCGGCCCGACCGCCCCCGCCCTCACCGTTCACCATGCTTCCGTCGCCTTCCCCGGGCCCGCTGGGGGCCACCCCTGCCTCGGCCTCGGCGGCCTCCTTCGTGTGATCGGGGCGGGCGCAGCCTGACGACAGGCCGCGTGAGCGTCCCTGTCGCCCGGCGGCGCGGGGACCCGGCGGTCGCAGGCGCGGAGCGACGCCGGCAACCAGCGCCATAAACCTCCTGGCGGCCGCCATCGCGCTCCCGCCGGCCCCCGCGGGCGCGGAGCCCTGCAGGGATGGGGCGGGAGCGTGGGAGCAGCGACCCGAACGCCCCCTGGCGGCCGGGAGGACCGGCGGTGGGGGCCGGCGGAGGCGTTCTCGGAGCCCGCGCTCCCCGCCCACTCAGCCGCGCCCGTGGGCAGCCTGGGACCGCGGGCACCCAGCTGAATTCACTCTCCCGTTAAACGCAAACGCACAGGCTCGTTGTCTGAATCGGGGGCAGGGAGACGTAAGGGGGCTTTTTGGGAAAAGTTCACGCCTTAGCTCAACGTCCATCCAAGGAGATGAACTCCCAAGTTCCTTCTAGGTCCCGCCCACTGCTCATAAATACCTCTCACGTGCCCTGACAAACTGGCTTGCACTCCAGACCTAAGAGTGAGGATAACTGCGAAACCAGGGCACCCCCATCTCATTTAATAATGGCTTACAAAGTAACCCTGATGGAGAATCCGGATCCAGGACAGGCAAGACCTCTTGAACATAAGACCAGTTTTAATCCCAGGGCTGGAGTCAAAGTGAAAAATACCAGACTTGGAAAACGTGGCCAAGAACTGAGATGGTCCAGCAGTGCGAGTCTGAGGCTGCTGTTTTTTTACTTGTTTGAAAGCCAAATGGAATTCTGTTTCCAAACTACAATGCCTGGGTTCTAGCCAGGCTCGTTCCCCTTCTGCCTCGTATGGCACTGAGGAACAGAGATTTGGCTCGGCTAGGAATGACACAGAATCTGCATGTTGGGGCAGTGACAGTGACAGGGAGGGGCTTAGTTAGAGGCTGGCAGTGCAGCTGGGGATAAGCTGCGAGGGCTGGGTTTGTTTGTTTGTTTGTTCTATAATTCTAGATCTGACTCTGATGACTCCTGGAGAGCTTGTGAAAACATTACTGGAAGCCACCCCCCCCCCCACCCAAGGTTTCTTATTCATTAGGTCTGTAGTGTGGCCCAAGAATCTGCATTTTTAACAAGTTCCCAGATGATAATGAGACTACAGGTCTGAGACCACAATTGGAATTGCTGGCCTGTGTCAAGAACATGGGATTTAAGTCTTAATATTTGTGCTTAGTCCAACCTCTGCCACTTGCCAGCTGTGAACCTTGGGCAATTTCATCAGTTGGGAAAATGAGGACATAGTTGCTCTACTCATTTGGTATGGCTCTGGTCAGGATGAAATGGGAATGTCTGGAAGGCGGCTCTGCACAGTGCTCTAGAGAAGTCCCTCCACTGAGGTCTGAGACAAGAGAGGACAGATCCCTTAAAGACAGACCCAGGGCAGGGTGGGGCAGCTTCAACTCCAGTTCCTCCCTTCCCTCCTCAGAGAGCTTCTAGCAGGAAAGGGGCAAAGGGGAAGGTGGCCTTGGCAGCAGTGGGCTGACCTCACAAGGGGACACCACCATCTGTATCAAACACCCCTATCTAGATCACCTACATTGAGGTGGCAAGACTGTTGGGGCAGAATACAGTTCTACAATTGCTTTGAATTTGGGCAAGTGGCACTCTAATTTGCCAAAAGCCAAGGCATCCACCCAGCTTCAGGATAGTTTTCAAGGACTATTATCAGCCCAAATTCCCTCAAAAGAATCGAGAGGCTTACCAAGACTGGTCATGGCATTAGGGGCTGAGGCCAAATTTTGAAAACTGTGGTATCTGAAAGCTGAAGGAAACAAAAGTCTAGACAGAAAGACATTCCCTGACCCCCCCGCCCTCCCTCCCCGCCAACATACACCTGAAAGCAGGCCCTGGGCCCATCATGGTGCTTCATTCAGCAGGCCCTCAGTATAGCACTCTGACAGCCACTTGGGCTGAGGTCAGAATGCTATGATTTTTTGGATCTGCTCCCAAAGGGGCCAAAGTGGAGGGAGAGACACCCTGTTCAACCAGGGTGATAAGTGCATGGGTGGGCCAGGGGGGTGTTACTATACTATTTTATCTATTTCAAAAAACATATTTCAAACAGATGTTTGAAATTTTATGTTTAAAAAAAGCATCACGTGATACCAACCAACTAGTTGGTCCTCAGGGACCTTGTCCCCCTTTTCTATTTCACTTACTGCATCTGGGCTCTAATAGCTGGTATCACCTAGAGCAAATATTTCACTTCCACAAACCTCACTGCCTTTTGTAAAATGAGGGTAACCCTTATACTAGCTCTTGAAAACCTTCTGGTTTTGTGATCTTCTCCCCTTTGGTCTAAAGCAGAGGCTGCAAAACTACAGTCTGCAGATCAAATCCACCCACTGCCTATTTTTATAAATAAAGTTTTATTGGAACATAGCCATGCTCATTTGTTTATGTATTATCTATCACTGCTTTTGCATTATAACAGCCGAGTTAAGGAGCTGCAAGAGAAACCATATGACCCACAAAGCCTCGAATATGTATTTTCCAACCCTTAAAGAAAGTTTGCCGACTCCTGCCTTAGAGAATCTTGAAGAAAGTTAGAAGGGCTCAGGTATGCCCTCTTGCTTTCCACCAAAATTAAAGACTTCTCCTCCACTCTCCATTCTTTGGGGAGTGACTCCTTTGCCTGTGAAAAGGAAGAAACTTTTGAAAAAAGACGTTTCACTGGCTCAGGGATCTCGCTGTTCATTTCTGAATCAAGCATGACATCTGGTACTAAATATGCTAAACAACATCTGGCAGTGTGGAATTAAAGTGTAAAGGATCTGCTGAATACACAGGAGGATGTTTTAGGACCCTAAACTTCAGAAGCCCCAGGAAAAAGCAATTACGAGGAAGCCCAAGGGGCACCTTGGTGGCTCAGTCAGTTACGCGTCTGACTTCAGCTCAGGTCGCGATCTCACTGTCTGTGGGTTCAAGCCCCGCGTTGGGCTCTGTGCTGACAGCACAGAGCCTGGAGCCTGCTTCGGATTCTGTGTCTCCCTCTCTTTCTGCCCCTCCCCAGCTCATGCTCTGTCTCTCTCTCTCTCTCTCTCTCAAAAATAAACATTAAA
>NC_064816.1:16154994-16194691 GCF_023721935.1 Panthera uncia | reverse complement strand
TAAAAAAAAAAAAAAAAAAAAAAGAGGAAGCCCAAGATAGTCCAAACTTTGGGCAGACCGGAGAACTTCTGGAGAGAAAGTGAGAAGGAGCGTCTCAGCCAACATTTCGTCAATAGACTCAACCACAGATTTTGTGGATGATCAAAATGGCAAGAAATGGTCCCCTTGGCTGGCAACAAGAAAGGTAAAGGTAGATACAGGAGCCAGGTGGCCACCCTGACCACACCACCCATCCTCACAGCTTTTCTGTCCATATATGTAAAGCCACAGCAGGGTCCCTCAAGGTAAATCTATCGCACCAAGAAGAGGGGACACATTTGAATGAGGGAATGAACAGGAAGGACTAGTCCTGTGGCCCCAGGATCCTGCCAGAAGGGGTGTTATCCCTTGTTACTTTCCAGTGCTCTATGTCTCACAGCCGGGTAGGTGGGAAAGACTGGCAGAAGAGGCTCTTAAGTTCTTCCCTCTTTACAAAAGAGGCCTTGGTAAGAGGTTGGCAGTAGAGTGGGGGTAGACCGCGAAAGGAGATGATAGCTTTTTCCAATTCCAAATTTGACCCTGATGGGACCAAACCTATTCAAGTGGCCACCATTTCTGAGTGCTGTTTTCCTATCTGAACACCAGAGAGACCATTTCTGCCACACACACTTCCTTCTTAAAGGCAGAGGCACCAGTGAGGCCTCCAGGGAATCAGAAAGCATGGCAGAAAGGTCCAACAGTCAGGGGTGGACTAAGAGGTCTGTTGCCTCTGGGATGAAGAAATGGAGGCAAGAAACTTTTTTAGGGAGAGAGGGAAAGAAACAGAGAGAGAGAGAGAGAGAGAGAGAGAGAGAGAGAGAGAAGGGAGGCAAAGATACATACACCCACAGATGCCTTCTGGAGGCGCAGCTGTGAGGAGACAATCGGGCTCAGGGGGTCTGTGCTCCTCCAGGGAAGACAGTGCAGGGACTGTCCCCCACCAGGAGCAGCTGCCTCCCTTTCCCCACCCCCACCAAGCACAGCAGCCTTCTCTGCATGTGCTCAAGGAGGCACTGCCTAGTCATGCGGCCTGGTTCATCCCACCTAACCATCTTTAAGCTTAGCCACAGCACATCTGACACTCTCAAAGCCACTCACCTGCCATGTTGGAAATGTTAACGTTCAGCCTTTTCGAGTTACAGGGCATTTTAAGAAAGAAAAAAAAAAGGGCAATCAACTCTTGTTTTGGTAATGGTAGAGGGGTGGCATTTCTCTAATATCTAAGTCAAATGGCCAAGGGGGCTGGAAATATTTATTTCTATGCTGCTGTGTGGAGTCAGGGCCACTGCAGCAGGAGGGCATCACATGTGGAAACTGCATGGGAATAGGGCAGCAGCATGTGCTGTGCAAACTGAGGTGCCCTGTGTTCCCCGACCCTTCCTGAGCTCCTGACCTTCAAAGCACTTTACAGACAGAACCTAAAGTGGAATGCTGTCTCCACATGAGGCAAAGACTCTGTGATCTAAATTAGCGTTCTTCCACTAGGCAGCTGGGGTAGGGGTGTGAACAGGCAGCCAATGGGGCAGAGAGGGGCAGCTGTCAGGACAAGCAAGAAGCCACCAAGAGCACTGGTCTTAGCAGACCTGGAAAAGAGCTAAGTCTGAGGGAAGAGAGGAGACGCTCACAGGCAGAGATGCTTCCCTGGGTCCTATTCCTGGCCCATCCCTGGGTTCCAGTGGAACCTGAGGTGAGTTATCACCTGTCTGGGTACTCTGACATTCTCCCCAATCAAAGGCAGAGCCTACCCTGCCACACAGACTAAAAAAACATTTTAATGTCAGTAAAGTGCTTTGAGGAATGGGGGGTGATAGAAGGGGATCTTCCAGGCATCCCCAAAGCCTCCAAGATGGAGGACACTGGGCCTGGCTAGGGCTTTCTGTTCTGGCCCTGCTACAAGCACCCTGCCCTTTCTAAACCACCTTAGCCAGGGACTGCCTAGAAGTTCCAAGCCCTGCAGATTCTCCACACGAGTGCTGAACACCCAGACTGAGCCTAGGCTTTATGCCTGGTCACACAAGGAGGCCTGATGAGACCATAGGGTCTAAGCCACGTGGCCAAGGATCATGAAATAACCCAGACCTCTCCAAATGATCTCTCCCCTGAGGGTTCCAACAGCTCCACTAGCCCCACTTCTCACTTGGTCTCCAGAGGACCATGACCCTGGTACCTGGGCTCCCACTACCACCCACCTCCCCACAGACCCTGGACCAAGTTGATGCTGGAGGCAAGGCTCCTCCCTTACCTCGAGAGATGGTCCCTCCAGGGGCAGGGTTGACACACATGGGTGGAAGGCGGGGTGGGGGAAGTTTGCACTGACGCTGCCTGTGCTGGGCCCGATCTGGGGAAAGAGAGAGGGCATCAGGGTGACATGTTCTCACCCCTCCCAGTTACAGACCCCTGAACAGACTCACTCCAGAGCATCTGTGAGGAGCTCTGGGCAGCAGGGCTGCTGGACGGTTTGTTGAGCCAGCCACAGGTTCTGAGAAACAGTGCCACCAATTCCACACAGAAAGAAGGCAATTGTTTTATATGGATGTGATATAGTATAGCTTTGTAGAGATCCCTTCCTGACTCTCAAAAGAGCCCTCAACTCTCCCTGTTTGCAAAGCCACCTTATGTGACTTCAATACCCATCTCACGTCGTCCTCTATAGTCTTGAATTATGAGGATGAGACAGGAAAACAATTAAAAACTGAAAAATCATGGTACCGTGTAAATCCCCTTATCTGTCATCCACTTACGGTAGCTCTCCCTGTATCTGCTGTGGGTTCCCAGATGACCACGTTAGCTACCAGATCTCAAATTATTCTTTCCCTCTAAGAAATGGGCAAGAGAAGGACCAACTGACTGCTGGGGTCCTCCCTGAAAGTCAAGACCAGACCCACACTTACCAGTCTTCTCCCTCTTTCTAAGAGTTAATGACTTGCCACTCCAAACACTTTCATTCATTTGCAGATTAAATACTACTTGTAGGTCAGTGACCTACAAAGCACATTTTTAAGTTCCAAAACTTTGATATACATGAACATCACTGTCCCATGGGAAGGTGGGGATGTATGGGTAAGTAAGGCTCCATGTGTTTAACATCACCTACATGGTGACAACGCCAGAGAATCACTGGGTCTGGGGGAAAGGGTGCATGAGTTCTCTGCTTTCTTTGCCCCACTAATTTCAGTACACTAAATGGAGCAGGAGAGGAGCAGAGAGAGACAGCCACACACACTACATGCTTAAGCAGCAGTCTGTTCTGCTACCGTGACACCCATTTCCATAATGCAAATTGGCTTGTACACAGTTGGTACATAGGGGAATGATAACAGTAAAACAGGAGAACACTTGGTTCGAATGTTGAGTTTCCTAAGGCAAGGGGACTGAAATAGCAGAGGTAGAATTATAATTTAGAGCAGGAAAACAAAAGACCCTTCCAACTATATTTTTTAAAAATTAAAATGGAGTGCCTATAGGGAATCGAGGTGATGGACAGATGGGTGTTCACTATACAATGACTTCAACATTTCAGTAGTTTTGAAAATTTCCGTAATAAAATGTTGGAGGGAAAAGCAAGTACCTGCACTGAGATCCTCCTCCCCCACACTGCCAGCTGCACACACTCCTTAGTGGCAGCCCCACGGGCTCACAGCTCCACTGCCACCTGCACAGCCTCAGCATCTGCCAGCTCTTCCCGTTAGAACGCACTTTGCACATTTTTAGCATCACGTTGAGCTGCCTGCCTCGGCAGTCCAAAGCATCTTCCCAGGTGCCAGGGACTGCTGCTTTCACACGCTGGCCATAAACTTGCAGCTGTATTATTGCCTCAACTCTGTCTTTCCCACAAGCCCTCTTATAGTATCAGAGGTGCGTGATTTTGCAGAAAACACACACCCAGGGTTACAGCAGAAATGCCTGTAGGGTATTCTGGAACAAAGTATCTAGGATCAAGGTTTATCTTGAAACTAAGGTGGAAAATGACCAGCTCAACCTCTCCAGTCCTGTTTGAGCAGGATTCTCATTCATATCCAGGGGGGCTGGATTGAAAACAAACAAAAAGAATAAATGATTTGATGATTATTTGTTTCATTAAGCATTTTCAGTAATGGGGGGGTGTTATAATCCTACAACATATCTGGGCCCTCTTCTAACCGTGGAGCTGGAGGAAAATTGCACATTCTTGCTGTTGATCTAGTGTTTTTCAAAGGTTTGTGCCGCCTGTAAAAGACTCAGCTTGTTCTTTGAGGCCTGATTCTGATGGCATTACTGCTGACAGACAAGAAACTTGTGTTGGGATGTTGGCAAAGACAGTAACAGGCCACTTACCAGGCACACACGCACACTAGTTGGGAGGCATTGGCAGCTCTGTTGAATTACATAAGAGAAAAGACGGTAACCACAGACCCAGGGGGCCACTGTCCACAGTGCTGCAGGGAACTGCTATGGCTACTGCCTTCGGATCCATCAAATGACCTATCCCACTGAGACTGTAAGCTCCTGAGTACAAGAAAACATCACTGACACATAGCTGTCTCCGCTCTAGCATCTCGTACATAGGTGATCAATCGTGCAGCCACACAGCACACCGCATGCTGAGGACAGGCTGTCACTCTCCTGCAAAACACCGGCTACAGGGACGCCTGGGTGGTTCCCTCAGTTAAGTATCCGACTTCAGCTCAGGTCATGATCTCATGGTTTGTGAGCTCGAGCCCCGTGTCAGACTCTGTGCTGACAGTTCAGAGCCTCGAGCCTGCTTCAGATTCTGTGTCTCCTTCTTTCTCTGCCCCTCCCCCACTCACACACTGTCTCTCTGTCTCTCTCTCAAAAATAAACATAGAAAAAATTAAATAAAAATTAAACAAACAAACAAAAAACACCGGCTACAGAGCTGCACCTCAAATAGATCAATCTATTCACATGTATCAAGGGCCTGCCAACTCAAGACTGAGGGCTAGGGACAGATCACACCCAAGTGCTTTTCTTATATTATCCCTAATCTTCATTACACCTCTGAAGATAGAGGCTGAGAAACAGGATCAGGGAGTTTCCACCTTGCTAGTGTGAGTGGGGACCAGATTCGAACCCCAGCCAGTCTGACTCAAGCTTTCCACTATGTGATGTTTCCCTTCAAGATTCGTGACACCTTATGGAGCTAATAATCTCATCATGAGGAGCAAAGAAACATAAAAACTCCATGAGAGATAAAGAACAGTCCTACACAACAAGAAAAATGTCACAAGGCCACACATGACCAGTTGTCAAGGTTATGGTGCAAACCACAAGTGATACCAGCCTTCAGAAGACAGGAAAGAACAGTCAGCCTTATAGTCAGAAAAGAAAAGGTACGTTTGCCTGAAGGAAAATATTCAAGGCAGTAAACTTTCTGATTAATGGTTTACCCTGAGACCTTCAAGCATAAAATGGTTGTTGTTAAGAATATAACACTTACCTGTGTGGAAAGTAAGGTCCTAAATCAGACTATGTCTGATTATTACATCCTGAAGCTACTTAGTACCATGGCTTGTGAACTTACCAGGTGTCAGGCCCTGTTCTAAGCTCTTTACACATATTAACTCATCTGATCCTTAAAACAACCCGACGAGGCAGGTACTATGATCCAGCCCACTTACATCGTGAGGAAACGGAGGCATGGAGGCTCAAACTCCTGCCTCCAGCCTTGGCCACCAAGGGTGTAGAAGTGTGACATGAACCAGGCATCTGGCTCCAGAACTTTTGCTCAGTGAGGCTGTTGTCTCCCATGAAACTGAATGCTAACCGTGTCACCCCTGATGAAAAGCCTCTTGAACAAATCAATCCCCAGCCTAGAAAGAAAAATCACAAATGCTATACAGGAATTTTGCCCCCAAACTCTCTCACTCTCACCATCTCCCTATCATGGGGGAGTTAAGTAATGCAGAAAAAAGGAGGATTATGATTTCATGGGGCTCCTACCTCTTTACAAAATCAGTGCTGTCCATTCAGGCACTGCCACCATAAGAGAACTTATTTGCATCCAACTTTCACAAGTGGGTGGAAAACGAAGCCCACTGATTAACCAGTAAACACAAGGCAATTGAGTGTACTTAATTTTCAGCTCAAAATGTGCTGTGCACACTAATCTCAAACCCAATGTTTCCCTTTTCAGATAGTTAACCAGCAAAACCAAGATGACAGAGATGAATTTTTTCATGCAATATGAAAACAGACAAGGTGGCTAAAAACAAACAGGGAGGCAAGAAGAGGCTGCTCTGAGCTCCGGTATATCCAGCCCTCCTTCTGACCCCATTCAACAGGCAGCACTAGGGCAAGGTTTTCCAGGCCTGTAGGAACATAAGTGGGAGAGGAGACACAATGGGGAGGACCTTTTTAATCAGCAGTTATGGAAGGCCTGTATGGTGTTCATTGATTTGTAAAATATGCTAGACAGGTGCCTGGTGGTCAGCTTCAATAGAGGTGAAGGACTTTTACTCCCTGTTCCCTTAAAGAAGAAAAGTCATGCTCCTAAGATATGCAAAGCTCCCTGGGGTACGGCCCTTGAAGACTTCACCAGCTACAGCACTTCCTGAAAGCAGGAATGAATGCTAGCTACCCTTCGGCCCAGCCATGGCTCAGTCCTGACACTGCTTATGCAACCCTTTTACCCAATGTGCTGGAGAGCATTGATTCCAAAACTTGCCAGCTTCTACAACCACTAATGTAAAAATGACTCAATCCGCTTCCACCAACATTTATTGACACCTACCCTGTGCACAATGCTGTGCCAGGTACAACGGACGATGAAGGAGCCCAAGAGGCCCTGGCTACAGGGAGCTTCTAATCTAGGGATGCAAAGATTAATTCAGAATAGACTAAGCACAAGAAAGTACAGATCTGGTGCTGAGGAAATCAGACAGAGGAGAGGTTGCATTTGGTTGACAGAATCAAGAATGGTTCACAGAGGAAATGGTGTAAAACGCTGGCTTAGAAAAAGAGCTGGGATTTCAAAAAGCAGTGAGTGTGTCTGAGAGGATATTCGGGGGGAGGGGCAGCAAATGAACACAGGTACTCTGACAAGGACTCAGACACAGGTTATAAGCCCCGTGCAAGAGGAAGGCAGAGAAAGGACAATGGAAAGTCATACAAAAAAGGGGTCTAAGGACTACACACTGGTGAGGGATCTTCATAGCCCTCACAGCTGCCCATCACAGGGAGGAAGAGCATGAGGTCACCAGCACAGCTACATTCTTACCTTTTCTGAATGAGTCCAGGCTGAACATTTCTGGCCAGGAGGGAAAGCTGGAATCCTAAGAAGGAGGGCAGAGAGGCAATGGTTACTATTCTTGGTCCAGGATCCCACAGAGAAGACTTCAATAACACAGAGAGCACTTTCCAGAAGGTGAGAAAAATGAAGCTCTTCACTGATGAGACCCAACTGCTGCTCCCACTCTTAAGGATGGAAGGGCCATCTCCACTCTAGAGTAATTACATGTCTTTGTTTCTTACTCATTAAGAGCTTTCTTCGTTTCTCTGTCCTAAACTCCCTGAACCCTGCTAAACAGAACGAGAGGTATTTTATCCTGAGAGACATATTTCCACTTCATCACAGTACTTGCAGCTTTCCTGGGACTTCTGGGAAGAAAGGAAATTCTACATGGACCCCTTTCCTCATGTGGTATCAGCAAATGGGACTAACGAGTGCCTTATAGACAAACTGGTTTACTGGGCTTTCACACAACTAGGTCAAGCCCCAAGCGGTGGGACCGGAAAGCAATATCAAGAGTAACTATCGTGATTCAAGATACAAAGCTTTTCTTCACGGTAGAGTCTATGAAATAACAAATACTAAGTTGAAGTTCAACTCTTGAGCAAAATTTTTGGTGCATTTTGATCATTTAACTGAAGAGTATACCTCGAGACTTAAATCATACACGCATACAAATAAATAACACCTCCAGTTTATTGATTTTGTTTAAAAAATACTCAAACTCACTTATAGATGTTCTTAATAATGTAGTACTCCTGGACTGGTGCATAACCTTATATGGCCTTAGTTTAAAAATATCTACACAAGGCTCCTGGGTGGCTCAGTCAGTTAAGTATCTGACTTCAGCTCAGGTCATGATCTCACGGTTCATGGGTTCAAGCCCCACATTGAACTCTGTGCTGACAGCTCAGAGCATGGAGCCTGCTTTGGATTCTGTATCTCCCACTCTCTCTGCCCTCTCCCACTTGTGCTCTGTGTCTGTTTCTCTCTCAAAAATGAATAAACATTTTAAAAAATTAAAAAAAAAATCTACACACTGTTTTAGCAAATCAGGATAATGTCCAATATTGCAAGGAGTCTAATGGGGCCTACACTTCTGCTCCTGACTGCCTTCCCATCTCATTCCTAAATCGTGGGGGATAGGGGTGGAGGGCTGACCTGGGGCCGAATCTTTCAGGTCCATAGCAGGTCTGCCCTGATGGCCTCCTCTCCCCCAGGGATGCCGGAAATTTCAGCCGATAGGATATGGTAGCTCAGAGAGGAAACTTCAATACAATATCAACAAGGACACAATTTATTTTAAGAAGTTACATTCTACAGACTCCTTCTACCCAAATTAAAAGAAAAAGGGTGTAATTTGAGATTCTAATCTTAAAGAAAACCTGAGTACTATAAAAATCCAAAACATGTAAATGATTATTATTTGAGACAATACTTTCTTGCGAGAAAGAGTAAATCAATTTGCTTGTAAACAGACTCTTAGTTTTGCTTTTAAAAAGTCCCTGACCCTCTCCAAGGCTCACATAACACTATCTTTACCTGTATTGGCCTAAAAAATACATATGATATTCAAGATAGGATGTTTCAGAGATATTTTACTGAGCTCTAGAACATTTCATAGAGATTAAAAAAAAAAAAAAAGCTGTGTTCCTTGAAATATAATTATATTGGAAACTTTTATGATGCAGAGTTTCTGTTAAATAATTCAGAGATAAGTAAAATAATGTTATGTCAAGATTTCTTGCATAATGAAACACTGCTTAATTCCAGGTAGAGTCACTGTGGGATGATTCAAGGACAGAAAGAGTCCATAACGACTAACTAATGTCTTCCAAGATAGTCACAAGTGGATTTAATGCATGTCTTTGCTTTACAGTGTGGCTGAGCATGAGATCCACCACTACTATGTGTGCATGGCTAAATCAACTTACCTTACAAGAGCAGTGACAGTCTCAGATTTTGTAGGCTTCTGAACTGGAGCTGAATTCTCTCCTTGCTATTCCTCATCACGAGGCTGGGCCTCCTCCTAGAAAATAGAAGCCTGGGTCACTAGAGTGATGGGACCCACAGGGAAAATAAAGTTGCTGCAGACCAATGAAATTCATTACTAACTCTAACAACAAGGACACATTTTGTTAATAGCATGAAACACACACTGGATACACTGGTCTCACTTCAGGACCTGCCATGACCCACTCACGACCCATCAAATCGTGAGCTACCCTACACCAGCACCTGCAAAGATACCAATAAAGAGATGTCATGGTAAAGAGGGGTTTGTAGTCCTGAAAATATTTTCTCTGAGCCCAGAGCAAAACCTGCTTCAGTTTTTTTTTTAATTTTTTAATGTTTATTTATTCTTTGAAAGAGCAAGCGAGAGCATGAACAGAGGGGCAGAGAGAGGGAGACACAGAATCTGAAGAGGCTCCAGGCTCCGAGCTGTCAGCACAGAGCCCGACACAGGGCTTGAACTCACGAACCGCAAGATCATGACCTGAGCTGAAGTCGGACGTTTAACTGATTGAGCCACCCAGGCACCCCAACCTGCTTCAGTTTTGAGTTCTAATCCTGTATTGACTCTAACACAACCCTATCTAAGGTAGATCAAGCTCTTCCAGATGAAGAAAATAACAACTAGACATTGAATATCATTTTTATAGTTCACAAAGTACTTCCATAGATTTTATAGCAGTTAATCTATGCAACTACCCAGGGAGGCAGAAATGATCTTTCCCAGAGAAGGAAATAGAGGCAGATTTTCCCAGAGAAAAGTCACACAACTTGCCCAAGATCCCATAGCTGCCTCAGGGCAAAATGGAAACCTGAAGTTGGGTACTGGACTCCAAAGCTTCACACGCTTAATACTACAATATTTTTATTATTTCCATGATGTTATGCTAGATATATTGCCTAGATGTCCCATGGTTCATTCTTGGAAATAATATTTTATAGTGACACAAAGGTTGAAAGGGGAAAGAAGGGTCCAACTGATAAACTTTGGACCATGGCTACATAAGCTAAAACGCTTGGGAGAATAAACATCTTTTGAAGGCAAAGGGACAACCTAACACAGATAAAAAATACAGCGAAGGATGTGTTTCCCGCATCTTAAACAGTTATACAAATAAAGAGCACTCCCATAAACTCCATCAAGAAAAGAGGCCTCCCTCCTGGAAACTCCAAAACTCCAAGATTTAATTGTAAGATGTAGTCAAGACCCACAATGACAGTGGCTTTATTGCCTTCAAAGAAACACCAAGGGAAACCATCAATGTCTCCTTTCCCTGTGGCCAGTAAGTTGCAACCAAAAACAGTTTGAGAGTCTGCACCTGGCCATCTGCAGTCCACCTGCCACAGTGTACGGCAAGCCCCTGTGGACTGGGGTTGCAAAGTGGGACAATCTCTGCCTTGCAACATCACAATTACGGTGACCAATGTTGCTACCCGAGGACTAGCTAGACAGCATGCTGACGCCATACTCGGGGCTTGGGGGTTCTGAGGACCCCTGGGACTCCAGTTCAGTGCAAACAAAGGACCCAACATGCATTAGGTCTTCCCCTGCGAAATGGGGCAAGTCACCACCAGCAAACAAAGAACACCTCACCCCTTGGCCTCCCCCAGTGACAAGGTGGGTGCAAAAAGGGGCAAACGAGGGGGACCAGAATGCATCAGGCCTCCCTTTGGACGAACGGTCCAGGCGGCACGGGGTACAGACAAAGGTCCCGGGGCACTCCGGGGGCTTCCTCCAGGCCCTGCCTCGGGGAACGGAGCATCCCCTGAGGCGGAGGCGTCGTTGCGCCAATGAAGCGGCCTCTCCCGCGGTCCCCGCGGAGCCCCTGGCTACCAGGCCCGCCCCGGCGGACCGGCCTGGCCCCCGCCCCCGCCCAGGCTCCATGGCAACGGCAGGCCGAGGCCTGGCTGCCCACGGCTCGGCTGGGCCGGCTTCGCGGGCAGGCCTAGGATGCCCGGCCTGCTCCTCGGGCCCGCCCGCTTCTCCGCCCCACTCTCCGCCAAGCCGGCGATCGGACCCGGGCCCCTCCTCGCGCCGACCACCCCCGGCCACGGCAAGCTCCTCAAGGGGACACGAAAGGGGAGAATAAAAAGCCCAATTCACCTGTTGTTACAGATGTGAAACAAGCCTCGGTGCACCGCGCATGAGCCGCGGGCCCCCCCCCCAACCACGGCCGGACTACAACTCCCACCAGCGGCGGCGCGGCCCCTTCCGGGTCCCGTGGCGGAAGTCCCGCCGGTAGCCCCGGCGCTCCTCGCTCCGCCTCCCGCGGCAACCCCGCTTCTGAGCGGGTCTCCAGAGGGTCCCCCAGCAGTGGCTCGCAGAGGCCTCCCAGGGCTCACGCCGCCGGACGGCCAACCCGCGGCGAGACCCCGGCGCCGGGCCCAATGGGGGGCGGCCGCGGCGGGCGCAGGCGGGACTTCCGGCAGAGCGGCCGAAGGGGTGGGCGCGCGGGTAGCGGTGGGGCCGCTGAGGGAGCGGGCTTGGGCGACCGGGGTCCCGCACGGCGCCCCTCTCGCCGCGCCTCAGCCCCTCGCAGTTTGAGAGCTGGAGGGCTCTCGCGTCCTCTGCGCGCCCGCCCCACGGCCCCCGGCCGGCAAGGGCTGAGCCAGGAACGAAATCCAGCTCGGGCTCCGGACCTCCACTCGCCTTCCCCGCCACAGCCCGTTGCCACGCCTCTTCTCCTCTCCATCTCCCCTCCGATCTTCTGTTTCTTTAGGGAGGTGAGAATTTCTGCCTCACGACATTGTTAGGAGGAGACCAACGCGATGGCACGTTGTAAACTGTGCGACGCTGGGAAAAGGACAAGGTAGCCCTTGCTGGTCCGAGTGCCGTCGGGTCTGGAGGTCTCGCCCCCGCCCCTGGCCTCGCCTAAGTGAACAAGGGCATTGTCCCAGACACATGCTGCGGTCCTCTAGATGAGGCTCCGTGGGAGTTCAGTGGACTTCCAACTAAATAAACGAGAGAACTCAGTTGGGGTAGCTCTGAGGCTGGGTCAAGACTTTATAGCTGGAAAGACCTATAAAATGCTTTTAAGACGTGGCCTTTTGGAATAAATGAAGAATAAGTGACATATCCCGTCATTTTTACCCGAGCAATTAAATGTAACAAGTATTTTCTTTCTACATTGGACAGAAGGGCGGGGGTGGTGGGTGTGGAGCATCGTGCATTCATGCAACTACTTGATGCCTTTTCTGAGCAGGGCATGGTGCTGTGCTATGCTCTATGGGAAATGATCCGTGTGCACATATTTGAGTCAAGTGTATAACAATTGTTGTAAGCAGGTTTGAAGACACAACGACCTGTCCTCAAGGGGCTTAGGGCCTGATAAACAAGATGAAAACATTGTGTGAGGCAGAGAGAAAGTGCTAAATGCTGGAGAGGAGGTATGAAGGGTTGAGAGGGAGGAATAGTTACTCAATGCCAAAATCAAGAAGGAACCATAGAAGCAAAGACAGCCAGTGGAACAAAAGGCAGATTCTAAGAATATAAGGTAATGCAGTATGACCAGAGGGTTGGATATGTGTACAGGTTTTAGAGGCGATGGAACAAAAAAGTATAGCTATGAATGCTGTGCTGAGGGATGTTGACCTTATTTGTATGCAATTATTCTTGCATGCAAATTTGTATGCATTAGTTTTATAATTCTAAGTAGGAAAGTAAAATAACTGTCCGATTTTAAGAAGGTTATTCTGGAAGTGTGAGGGTAAGATTGGCAGGAAAAATAGGAGTTAGGGTACTAATGAGAAGAGGGGTACTGAGGGATTCAGCTATGCTCAGCAGCAAAAAGGGCAAGAAAGGAATGACAGGGTGATGACAGAGCACCTTGCTTGTTCCTGGCCACAGGTGTGTGGAGAGGTGACTGAGATCTGTGCCCAGGGGCTGGAAAACTTGCACACCGTTAACATAATTAAGGGACAAGGAAGTTGTAGAAGAGGCATACAGATTATGTTTAAAATGCAGTTGTGAGGGCACCTGGGTGGCTTAGTCAGTTAAGTGTCTGACTCTTGGTTTTGGTTCAGGTCATGATCTCACAATTTGCGAGTCGGAGCCCATGTCAGGCTTTGTGCTGTCAGTAGGAAACCTACTTGGGATTCTCTCTCTCCCTCTCCCTCTGCCCCTCCCCTGCTCGCTCGCTCTCAAAATAAATAAACATTAAAAAAAAAAAAATGCCGTTGTGAATGTTAAGTCTGAAGATGTGGTCCCTACTGTAAAAGACGTTCTGACGGAATGAGAAAAGCATGTAAGCGAGTCTTGAAACCTAGAGGAAGCACTGCGAAAGAGACACAAGTGGAGCATTCTAAGTAGTTTTACTTCCTGCAGATTTTCTGTTTTTAGTTTTCTTTCTTAAGGTCCTTTCCTTTTTCTTGAGCCTTTAACTATTCTTAATGAATGGTTGTATCTGGTGGAAGTTGATAAAGTGATGCACTTTATAATAGGATGAGTGCCAGTCAGTGTCTTTTTTGCTTTTTCCCACATCTTTCATCTCTTGTTTGCTGCTTATTTCCTTATCACTACCTTATTTCCCTGGGTCCGGTCCGTAGACCTCATACTTTGCTAACATCTCTGTCTGGAAACTTCACTTCAGACCGTTGAATGCCTTTGAATTTCTATGGCAGTTTATTTTTCTCCGTGGGGCAGCACTCCAAGGTATTTCTTTGCTCCATCTTCCCCAACTAGAACACCAGCTTCTTTGTGTTATATTTGAGTCCCCAGTGCCATGTTTGGATAATTACCTCCCATCAGATTATTGTCCTGTGGATTCATGCCACTCAGGTTACTTTTCTTCAGTTTCTTGAAGTGTTGGTAGAACCAATTTTATTTTATATATTGAAGTGGAATTTGTGGCTCAAGGCCATTGAGCCACAGGAAATAGGGTAGAAGAACATAATTTTTGTCATGGGATCTACAGCCATGAGGAGTGAGATCTAGGAGCTCTGTTACACCTCCAAGCTAATGTCACTGTGTGCCTGTGGGAGGTTCTGTGTTGATAGCCCTACAGTATTTCTTGGATTCGTTTAAACCTGCCCACAATTTGTGTCAATAGCCTCATTTGTAAACTCTCTTCAGTTGCCTAGTTTGAGTGGCATTTTCCCCCTTTATGTTTACTACTCCAGACTGAGGTAATTTTGTGGGTACTTCAAAGTAGGTTTTCAAAAAAGGCTAAACACTCCCTTTCTGTGCTTTGTCAAAGTCAAAGGGGACATTTAGCAAGATATACTGTAGAGTTAGAAGATTCTTAAGTCAGAACAAAGTTGAATGAGATGACTTTTAAGGCCATTTCAATTCTGAAATTCCATTACTCTAAACAATTCCATTTACAGTGAACTGGTACTTTTTCAGATCTCTATGTAAATATGGAAAATTCCATAAACTGGTTTTCATTAAGGTAGGGAATTAATTTCCTTAATATGCTGAGTTCAAAGATTAATTTTTTTTCAGTTTATTTATTTTAAGAGAGCGAGAACACAAGTGGGAAAGGGGAAGAGAGAGGGGGAGAGGGAGAGAGAGATCCCAAGCAGGCTCTGCACCACCAGTGCAAAGCCTGATGTGGGGCTTGAAACTCAAGAACTTCGAGATCATGACCTGAGCCAAAGTTGGACGCTTAACCAACTGAGCCACGCAGATGTTTCCACAGATTAATTTTTTAACATCCATAATTCAACAGAGAATGGGTATTGATGGGGTCCCTGGGTGTGCCTGGTTAAGCATCCGACTCTTGGTTTCGGCTCAGGTCATGATCTCACAGTTCATGAGTTTGAGCCCCATGTCAGGCTCTGTGCTGCCAGCTTGGAGCCTGAAGCCCACTTTGGATGCTGTGTCTCCCTCTGTCTCTGCCCTTCCCCTGTTTGCATTCTGTCTCTATCTCTCAAAAATAAACATTAAAATTTTCTTTTAAATGGGTATTGGGCATGAATAGGAAGTCAACAAAAATACATTGCATAATGACCATTAGGTCTAGGAAGAGAAAGTTCAACTTTACTTTTTTTAATGTTTATTTATTTTTGAGGTGGGGGGCAGAGAGAGGGACAGAGGATCTGTGCTGACAGCATAGAGCTTGATGGGGACTCGACAAGCCATGAGATCATGACCTGAGCCAAAATTGGACGCTTAACTGATTGAGCCGCCCAGGTGCCCCTACCTTGCTTTTTTTTTTTTTAATGTGTTATCTTTTATTGTAGCAAAATATGCATGACATAAAATTCAACATTTTAACCATTTTCAAGTGTACATTTCAGTGGCATTTGGTACATGTACATGTTGTTCAACCATAACTACTCTCCAGTTCCAGAACATTTTCATTACCCCAAAAGGAAGTCCCATATGTACCTGTTAAGCAGTTTCTCCCCATCCTCCTCCTCCCATCCTCCCCAGCAACAGCCCCTGGCAACCACTAAACTGCTGTTTCCATGGATTTTCTTATCCCAGATATTTCATATAAATGAAATCATATAACATATGGCCTTTTATGTCTGGCTTTTTTTCAGTTAGCATAATGTTTTTAAGATTTATCTGTTTTGTAGCATATGTCATTGCTTCATTTTTTTTATAGTTGAATAATGTTTCATTTTGTTCTATTCATATGTTGTTGGGCATATGGGTTATTTCCACCTTTTGGCTATCAGGAATAACACTGCTGTGAACGTTGATGTATGCATTTTTGTCTGAATACCTGTTTGTATTTCTTTTGGGTACTTAGCTAGGAATAGAATTGCAACTTTGCTTATTTTTTAAAGATACTTGGAACTATGAAACACACTTAGCATTCTTTCTTCAAGTATTGGTAAGATTTGTTTTCTCTCTTCATCTGGGTCTCTGCTCAGATGTTATCTCAAAGACAACTTCTCAGACCACCTTGTGTATTTATTTGTGGAATCCTTATTTATTGCTGGTTTCTCCCCTAGAATAAAGATCTTGAGGGCAGGGACTTAATTGTCATCGCTGTCTCATTAGCACCTTGCACAATGTCTGGCACTGTCAGAAGTAGGTGCTGAATACATGTTGAATGAGCACTTGCACATGGGAGACAAGCATTCACACACTATTGTGGGAACTGTAAATTGGTAGTATTTATTTAGAAGTCAGTTTGGCAGTATCAGATTTAAAATGTGCATGCCCTGGGGTGCCTGGGTGGCTCAGTCCATTGAGCATCCAACTCTTGATCTTGCCTCATGTCAGGATCTTGCGGTTTGTAGGTTCAAGCCCCACATCTGGCTCTGTGCTGACAGTGTGGAGCCTGCTTGGGATTCTCTCTCTCTCTGCCCCTCCCCCACGTTCTCTCTCTGTCTAAATAAACTTAAAAACAAAAGGAATATATCTGTATTAGTCTCCAGATGTCATTATGAAATGCCACAATCTGGGTGGCTTAAACAACAGAAATTTACCTTTTCATAGTTCTGTGGCCAGAAATCCAAGATCAAGGTGCCATCAGAGTTGCTTTCTGCTGAGGCCCTTATCCCTGGCTTGCAGATGGTTGCTGTCTTGCTATGCCCTCACATAGCCTTTCCTCTGTGCTTGTGTGGAGAGAGAGAGGTCTCTGGTGCCTGTTCTTCTTTTAAGGACACTAATCCTATCGGATTAGAGTCCCACTCATGACCTCAATTAACCTTCATTAACTCCCTAAAGACCCTATTTAAATACAGTCATGTTGGAGGCTAGGGATTCAACATATGAGTTTGGAGGAGACACAAATCAGTCCATGATAACATCAATTAAATGAAGTAGTATGCAGCAATTTAAAAGAATGAGTTATGGGGCGCCTGGGTGGCTCAGTCAGTTAAGCATCCAACTCGATCTCAGCTCAGGTCTTGATCTCAGGGTTGTGAGTTGAGGCCCTGCATTGGGCTCCAATAAGTAAATTAATTAATTAACTAATTAATTAATGAGTTAGATCTAGTGTGAAAACACTGAAAAATATCCAGGAAATGTTGAGCATAAAAAGGCATGTTTTGTGATAGTATGTTTATGATTCCAACTATGTTTTTAAAAAGACCATGTGTTTATACATATGCTTATGTAAGCATAGAACATCTCTGCAAGAATATATCAGAACTGTTGTTTTTGTTTTGTTTTTTTAAAGTAAGCTCTACGGCCAATATGGGGCCTGAACTCACAACCCACGGATCAAGGGGTTTCATACTCTACTGATCAAGCCAGCCTGGTGCTCCTATATTAGAATTATTACCTGTGCAGCTAAATTAGAGTCTCTTAGTTTCCACTTTATACTCTTCTACATTGTTGGATTTTGGGTGACCAAAAGTATGTATTCCTTTTATGATAATAAAAAAAGAAAGTATCTGGAATGTGTAGGGTTCCTGAGAAAGAAATTTATAGTGTTATATTTTATAACGGTAGCCATTCATGCATTTTCAAATATATTAGACTCAGATGTATGTTTCTTTTTAAAACATTTAGAAGTTTATTTATTTTGAGAGAGAGAGTACACGCAAACAGGGGAGGGGCAGAGAGAGGGAGAGAGAGAGAAACCCAAGCAGATTCCACACTGTTAGTGCAAAGCCTGATGCGGGGCTTGAACTCATGAACCACGAGGTCATGGCCTGAGCTGAAGTCAGACGCTTAATCGACTGATCCATCCAGGCACACCTATATTTACTTTCTATTATAATTAGATAAGTTTGTACTAATTTCAAAATACACAAAAGTGATGAGATAGTATATGTTATGTCATGGACCTTAAACATCCCTGCAAGTTCACGTTGGATATACCAAGAATGCATGGCCCTACCTTCTCTTTACCTAGACTGTTTTTCAGGGCTGTGTTTTCAGCAGAAACCTGGAGAGATGAAGTATTGTTTCCCCCAGGACAAAGAGCAGATTTAACTTCCACTTGCTATAAAAACAATCTCCCAAATTCAGTGTATCTCTCTGATAATGAAACACTATGTGAGCAGACAACTATGGTCAACATTTTCATATTACACCCAGGAAACTTGGGGGGCATAGGGAACTGTTATGAAGCTCGGCTACTCATGAGGCTCAGCTACTGCTTTTGCTGTGATTGAAGTCCTTTGTGTCTGATCCAGGAGTCTTGTGTCTTCTGTCAACACCTACCAGGTAGTAACAGGGTAACTACCAGTTTAGCTTGTAAGTGGGGTAAAATTCCAGACCTGCACCTGTATAGTTCCTGACAGTGACCCAATGCCCACCACCCTGGATTTTAAAAATCAGATTATAGCATTTCATTTGTAATTATACCAAAGTGCATCTCTATAAGATTTCTTTTATTCAAACTTATCCCTGTCCTTTGCACCAGTATTTTAAGGTTTGTATCATTGCAACATTGGAACATGAATATATTTCATTTATATATGTACTTCTTTCAAAGCCTTGAGTTCATTTTTGTCCCCAAACTGCAGAAATACGGGGATTTGGGTAATGGAGTATCACATTTTTCATTATGCACACTGTTATAAATCAATTATGTTTTTAATGTTTATTTATTTTGAGAGAGAGAGAGTGCACGTGCATGCACGCACAGGGGAATGACAGAGAGAGAGGGAGTGAAAGAATTCCAAGCAGGCTCCATGCTGCCACCACAGAGCCCGACGTGGGGATTGAACTTACAAACCATGAGATCATGACCTGAGCCGAAACCAAGAGTCAGACACTTAACCAACTGGGCCACCCAGGTGCCCCTAAATACTTTATTTTTAAGCAATCTCTTCACCCAACTTGGGGCTCGAACCCACAACCCTGAGATCAAGAGTTGCACCCTTCACTGACTGAGCCAGCCAGATGCCCCTAAATCAGTTATTTCAGAAGAAAACTCTAGCTAGTGTCATTGGCCAAATTGCACAAATCAGTTATTCATTTCAATCTAGAAAATATTTTTTGGTAAAACTGGAAAGAGAATGTATAGCTCCCAGGCTGCCTTTTAGCTATCACTGTTAACCATGGGGTACTGTGAAAGTGCCAACATACAGTCTTTTTTAAAAATGTGAATGAAACTGGGCTTCTGGTCAAGGTAGCCTTGTACACACTTTGATGCCACTCCCTTTGTTTCAAACACATGGTAAAATTAATAAAAGATTAATATTATATATCCAGGGTTGCCTGGGTGGTTCAGTTGGTTAAACATTGGACTCTTGATTTCCACTCAGATCATGATCTCACAGTTTGTAGGTTTGAGCCCTGCGTGGGGCTCCAAGCTGACAGCACTGAGCCTGCTTGGGATTCTCACTCTTCCTCTCTGCCCTCCCTACACTTGCATATGCATGCTCTCTCTGGCTCGCTCACTCTCTCAGATAAACTTTTTTTTTAAGTTGTTTTATTATTTTTTTTTTAATTTACATCCAAATTAGTTAGCATATAGTGCAACAATGATTTCAGGAGTAGATTCCTTAGTGCCCCTTCCCCATTTAGCCCCCATCCCCCCTCCCACAACCCCTCCAGTAACCCTCAGTTTGTTGTCCATATTCATGAGTCTCTTCTGTTTTGTCACCCTCCCTGTTTTTATATTATTTTTGTTTCCCTTCCCTTATGTTCATCTGTTTTGTCTCTTAAAGTCCTCACATGAGTGAAGTCATATGATTTTTGTCTTTTTCTGACTAATTTCACTCAGCATAATACCCTCCAGTTCCATCCACGTAGTTGCAAATGGCAAGATTTCATTCTTTTTGATTGCCGAGTATATACATTGTATATACATACCACATCTTCTTTATCCGTTCATCCATCGATGGACATTTGGGCTATTTCCATACTTTGGCTATTGTTGATAGTGCTGCTATAAACACGGGGGTGCGTGTGTCCCTTCGAAACAGCACATCTGTATCCCTTGGATGAATGCCTAGTAGTGCAATTGCTGGGTCATAGGGTAGTTCTATTTTTAGTTTTTTGAGGAACCTCCATACTGTTTTCCAGAGTGGCTGCAACAGCTTGCATTCCCATGAAACAAACTTTTAAATAAATAAATTACATAACCATATTAAAAAGCAAGACAAAATTTTATGTTGGCCAGAAACAGAGTTGTAATCTTGGACTATATGGATCTAGAAATAGAGGCAATTTGAAGTTTATAACCTATAAGGTAATGTGATTGAGTGGGTGGGGACAAGTGCCCCATGTGATGAGGATAACTGGGCCCAGGATTACTGCATGCATTTAGGAATTTAGGTGGGGTTCCCTGAACTTAACAGAGACTAGAAAAAATCCATCTATGCCTAAAATGTAGCTTACATGAAATTGTATACCTAGGAAGTAGACACAACCTTGAGTCCAAACCTATATCCAGCTACCCTCTCACTGGATGTGTAGATCTCCTGTCTCCCAAATTTTACGGTGGAAACGGAGTCTCAAGTTACTAATGTAAGGCTTGTTTCTGGTTGGGGTTCCTGGAGGATTGAGTAGAGATTATCACAAAACCATCAGGGAAGGAGATACATGTGTAAGGGAAAAATTCCCATTCATGAGTTGTTTATAAATCAAGCTTCCAAACATACAAGAAAACCTATCCAAAAGAAAAAGCCAACAAAATCAACATTAAGAGATGAATTCACTGCAATTAAAATGAAAATAGTGGAGGGGGCGCCTCGGTGACTTAGTAGGTTAAGCAACCAACTTCAGCTCAGGTCATGATCTCAAGGTTTGGTTTGTGAGTTTGAGCCCCGCATTGGGCTCTGTGCCAACATCTCAGAGACTGGAGGCTGCTTCAGATTCTGTGTCTCCCTCTCTCTCTGTCCCTCCCTGGCTCACTCGTTTTCCCATTCTCTCTCTCTCTCTCTCAAAAATAAAACATTTAGGGGGCACCTGGGTGGCTCACTCGGTTAAGCGTCCAACTTCGGCTCAGGTCATGATCTTGCGGTTCGTGAGTTTGAGCCCTGTGTCAGGCTCTGTGCTGACAGCTCAGAGCCTGGAGACTGCTTTGGATCCTGTATCTCTCTGTCTCTGCTCCTTCCCCACTCACATTCTGTCTCTGTCTCTCTCTCAAAAATAAAAAAAAAAAAACATTTTAAAAATCCTGTTTTAAAAATAAAATGAGGGGCGCCTGGGTGGCTCAGTCATTTGAGCATCTGACTTCAGCTTGGGTCATGATCTCATGGCTGGTGGGTTTGGGCCCCATGTTGGGCTCTGTGCTGACAGTTGGGAGCCTGGAGCCTGCTTCGGATTCTGTGTCTCCCTCTGTCTCTGCCCCTCACCCACACTCACTCTATCTCTCAAAAATAAGTAAACATTTAAAAATATTAAAAATAAAATGATGATGGAGTAACCTAATAACTTGAAAGTACATATTTTAGAGTATCCAAAGATATAAAGGAAGGATATCTGTTTTAAAAGAATAAGAAATTATGAAATAAAAATTACCAGGAATGAAAAGTTGACAGGTAAATATTTAAAGAACCAAATGGAAATCCGAGAAATTAAAAATGCAATTGTTGAATAAACACAGATGTCATGAACTCCAGATAGGTCTTAGTGGAAAGAGGTTTAGTGAGTTGGAAAGTTATGTTGTATTCTGAGTGCATAGTTTATTACTAAGAGAAAAACAAAACAGAACAATTAAAAAACATGAAGACTAGGAGTGCCTGGGTGGCCCAGTCAGTTAAGTGTCCAATTCTTGATTTCATCTCAGTTCATGATCTCATGGTTCGTGAGTTCAAGTCCCAAGTCAGGCTCTGCGCTGACAGCACAGAGCCTGCTTGTGATCCTCTCTTTCCCTCTCTCTGGCTCTCCCCTGCTCACTCATGCTCTCTCTCTCAAAATAAGTAAACTTATAAAAAAAGACTAGATTGAAGGGCTTTAATATAAGTGTATAAGTTGCAAAAGATTACACTAGAGGGACTGCAGAGAAGTAATCCTGCATTTAACATGACGTTTAGAAATGTTCCAGAATTGAAGATGCATACCCTTAGAACAAATGTGCACACTGAATGGCATGCAAGATAAATAAAAATAATCACCTAGACCCAGTGCAATGAAACTACAGATATTAAGGATAAAGAAATCTTACAAGCTACTAAAGAGAAAAGGTACAAAACCACAGTGGAAAGCAATTTAACAACATTCTTCACAATAATAAAAGAAGACAGTGGAGTAATCTACAATTTGCTAAGAAATAACTGTCAACTTAGAATTCTATATCCAGCTAAACTCTTTGTAGGATGATGAAGTGATAGATTTTCAGTTTCATAATGAGTAAGAGATGATCTCAGCCAGTGACCCTTACTGAAAGAAGAAACTAGAGAATGTACTTTACAGAAGAAAAGATAACCCAATGGGATACAATAAACAATGACGAGAACTAATATTAGAAAAATAAATTGGTAGGGATGCCTGGGTAGCTCAACCGGTTAAGTGTCTGGCTCAGGTGAGATCATGACTTTGGCTAAGGTCATGATCTCACAGTTTGTGAGTTCAAGCCTCATGTCGGGCTCTGTGCTGACAGCTCAGAGCCTGGAGCCTTCTTCGGATCCTGTGTCTCCCTCTTTCTCTGCCCCTGCCCCACTTGTACTTTTTTTTTTCTCTCTCTCTCAAAAATAAATAAACATTAAAAAAAATAAAAATAGGGGTTCCTGGGTGACCCAGTTAAGTGTCCAACTCTTGGTTTCGGCTCAGGTCATGATCGCATGGTTTGTGGGTTCGAGTCCACATCAGGCTCCACACTGAGTGCAGAGTCTGCTTGGAATTCTCTCTCCCTTTCTCTCTCTGCCCCTCACTCTCTGTCTCTCTCAGAGTAAACAAGCTTTTAAAAAAAGGTTTTTTTTTCTTTTAAGATTTTATTTTTAATTTTTTTTTAACATTTATTTATCTTTGAGACAGAGAGAGACAGAGCACGAACGGGGGAGGGTCAGAGAGAGGAAGGCACAGACTCCGAAACAGGCTCCAGGCTCTGAGCTGTCAGCACAGAGACCGACACGAGGCTCGAACTCCCGAACCGTGAGATCATGACCTGAGCCAAAGTCAGACGCTTAACCGACTGAGCCACCCAGGCACCCCTAAGGTTTTATTTTTAAGTAGCCTCTACACCCAATGTGGGACTCAGACTCATAACCCCAAGATCAAGAATCTCATGCTCTACTGACTGAGCTAGCCAGGTGTCCCTAGAAATATAATTTATAGCTTCTGAGCCAGTCAAGGAAGATAAAGAAAAAATATTAATTGAACAGAAGGCAGGAGAATGAAAAAAATAGAAGAAGAATGAGGTAAACAGTGCACAAAACAACATATAAGATGATAGCATAGGCGCCTGAGTGGCTCAGTCGGTTAAGCGACCAACTTCAGCTCAGGTCATGATCTCGCGGTTTGTGAGTTTGAGCCCCGCATCAGGCTCTGCGCTGACAGCTCAGAGCCTGGAGCTGCTTCGGATTCTGCGTCTCCCTATCTCTCTGCCCCTTCCCTGCTCATGTTCTGTCTCTCAATAACAAATAAATGTTAAAAAAAAAAAAAAAAAAGATGAAACCAAAAAATTGGGAACCTGGCTGCCCAGTCAGTTAAAGCATCGGACTTTGGCCCAGGTCATGATGTCATAGTTTGTAGGTTGGGCCCCAGCATTGGGCCCTCCCCCCTAGGGAGGGGGCCTTCTTCACCCCCCCCCCCCCCCCCCCGGCTTGTTCTGGCTCTCTCTCTCTCAAAATAATAAATAAACTAAAAAAATTAAAAACCCAAAAGATGATAGTAATACATCAAATCATACCAATGATTGCGATCAGTGTAAAAGGTTTAGACTTGCCTGCTTATTGTCCTCACACCAGAGAACACCAGTGGTTTTTTGGTACCAGTACTGTTTGGGTGTTTTGAGTGGGAAATGTAATTCTTCTATTAAGCACTCGAGGTCAGCAGCACTCATTACTGAATTTTTTCACTATAAGATTTGTCGTACCTCTGTCAGATTCTCAGGAATCAGAAGTGCGTTTCTTTTAGAGCTGACATATAATCTTTCATCTAAGGATCATTTCCAAATTTGAAAAAAAGCTTCATAGCACTTAGAATTTCAGCTACTCAAAATAGTTGCCAAGAATGTATTTAACTGCCTAGTAGATCTAGCAGACACCCAAGCCACCTTTTTTTATGGATTGCACTTTTTAATTGATGGGGATTAGTTAGATGTTTTGGGAATATAGCTTCTTTAGCTACAAGGATTCACACAGGACATAGGCAGCTAGAGAACCTTCATAGAATCTAAGGACAACTAGATTTATACAAGTTAATGGCCTTTATTGTTGCTGAAAGGCTGTTATCTTTCTGACTAATGGTTACCTTGGAAAAATCATATGACTTGTTCACTCTCTGGGAGGTGTATTACCAGATAGGATTCTTTTTCTCACTTCCATCTTTTTGTTTTATCAAAAGCTCATTGGACTTTGTTTTAAGTCCTGCTAGAAGATGCAGAACATGAACAGGGATTCATAAAGGGAGCACCCTTCTCTGACTACTTGTCCAGTTTTGCTATTTTCATCTTTACTTTTACCTTTACTACATTAATTCTAGTGGCAGTGGCAATTAGTCAAGAGTCACTGACTGAAATTAATATTTGGTTACTTGTGCTGAGTTTAAAACCAGTAATTATGTTTAACTTGTGTTTAAGTAGACAATGGCTCCTTTTAACTTCATTTATTTGATGCCGTCATGTGGGAACGTAATTTCATTGTGTTATACAAAGACATTATTACAGCCCATCATCGATGTCTAAAACCTTTATGGAATCAGTATGAATTGGCTAATAGAATCTTTTCTTTCAGGTTTAACTACTAACAAATATAACCTTTATTTTTTTTAAGTTTTTTTTTTTTTTAAGTAATTTCTACACCCCATATGGGGATTGAACTCATGACTCCAAGATCATGTGTCACATGCTCTACTGATGGAGCCAGCCACGCACCCCAGGCAACTGATAGAACTTTTGAGGTTAAGCTGTAAAATTCACTTTTTGGTATATGCCTTTTCCAGAAATGAACTGTTCCATTTGTTAAAGTTTTAAAACCAGTAGTGAACTCTCAGAATTTCTGCCTTGGGTATGAATTATTTGTATGTGAAAGAAAGAAAGAAAGAAAGAAAGAAAGAAAGAAAGAAAGAAGAAAAAAAGTCTAATTTTATTTTATTTTTTTATTTTTTTATTTTTTTATTTTTTTTTACATTCATTTATTTTTGAGAGACAGAGCACAAGTGGGGGAGAGGCAGAGAGAGAAGGAGACACAGAATCTGAAGCAGGCTCCAGGTTCTGAGCTGTCAGCACAGAGCCCCATGTGGGGCTTGAACCCACAAACGGTGAGATCATGACCTGAGCTGAAGTCAGACGCCCAACCGACTGAGCCACCTAGGCGCCCCAAAAGTCTAATTTTAAAAGTAAGATTCAGTTTTAAAAATCCTGAGCAATTTAAAGTATTATCAAAGTGGTAAAACTAACATCTGGTGCAGGAAGTCAAGAGAATGGTAATCTCTGAAATTAAGAAGCGGTAGTGATTGGGGAAGGCATGGAGAGAAGCTTCTGGGCTCATTTCAAGGTTTCAGTTCATGAGCTGGGTGGTGATTACACAAACATGTCCGCTTTGTCATAATCTGTCAAGCCCTACACTTACAATTTATATGCATTTCTGTAACTCCAGCAAAATTTTCAAAAAATTGTTATTTACTGAATTTCATTTTCATCCAAACTGTATCCTAAAGTTCCATCAGGTATAGGAAACTTTTCCAGGGTAGTCTTTACCCTGCTTTTTAAATACTTTGGTTTCTTTGTGTTCTGGGAGTCTGACTGAGATGTGTCTTCCACAGTTTATTCCAAGTAAAACTCAGGGGGATGTAGAAGTGATGTCATCAGTATCCTTATGATGGTATTGTACTTTATGTTTTATGTTTGAATATTTGTGTCTTTGGTGGTTTTATTTCTTCAAAGTTCATTTATTTATTCTTAGAGAGACAGAGAGAGTAAGCAGGAGAGGGGCAGAGAGAATGAGGGACAGAGGAACCAAAGTGGGCTGCACTCTGACAGCAGAGTGCCCGATGCTGGGTTCAAACTCATAAACTGTGAGATCATGACCTGAGTCGAAGTTGGATGCTCAACAAACTGAGACACCCAGGCGCCCCTCTTCTGTGTTTTTATTTGATTCCCAGTCCATGTAGGCTCAGAGAAGGAAACTAGAAATGGCCTGGGAACCATTACTTCAGTCAGCACATGAACAAATTATTAAACCTGGTTTGACCTTTATAAAGTTACTGTCCCTACTGTGATATCAAAAATTTGTCATAAGTTTTGGACTATAGTGTCAGCTATATCTAAGTGTATTTTTTTATATTTTGAAGTAATTTCACCAATAGAAAAGTTTAAAAAATATTGCAAAAAAACTCCTTTGTACCTTTTACCAAAGACCCCTATTGTTGACGTTATCATATTTCCTTTATATTCTCTTTCTGTTTTGGGGCACCTGGGTGGTTCAGTTGGTTAGGCGTCCAACTTTGACTCAGGTCATGATCTCGTGGTTTGTGGATTTGAGCCCCGCATCGGGCTCTGTGCTGACAGCTCAGAGCCTGGAGCCTGATTCAGATTCTGTGTCTCCTTTCTCTGCCCCTCCCATGCTCATGCTCCGTCTCTTAATGATAAATAAACGTTAAAAAAAAATTTATATTCTCTTTCTGTTTTAAAAGTAAGTTGCAGGGCACCTGGGTGGCTCAGTTGATTAAGCATTTGACTTCCGCTCAGGTCATGATCTCATCATGCTTTGTAAGTACAAGCCCTGCATCAGGCCCTGCGCTGACAGTGTGGAGCCTGCTTGGCATTCTCTCTCGCTCCCTCCCTCCCTGCCCCTCCCCCACCACCTGTGCACAGGCATGCACGTGTGTTCTCTATGTCAAAATAAATAAAACTTAATTTAAAAAAAGAAAGTAAGTTGGGGCACCTGGGTGGCTCCGTTGGTTAAGCGCCGACTTTGGCTCTGGTTGTGATTTTGCAGTCTGTGGGTGTTAGCCCCGCGTCCGGGCTCTGTGCTGACAGCTCAGAGCCTGGAGCCTGCTTCAGATTCTGTGTTACCTTCTCTCTCTGCCCCTCCCCCACTTGCACTCTATCTCTCTCTCAAAAATAAATTTAAAAAGATTTTTTTAATAGCCCTGAGGCTCTGACACCCCATGTCAGACTTCCTCTCTGTGTAGAGGCTGTCCTCTGCACAGACTTAAGACATGACTTAAAACATAAAATCTTAAAATCCCACAAGACATCTTTCTTGTTTTACAACATTAATATTGAGAGTTACTCACTACCACTTATTTTTCTCTTCATTTTTTTTTTTTTTTTGCAAATCAGGGATCATCTTGGTCTGATACCTATCTTTTAGAATTTCTGCAATTTTACTAAAATGAGTCTAAATGAGAATTTCTTTAAAAAAAATTTTTTTTAACGTATATTCAATTTTGAGAGACAGAGACAGAGTGTGAGTAGGGGAGTTGTAGAGAGAGAGAGAGACACAGAATCCAAAGCAGTCTCCAGACTCTGAGCTGTCAATACAGAGTACACGGGGCTCGAACCCAAGAACCATGAGATCATGACCTGAGCCGAGTCCACTGCTTAACCAACTGAGCCACTCAGGAGCCCCTAAATGAGAATTTCTACTAGTCACACTTGGGATTTGTTATGCTTCTTGACTCTATGAATATCTGTAATCATTTTGGGTAATTCTCCATCATTATTCAGTTATTGCCTCTGTTCTCTCTCTCTCATCCTTTGAGACTCCAGCTCATTAAACAATAACTCCCCATTTCCCCTTCTCGAGCCCCTGACAATCATCATCTACTATGATTTTTGACTAGTCTATGTACCTCATATAAATGGACTCATACAGTACTTGTGTATGATGTGTGGGGGGTGGGTGGGGTGGATGGGTGTGATAGGCTTATTTCACTTACTGTAATATCCTCAAGGTTCATTCATGTTGCAGCATATGTCCTATTTGTCTAACTTTTGTCTTGTTGCCTTTGCTTTTGGATGTCATATCCAGCAAATCATTGTCAAGTCCAATGTCATGAAGCTTTTTCCCTGTGTCTTCTTCTAAGAATTGTATAGTTTTCTCTCCTACATTGAAGTCTTTGATCATTTTTGGTTAGTTTGTATATAGTGTGAGATAAGTTCATTCTTTTGCATGAAGCTAGCTAGTTTAACCAGCATTGTTTGTTCAAAAGACTGTCCTCTCCTCATTGAATAGTTTTGGCACTCTTGTCAAAAATCACTTCACCATATATGCAAGACTTTATTTCTAGGTGCTCTATTCTTTCCATGATTTATATGTTGTCTTTATGCCAGTACCACACTGTTTTGAAGTTAGAAAATGTGAGTTCTTCAGCTTTGTTACTGTTTTTCAACACTGTTTTGGCTATTTGGGAGTTTGAGGTTCTACATGAATTTTGGGATGGGTTTTTCTACTTCTGCAAAAATCATCTTTGGGACTTTAATAGGGATTGCGTTGGATCTATATATTGCTTTGGGTAGTATTGACATTTTAACAGTATTAAGGGGCGCCTGGGTGACTCACTTAGTTAAGTGTCCAACTCTTGATTTCAGCTCAGGTCATGATCTCACAGTTTGTAGGATTGAGCCTGCATCAGACTTTGTGCTAACAGTGCAGAGACTGCTTGGGAATCTCTCTCTCTCTCCTCCTCCCCTACTCATGCTCTCTCTCTCCCTCCAAATAAATAAATAAAACATTAAAAAAATTAATTCTTCCAATCCATGAACAATGGATTGTTCCATTGAACAAGGGATGCGTTTCCATATATTTATGTCTCCTTTAATTTCTTTCAGCAATATTTATGGTTTTCATCGGAAAATTCTTTCTCTTCCTTGGTTAATTCCTAAGTATTCTTTTTGATGCTATTGTTAAGTGGAATTGTAATTTCCTTTTCAGATTGTTCATTGTTAGTATACAGAAATGCAACTGACTTTTGTGTGTTGACTTTATACCCTGCCACTTTGCCAAAATCATTGTTATTATAACAGTTTTTGGGGGGAATCTTCAGGGCTTTCTGCATATGAGATCATATCATTGCAAACAGAGACAATTTACTTCTTCCTTTCCAATCTGGATGATTTTTATTTCTTTTTCTTGCCTAATCGCTCTGACTAGAATCTCTAGTACTGTGTTGAACAGAAGTGGTGAAAGCAGGCATCCCTGCCTTATTCTTGATCTTAGAGGAAAAGCTTTTAGTCCTTCACTATTGAGTATGATGTTCACTGTAGATTTTTCTTATATGGCTTAAAAAATATATTTTTAAAATTTTTTAATGTTTATTTATTTTTGAGAAAGAAAGAGAGAGAGAGACAGAGCACAAGTGGGGGAGGGTCAAAGAGAGAAGGAGACACAGAATCTGAAGGAGGCTCTGAGCTGTTAGCACAGAGCCTAACACAGGATTCGAACTTATAAACCACAAGATCATGACCTGAGCCGAAGTCAGCACTTAACCGACTGAGCCACCCAGATGCCCCTAAAAAATCTTTTTAAAGTTTATTTGTTTTGAGAGAGAGAGAGCACATGCAAAGTAAGGGAGGGGCAGAGAGAGAGAATCCCACGCAGGCTTCATGCTCAGCTCAGAGGGCTTGATTCCATGACCATGAGATCACTACCTGAGCCAATATCAAGAGTCAGACACTCAACTGATTACGCCACCAAGGCACCCCTCTTATATGGCTTTTATAATGCTGGGGTAGTTTTCTTCTATCCCTACTTTATTGAGTATTCTTACATTGGAAAAGTGTTCAATTTTTTCAAATCCTTTTTCTACATCAGTTGATGATCATGTGTGTTTTTCCTATTATCCTGTTAATTTAGTATATATGTTCATTGATTTCTGTATGTTGAAACATTGTTATGTTCTAGGAATAAATCCCACTTGGTTATGGTATATTGGTTTGCTAGTATTTTGTTATGTTTTACATCAAAGTTTATAAGTGATATTAGTCTGTCATTTTATTTTCTTATAGTGTCTCTGTCTGACTCTGGTATCAAGGTAATGTTGGACTCATGAGTTTGGAAGTGTTCCTTCTGGCCCAATTTTTTGAAAAAGTTTGAGAAGTGTTGGTATTAATTCTTCTCTAAATTTTGCTAGAATTCACCATTAGGCCCAGGGCTATTCTGTGTTGGGAGGTTTTTGATTACTGATCTATCAGTATATTGTTTTTATAACTTATGAAAATGGATAATTTAATTTTTTTAATTTATTTTTTCAAAGAGTTTATTTTTGAGTAATCTCTACACCCAAAATGGGGCTCAGATTTACAACCCTGAGATCAAGAGTCTCATGCTCTACTGACTGAGCCAGTCAGGTACCCCAAAATTTTCTATAAATTGGATGAGTTTAAATGTGTGACACAAAGGTGTAGATAAAAAATATATCTAGAGGCACCTTGGTGGCTCAGTTGGTTAAGCTCGGGTCTTGATCTCAGGGTCATGAGTTGAATCCCTGCATTGGTCTCCATGATGGACACGAAATCTACTTAGAAAAACAAAAATAAATAAAAATAAATAAAATATATCTAATTAACTAAACCTTGTGGTAAAAGTATTTTAGGGGTGCCTGGCTGGCCCAATCTGAAGAGCATGCAACTCTTGATCCTGGGCTTATGAGTTCAAGCCCCATGTTGGGTGTAGAGATTACTCAAAAATAAAATCTTAAAAAAAAAGACATAAAATATTTTACCATAAATATTGTAATTTTAAAAGTTCAATGAAATTAACAATAGTGTAATTTTCTCAAGCAGATCTCAGTAAAATTGAGTTAAAACAAGATGTTTCTATGTCAAAGGAACAAATATAACAGTCTTTGTCAGAGATCAACAAACTATGGCTTGCAATACCCAATCTGGCTTGCCTTCCGTGTTTTGGGGGGTGTGTGTGTGTGTGTGTGTGTGTATGGGTTTTTTTGTTTTTTTTTTTTTTTGGTGGTGGTAAAATATTAGGATATTTGGGGCGCCTGGGTGGCGCAGTCGGTTGGGCGTCCGACTTCAGCCAGGTCACGATCTCGCGGTCCGTGAGTTCGAGCCCCGCGTCAGGCTCTGGGCTGATGGCTCAGAGCCTGGAGCCTGCTTCCAATTCTGTGTCTCCCTCTCTCTCTGCCCCTCCCCCGTTCATGCTATGTCTCTCTCTGTCCCAAAAATAAATAAACGTTGAAAAAAAAATTAAAAAAAAAATATTACGATATTTACCATTTTAGCCATTTTTAAGTGCATAATTCAGTGGTATTTATTAGTGTTCACAGTGTTGTGCAACAACCCCCACTATCCATTTCCTGAACTTTTTCAATATCTGAAACAAAAGCTCTGCCCCACCGCCTGTTTTGTAAATAAAATGTCATTAGAACACAGCCATGCTCATTTATTTACTTATTGTCTACAGCCGCTTTTGCAGTACAATGGCACGACTGAGTAGCTAGCTGTGACAGGGAACTGTGTCCTGCAAGTCTAAAACAATTGCTATCTGACCCTTTATAGAAAATGTTTGTGCTAAATCCTAGTCTTTGGTACATTATAGAAAAGCCTTCTCCGTATCCTTCCCAGAAGCTGAGGAAAATGACTATCATGCAGTTTCCAATTCTTTTCTTTTCCTCAAAACTGAAGAAACCTAATCAACTTTTCACCTATAGATCAATAAAAATAATTTTTGACAGATCACTATGTGAATTTAGTGTATAATTTGGATAAGTAGGTGAAAAGTATATTTCATCTCTAAGCACTCTGGCATGCATATTTTTAACAAGAGCTCAATACTTGTCTAGAGTTATTTTTTCTTTTGAGGGAAAATTTACAGTGAAATGCACAGATCTTGCATACCATTCCATAATTGGTATGCACACTTCTGTGTAATGCAAATCTGTTGCAAACTACAGCTTATTACTATCACCCCAGAAAATTCCCTTATGCCCCTTTCCCTCCACTCTCCTGAGGCAACCATACTTTGTAGTTTAAGCCTGTTCTATAACTTCATCTATATTGAATCATACCATATATATTTTTTCACCCAATATAATGTGTGTGAGATTCATCCATAATGTTACATGTACCAAGTTTATTCTATTTGGTTATTAATTAGTCAACTGGGTTATTGGTCTTTTCATATTTGAGTTGTAAGAGTTCTTTCTATATTCTAGATACAAGTCTCTTATCAGATACATGATTTACAAGTATTTTCTTGTTTTTTGTTTTTTTTTTTTTTTCATTTTCTTATTGGTGTCCTTTGAAGCACAATTTTTTTTTTTTATTAGTTTCAGGCATACAACATAGTGATTTGACAATTCTATACATTACACTATACTCTCCACAATAAGTATAGTTGCCATCTGTCACCATACAGGGTCATTACACTATTATTGACTGCATTCCCTATGCTGTATTTTTTTATCCCTGTGACTTATTTATTTTATGAGTGGAGTTTCTTCTTCTTCTTTTTCTTCTTCTTCTTCTTCTTCTTCTTCTTCTTCTTCTTTTTTAAATTTTTTTAACGTTTTTATTTATTTTTGAGACAGGGAGAGACAGAGCATGAACAGGGGAGGGTCAGAGAGAGGGAGACACAGAATCCGAAGCAGGTTCCAGGCTCTGAGCTGTCAGCACAGAGCCCGACCCGGGGCTCGAACTCATGGACCGTGAGATCATGACCTGAGCCGAAGTCAGACGCTTAACCGACTGAGCCACCCAGGCGCCCCTCTTCTTCTTTTTTTTAATGTTTGTTTATTTTTGAGAGAGAGAGACAGAGCGTGAGCGGGGTAGGGGCAGAGAGAGGGAGACACAGAATCCAAAGCAGGCTCCAGGCTCTGAGCTGTCAGCACAGAGCCCCATGTGGGGCTCAAACACACAAACCGTAAAATCATAACCTGAGCCGAAGTTGGATGTTAGACTGAGCCACCCAGGCTCCCGTAAGTGCAAGTTCCTACCTCTTAGTGCCCTTCACCTCAAAAGTTTCCTTCCTTCCTTCCTTCCTTCCTTCCTTCCTTCCTTCCTTCTTTTTTTATAGGCTCCATGCCCAGTGTGGGGCTTGAACTCACGACCCTGAGATCAAGAGTTGCGTGCTTTACTGACTGAGCCAGTCAGGCACCCCCAAAGTTTTTATTTTTTTTTAAGTAGGCTCCATGCCCAAAGTGGGGTTCAAATTTACAACCCCAAGATCAAGAGTTGTATGCTCTACCTACCAACTGAGCCAGCCAACCACCTTACCTCAAAAGTTCTTAATTTTGATAAAGTCCAATTTATTTTTCTTTTGTTGTTCATTTTTTTTCCTAAGAATTCTTTGCCAAATCAAGGTCATGAACGTTTGCCCTCATGCTTTCTTCTAAGAATTCTGTAGTTTTAGCTCTTACATTGAGGTCTTTGACTCATTGTGAGATAACGTTTGTATATATTGTGAGGTGAGGATTCAACTTCATTGTTTTGTGCATAGCTATCCCCCCCTCTTTTTCCCAAGCACTATTTGTTGAAAAGGTTATTCTTTCCTCATTGAATGATCTTGACAGCCTTGTCAAAAAATTAGTTGACCGTAAATGTGTGGGTTTATATCTGGACTCTCAGTTTTATCCCACCAACCTATGTCTATACTTGTGTCGGTAGCACAGCTGTCTTGATTACCATTGCTTTATAGTAACTTTTGAAATCAAGAGGTGTGAGTCCTTCCACTTTGTTCTTACTTTGGGCATTGCTTTGGCCATTCTGGGTCTTTTGCAATTCCATGTACATTTTAGAATCTGCTTATCAATATTAACAAAGAAGTCAGTTGGGATTCTGATAGCAATTTTGTTGAATGTGTACATTAGCTTGAGGAGTTTGCCTGTCTTAGAAATGTTAAGTCTTCTCGGGGTGCCTGGGTGGCTCAGTCGATCGAACGTCCCCATTCAACTCAGGTCATGATCTCACAGTTCCTGAGCATGAGCCCTGCGTCAGGCTCTGTGCTGACAACTAAGAGCCTGGAGCCTACTTCCGATTCTGTGTCTCCCTCTTTCTCTGTCCCTCTCCCCCTCACGCTCTGTCTCTTTCTCTCCAAAATAAATAAACACTAAAAAAAAATGTTGTCTTCTGATCCATAAACATGTTTTTCTATTTATTTATATCTAATTTCTTTCAACAATATGTTGTTAATTTTCAGAGCATGAGTGTTAAACTTCTTTTAAAATGTATTCCTAATATTTTACTCTTTTTGATAGCATTGTGAATGTAATTTTCTTAATTTCATTTTAAGATTATTTATTTCGGGGCGCCTGGGTGGCTCAGTCGGTTAAGCAGCCGACTTTGGCTCAGGTCATGATCTCGCGGTCCGTGAGTTTGAGCCCCGCGTTGGGCTCTGTGCTGACAGCTCAGTGCCTGGAGCCTGTTTCAGATTCTGTGTCTCCCTCTCTCTGACCCTCCCCCGTTCATGCTCTGTCTCTCTCTGTCTCAAAAATAAATAAACGTTAAAAAAAAATTAAAAAAAAAGATTATTTATTTCAAGTGTATAGAAATACAACTGATTTTTGTACACTGATCTTATATCTTCCAACCTTGCTGAACTCATTATTGTTTTCTTTAATGATTAAATGTTTATTTATTTTTGAGAGAGAGAGAGAGAGAAAACAAGTGAGTGGGGGAGGAGCAGAGAGAAAGAGGGAGACACAGAATCTGAAGCAGGCTCCAGGCTCCAAGCTGTCAGCACAGAGCCTGCCATGGGGCTTGAACTCACAAAACACAAAATCATGACCTGAGCTGAACTTGGATGTGAAGGTGGCCTGCGCCTGGGGGGTTCAGTTGGTTAAGTGTCTGACTTTTGATTTTGGCTCAGGTCATGATCCCACAGTTCTCAGGATCAAGGCCTGAGTCAGGCCGTCTACTGACAGCACAAAGCCTGCTTGGGATTCTCTCTCTCTGTGTCTCTCCCCAACTTGCATACATGTGTATTCTCTCTCAAAAAAAAAATTTAGTTTAATTTTTTTTTTAGCAGATTGCTTAAGATTTTCTTCTTTTTTAATGTTTATTTATTTTCGAGAGAAAGAGACAGAGCATGAGTGGTGGAGGGGCAGAGACAGAGAGGAGACACAGAATCTTAAACAGGCTCCAGGCTCTTGAGCTGTCAGCACAGAGCCCCATGTGGGGCTCAAACTCCGGGACAGTGAGATCATGACCTGAGCCGAAGTCAGACGCTCAACCAACTGAGCCACCCAGGCACCCCTAGGATTTTCTATATAAAGGTCATGCCATCTGCAAATAGAAGTGAGTTTATTTCTCACTTTCTAATCTGAGTGTGTGTGTGTGTGTGTGTGTGTGTGTGTGTATGTGTGCGTGCCTATTTTCCTGGTTAAAACTTCAATGCTCTGGGAATGCAAGCTGGTGCAGCCACTCTGGAAAACAGTATGGAGTTTCCTCAAAAAACTAAAAATAGAACTACCCTACAACCCAGCAATTGCACTACTAGGCATTTATCCACAGGGATACAGGTGTGCTGTTTCGAAGGGACACATGCACCCCCATATTTATAGCAGCACTATCAACAATAGCCAAAGTAGTATGTAAAGAGCCAAATGTCCGATGAATGGATACAGAAGATGTGGTGTCATATATATATATATATATATATATATGTACACACACACACATACACACACAGACACACACACAATGGAGTATTACTCGGCAATCAAAAAGAATGAAATCTTGCCATTTGTAACTACGTGGATGGAACTGGAGGGTATTATGCTGAGTGAAATTAGTCAGAAAAAGACAAAAATCATGACTTCACTCATATGAGGACTTTAAGAGACAAAACAGATGAACATAAGGGAAGGGAAACAAAAATAATATAAAAACAGGGAGGGGGACAAAACAGAAGAGACTCATAAACATGGAGAACAAACAGGGTTACTGGAAGGGTTGTGGGAGGGGGGCTGGGCTAAATGGGGAAGGGGCATTAAGAAATCTACTCCTGAAATCATTGTTGCGCTATATGCTAACTAATTTGGATGTAAATTTTAAAAAATAAAAAATAAAATTATTAAAAAAAAACCAAACCCTTCAATGTTCAAGTGGTAAGAGCAGATATCTTTGTTTCTGATGTTAGGGGAAAAGCAGTCAGTCTTTCACCATTAACTATGATGTTAATGTTAGCTATGGGTTTTTCACTAATGCTCTTTATCTGGTTGAGGAAGTTCCCTTCATTTTCAAATTTGTTGAGTGTTTTTATCACAAAGGGTATTGGATTTTGTCAAATGTTTTTCCTCCATCTATTGAGTTGATTGGGTAATTTTTGTTTTTTTTGTTTTTTTTGTTCTATTGATATGAAGTGAAATTCAAATCAAATATAAATAGCATAACAGAAGAAACAGCTGACCATGAAAATATTGACCTTGAAGCTCTTCCAGAGACTCTTGAGGAAATTTGTATGCCAAATATATCCATGTAAATGAAGAAAGTGATTGTGAATAAAAGGATGAAGACATTTCAGAGGAGTTGATACTTGCCAAAAGCTTCACATTAAAAGTGCAAAGAACAAAATGTTGGAAGCTGATCCCAACTTAGAAAGGGGTATGAGAATTTGACAAAACACAGAAAAAAATGCTTGCTCAAAACTTGTATGATGAGAAGTTCAACAAACTGCTTTTGGTGAAGTTGTTCACTAAAAAATAAAACACTGTCTTCTTTTTTTTAATATTTATTTATTTTTGAGAGGGAGAAACAGAGTGTGAGCAAGGGGAGGGCAGAGAGAGAGGGAGGCACAGAATCCAAAACAGGCTCCAGGCTCTGAGCTGCCAGCACAGACCCTGACACGGGGCTCAAACTCATGAACTGCAAGATCATGACCTGAACCAAAGTTGGACGCCCAACTGACTGAGCCACCCAGGTGCCCCTAAAACACTTTAATTCTTAATGTGTCTGGTTTTTGAAAGTATTGTTAAAATTTGTTTATTTATATATACATAATCTCTATTTATATTTATAATATGTATTATCTCTACACCCAACATGGGGCTTGAACTCAAGACCCTGAAATCTAGAGCTGCATGCTCTTCTGACCGAGGCATCCAGGCATCCCAATGTTCCTAATGTTTTAGATTGTATTATATAAATTTCAATTTACTATATACATTTCCTTATATGTTTAGAACTGATAGGGTTTTTTAATGTTTTGATAAAAAAGTTTAAAGGCATGGAGTAATTGCAATTTTCCCTGTTGATTATTAAGGTTGCTTTGTGTAGTTTAAGGTATTGTACTCCTGGGCAAAGAGAGGACTGTCTCTGTTATATTATGACCACCAAATTATTACATATTTAGACTTCATTAGGTTTAAGAATGATATCTTAAAAATTTTTTTAATGTTTATTTATGTGTTTTTGAGAGAGAGCGAGTGTGATAGAGAGCAGGGGTGGGGAAGAGAAAGAAGACAGAGAATCTGAAGCAGGCTGCATGCTGCAGACCTCCAACCCATGAACTATGAGATCATGACCTGAGCTGAAATTGGATGCTTAACCAAATGACCACCCAGGCATCCTGGTATCTTTTTTTTTTTTTTTTAAGTGTATTTATTTTGAGAGAGCGAGTGTGAGGGGAGGAGCAGAGAGAGGGAGAGAGAGAATCCCAAGCAGGCTCCACACTGTCATCCTGGAGCCTGACATGGGGCTTGAACTCAGGAACTAGATCATGACCTGAGCTGAAATCAAGAGTTGGACGCTTAACTGACTGAGCCATCCAGGCCCCCAGAGAGTGATGTCTTATTACTTTTCCTATTTCCTTACCATCTCTTCTCAAATAATTCAGTTCTAAAGCCTATGGTGGTGTCAGTAAGGTAGATAAGCATATTAGAGCAGCTTAGAATGTGATTGTAGGGGCCAAGAAGAGGGTACCTATACGGGAGGGTACCCCAGTATAGAGAATGGTTACATGTAGGTGAACTGATAAAGTAAGTAAATATAGTAAGGATAATGGCAGCCACATTTCTTATTGTTAGAGTTACAAATATGTACTTACTCAAATTTGGAACTGTTTGAGTTTATCTGATAAAAATAAGGGGGAAGTTTGATGAAGAATAGGGTATTTAATCTTCAGAATATCTCTCCAGAAAATACTAATTAATTACAAAGGCACAATGGATGACTTCACAGTAGGGAAGCCTGGCAGATACTCTCTTAATCAACTCATCAAAGTTATGGAAGAAATGAAATCATGTGCATTTATATGCAGTAAAATAACACAGCATGAAGAACATCAGCCAAACTCAATTGAGGAACATTCTAAAAAATAACTGGCTTGTAATCTTCAAAATTGTCGATGTTGTGAAAGTTAAAGACTGAGGAAACTGTTCCAGATTGAAGGAGACCTGACACCTGATCTAATGCATGATTCTGTACTGGAAACTTTGGTGTAAGAGAGCTTACAGGGGCAGTAAGAAAAACTTGAATGGAATCTGAGGATAGTATAAACGTTAATTTCCTGGAGTTGAGGGTTGTATTGTGATTATGTAATTTTGTACCATGATATACTTGTCCGTAGGAAATATACACTAGCATTTTTAAGAGTGATGGGTATCATGTCAGCAACATAAGCTCTTTGTACTGTACTTGCAACTTTTTTGTAAGTTTGAGATTATTTCAAAATAAAAACTTTTAAAACATGATCTAACCATTTTACTTAAAAATGCCCATCTTTATAATGTGCTCAATTATTTTTAATGAAAAATTTTAGAGGTTTTTCATCAAAAAAGAAAGTATACTGTTTTCCAAATTATTTTAGAAGTTATATGAGCAAAAAAGTTAGAATACCACTGGCCTGGAAGAACTAACTTCCTTCTCCATGGCTCTTGGAAAATGAAATAGTTTTCTGAACTCCTCCAGGGCATTTTCTCTGCTCTGCTAATAAGCTGTTAATAGAAAACACAGTATACTTGGGAAGGGGGGGTGGGAAGGTTTAATTCCTGGGTTCAGGAATAATACTCTAATATCCATTAGCCAGTTACTTAACCTCTCTCTGCCTCAATTTCCTTATCTGCAGTAATACAGGTATACTTAGCACAGAGCACAACACATAAAAATGCCCATAAACACTAGCTATTATCAGTATTTCAAATGTTTTTAACGTTTATTTCTAATTTTTTTAAATATTTATTTGTTATTGAGAGAGAGAGAGAGAGAGAGAGAGACAGAGCATGAGCGGGGGAGGGGCAGAGCTTAAGAGAGACACAGAATCTGAAGGAGGCTCCAGGCTCTGAGCTGTCAGCATAGAGCCCAATGCGGAGCTCGAACTCACAAGCAGTGAGATCATGACCTGAGCTGAAGTCTTATGCTTGACAGACTGAGCCACCCAGTTGCCCCTATTATCAGTATTTCTAAAGTCTGAGCTCTCAGAGGGCAAGATTCACACCTTACTCATAATTTATTCTTTATTCTTATTTTTTTTTTAACGTTTTTATTTATTTTTGAGACAGAGAGAGACAGAGCATGAACCGGGGAGGGGCAGAGAGAGGGAGACACAGAATCGGAAGCAGGCTCCAGGCTCTGAGCC
>NC_064816.1:16152986-16154984 GCF_023721935.1 Panthera uncia | reverse complement strand
CAGGCTCTGAGCCATCAGCCCAGAGCCCGACGCGGGGCTCGAACTCACGGACCACGAGATCGTGACCTGAGCTGAAGTCGGAGGCTTAACCGACTGAGCCACCCAGGCGCCCCCAATTATTATTTTTTAAGGTAGGATCCACGCTGGGGAGCCCAACATAGGACTTGGACTCACCACCCTGAGTTCAAGACCTGAGTTAAGATCAAGAGTTGGATGCTTAACTTAGTGAGCCATTAAGGCCTACCACATTTTTTTTCTTTTGATTTTTAGAAAAAGTTTATTTATTTTGAGAGTGTGGGAGGGGCAGAGAGAGAATCCCAAGCATGCTCTGCACTTTCAATGCTAGGTGCCCCGCATCTTACTCCTATTTTATTCTCATTGTTTCTGTCCTAGATTATATCAGGTCATCTTTTTTTTTTTTTTAATTAAAAAAATTTTTTAACGTTTATTTTTAAGAGAGAGAGAGAGAGTGTGAGTGGGGGATAAACAGAGAGAAGAGACACTGAATTCAAAGCAGGCTCCAGGCTCTGAGCTGTCAGCACCAGCACAGAGCCATATGCTAGGCTCTAAATTACGAACTGTGAGATCATGACCAGAGCTGAAGTCAGACGCTTAACCTTAACCAACTGAGCCACCCAGGCTCCCCTCAGGTCATCTTTTTTCATCTTCTTCCTCTAATGTATCACCCACATATGCAATTGTTTTCTTCCTAATCTATAAACCTGATCATGTCATTCTCTGTGTTCAAGCTGGTTTCCCAATGCTTATAGGATAAAGTGAAAATTCACTGCCACAACCAAGTAACCTTCCTGCTTCCACACCATAGGCTCAAGGAGGGTTTCTCCCAGCTTGCTTTCACACTTTAAAGCCTTTGATCCAGTTTTCCTGTGTCCGAATGTCCTTTTCTCCCTGATCACATTCTATTCATTCTTAAAAGTTGATCTCAAAAACTCACCAGACTTTCTCACAACCAATTAGTCGTCTGCTGTTCTATAATATTATAACTCCATAATGGCCAATCACAATTTGTTAATAATTTAAAATCTTTCTGCCCCCCTATAGGTCACTCATTCACTTACTCAGCAAATATTTACGGAACATTAGATAACAGGCTCTGCTCTCAGCACCGAAAGTACACCTGTGAATAAGTCAAAATTAAGTTCTCATGTGGTCAAGTGAGAAAATAAGAAAAATACTAGATCGTGGTGAGTGGTGCACAGAGAATGTCGAGTATGATTAGCTGTTCAGTTTTTCTGAAGTACTTTTAAGCTATGAATTCGAAAAAGCCTAAGCGACAAAGGGGAAGAGCTGTCCAGGTGGCGCCAACAGCTGGTGCTAGGGCCTCCGAGGCAGGAAAGAGCTGGTGGTGCGGCTGGGGCCACGAGGGGGAAGTAAAGTGTGTGCCGCTGGAGCAGCTCCGGGTGGTGGTCCCAGATGGATGTTTACAAAGGCTACGGCGGCTTGATGTAGAAGGTCTGAGGGCAAGAGAAGGCAGACGCAGATTCCCACCCTTCCCGTGGGTTCCTCGGCCAGCACTCGACACCCTAAACGGGCTTCCCCCTCGGAACTTCTCGCCAGGTCTTTTCTCCCCGGCTGTAGCAGGGGATGACAGAAGCTCCCTGCACTGGTTGACGGGACGCAGGAAGGAACTTGGATGCAGCAAGACACGCAGAGGCCCAGGCTGGGTAGCGGAGGAGGTACGCAGCCTGCCTCGACTGGCGGAAGAGGCGGGCGCAAGAGTTCGTCTGAGACCTGCCTGGCCCCGATGCTGCGCATGCGTGCGCGCGTGCCCGCTTCGGTTACGGACCGGGTCCCCAGAAGGGGCGGGGCCGGCCCTCCGCGCCGGAAGGGGGTTGACTGGGCGGGGCCGGGAGGTGGCGGTGGCGGCTGCGCGCGCGCGCGCGCGGGTGCGAACGGGGAACGCTGCGAGGGCCGGGCCGGGCGGTGGGACGACGGACGGCGACGATGGCCGCGGCGGCGGGCGGCGGCGGGCTGGGA
>NC_064816.1:15988999-16152586 GCF_023721935.1 Panthera uncia | reverse complement strand
GGGGGCGGCGGCGGGCGCCGCGGGCGCGGGAGGCGCGGCGGCGGCTGCGGGCCTGGCCGTTTATCGGCGGAAGGACGGTGGCCCGGCCAGCAAGTTTTGGGAAAGCCCGGAGACGGTGTCCCAGCTGGATTCGGTGCGGGTCTGGCTGGGCAAGCACTACAAGAAGGTGGGTTCGCGCGCCCGTGGGGACTAGGGGCCACGCGACGGGAGCCCGGCGCAGCTTCTGGCCTCGCGGGCCTCGGGCCGCCCCACCCCCCCCCCCGCGCGCCACGAGGGACAACAAAGGCAGGCGCCCGGGCCCGCCACGCCCCCGCCGTCCGCTCTCGGCGCCCGCGCGCCCGGGGCTCCACCGGGCCCTCGGGGCCGGGCCTCTGGGAGTTCCCGCACGCGGGCGAGAGCCACAGCTCACTCTAGTGTGCAAGGGGCAACTGGAGCTCTGCAAGAGGGAGGGCGTGAATCTCTTTTGTTAGCTGCATTGGGTGTGCGAACAGTAATTTTTACAAACTGTCCGAGCCTGTGTTCTAAGAGCAGCTTCAAGTTTTGTTTATAGACTCGTCTTCAAAGTCAAGTGAGGTAGCTGATGGTCTCCTACCTGTTGTTCATTTGTTAAAGAATGACTTTACGATTGTACGAGGAAGTTAACAGGCTGATATTATAGATGATAGAATCGATGAGCACTGATATTAAAAAAATGATAGTTTTTACTTGTGCTTTTAGTTCCGTATAGTGTGCGCACAAGAATTAACGTTCACTCGTACCTAATGTGTTGCTTAATGAGGCCTTCCCTGAGAACCCCGTTTATATTAGATTGACCCACTTCCTATCACCTTTATTTTCTTGGCACCACTTTCTGAGATAATTTTTTTTTTCATTTATCTGTTTCTCCTGCTTTTGGGAGGTAAGTTCCGCTAAGTCAGTGGTATTGAAAGTTGTGACTTAATCTTCTTATTTATCACAAGTGTTTTTTAACTTCCCCTTGCAGATACATAGGAATGACTCCCTTAGAAGGTGTAATGAAAGAAAAAAAAAAAAAAGAAGGTGTAATGAAGCAAACAGCCCAGATATTTCTACCAGTGGAGAATATCCACTCTGCCCCAGATTTCTGAGCACTCTTTTCAAGTTCCCGAATTCCCCCTTTGAGAACCATACCACTGGGGCAAGGACCTTGTCAGGCCCCTTCACTGCAATGCCGCCCCTCAACATGGTACTCATTGCCTCGCCCTTAATAGTTGCTTAGTAAATATTTATTCAATGAATGAAAAGGTGAAGTAGTGTAGGAGCCTATTCATTTGAGTTCCGCAGCTCAGTGGAGTCTGTCAGCTTTTGGAGGTTGATAGGCAGGGGCAGGATGTTGTGTTCCTTTGACGTTACGTTGTGTGCTTTCAGAAATGACTGTTTCTTACAGAAGTTTTAGGAAGTGAGAGACCAAATATATTTTTATTTACGATATATTTTTAGATAATTTGACTTTTTTCTGCCTAAAATTTTGCAGTCACATTTGGGATTCCCAGTTTTTCTCATCTGCATGTATGCAGACAAGAATATTGCTCTCCCTAATACAGTGATAAATTGGTCACTTTTCTTGTGTAGGCAGCAGAGCTTCTAGAAGTGGTTATGGGAATTGAATATATATTATGAAAGTGTTATTTTTTATCACATGCCCTTCAGCCAATGCTTTGGGTTTTAAATTCAGTGTATCTTAATGTAGCCTTGCCCCTCCCCTATTTGGGTATCTTTATTGAGGTATAATTGACATATTAGTTTATCAATGTAGTTTAAAAAATTTTTTTATGTTTATTTTTGAGAGAGAGAGAGAGAGAGAGAGAGCGCGCGCGCACGCGCGCATTAGTGGGAGAGGGTCAGAGAGAGAGGGAGACACAGAATCCGAAGCAGGCTCCAGGCTCTGAGCTGTCAGCACAGAGCCCAACGCGGGGCTTGAACTGACGGACCACGAGATCATCACCTGAGCCAAAGTTGACAGCTTAACCGACTGAGCCACCCAGGTGCCCCAAGTTTATCAATGTAGTTTTAGCAGAAATATGAGGAATATTCCTTTGGATATCAAGGAAGAGAAAGGAAAAAGAGAAATAGTCATTTCTACCTCCAAACTTTGTGTGCATCTGTTTGGGCCCAGTTCTAAGAGAGCATCTGAAGGCTTGGTTGTGTTTGGTGGGCGAGGAAGTGGTTATGAGGCTGGCTCAAGGATTTGTCTTAGAGTATTGAGGCCATTGGGTGAATATTCTCAGGGTTTCATAAGGCCAGAGTATATTCCCTGGGTCCCCTCCAATTCAGAATTGTATATTCCTTAGACCTGACAGCCAGAATCCTGTCAGCCTCAGAGAGTGGTGTTTGGAGTGGTGAAAGTATTAGCCAGAACACCCTATATATCTCTACTTGGTGTACACATTGTTGGGTTTTAACTAAACTTTTCTGTAGCACTTAATACTGCATTTTCAGATTCATACATATCAGCAACTATGAAATAAACATGACATTGGTAGACCCATTTATATTGATAAGTTTATCCATGCATTCTGCTAACAACTTGGCATCTAATCATATCTGGGCACTTAAACCGTAACTCACTGAAATTCTTACAACAGTCTTAAGTAATAGATATTTATTTAATTTTATACATGAACGGAACCCACAGCTCCAGATTTAAGTGACTTCTCAAGATTACAAGTAGGAATGGCAGATTTAGAATTCAATGAAGGTCTTCCCTGGCTGTAAATCCCCCTTTTTTTTTTTTTTTTTTTTTTTTGCCATACTTAATGCCTCTCATCAAAGAACTTAGTGGAACGTAGCGGAAAATGTAGTGGTAAAGGTAGGCATAGACACCTACTTGTAAAACTCACGTGGTTTCAAATTGAAAGAAAACTTGTATTTTTATTTTCTGTGTGTCCTTAGTAAGTGCTCTGTCCATGTTTGTTCAGTGAATGAACAGATTAACTAGGAACCTATTTGTTTAAGCTTTGTTGATAAATTTGGCTCAGCAGCACACAAAGGAGAGTGAGTATTTTTTCACTGGAATGAGCTTCAGCTAGGCCAAAGAAGTCCAGAGGAGGTGACTCCTGGAGGGAAGCATAGGGTGGTTACCTATTGGCTTGAAATTGGGGCAGAAAGAGAGGGAGACACAGAATCTGAAGCAGGCTCCAGGCTCTGAGCTCTCAGCACAGAGCCCAACGTGGTGCTTGAACTCATGAACCCTGAGATCATGACCTGAGCCGAAGTCACACGCTCAACTGACTGAGCCACCCAGGTGCCCTGCATTTTTATTTTATTTTTATTATTTAGGGAGCGGGGGAGAGGGGCTGGGGGGAGGGGCGGAATCTCAAGTAGGCTCCATGCTCAGCACAGAGCCCCACATGGCGTTTAATCTCATGACCCTGGGATCATATCAGAGTTGAAAGCAAGAGTCAGATGCTTAACCAACTGAGCCACCTAGGTGCCCTGAGGTTGCATTTTAAGTCCCAGCTGCAATGTAGAAGCTTGTTCATCTCCTGCCTGAGCTGCCTTCTTTCTATTATTGGGTACATGTCTTTCATTCTAACTTTGATGAAGATGAGAGCTGTATTTCTGAGTATAGTTTCTGAGTGGTTTTCAAATGATAACACCTCACTGATCTTAAATTGATTCAAGTCAGATACCTTGAAGGTGAAGTATATCTGTAAACCATTAAGATCCCAGGTAAGTTTCTTCCTGGTTTGGCTTATTCCTTAAAATAAGATTTAAGATGTCAGGATGATTTCAGGATGATTTAAATCTAAGGGTGATCACTAAAACAGACCAGATTGCCTAAGGAATGCATTTCAGTACTCTTTACATAAAGTATTTAACAGTTAAAGACAGTTTTTTGTTTGTTTTATGGGACCTTGGCTGCAATAGGATTGTTCAGAGACAAGTTGAACTTTGGATACTCAATGTTATAGGTAACATAAACAGATGCATTGATAGAATTTTCTAAACTTAGATCTTGCCATTCTTAATCAAAACACTTCAGACTAAAAGTCTTTGGTTGTCTTAAGTAAAACATGCTGTTGAACTTTTTTTTGATCAAAAGATAAAAAAAATTATTTAAATTCAAGTTAGTTAACATATGGTGTAGTATTGGTTTCAGGAATAGAATTCAGTGATTCATCACTTATGTACAATACCCAGTGGTCATCTCAACAAGTGCCCTCCTTAATGTCCATCACCCATTTAGCCCATCTCCCCATCCACCTTGTTTGTTCTCTGTATTTAAAGAGTCTCTTATGGTTTGCCTCGCTGTTTTTATCTTATTTTTCCTTCCCTTCCACTGTGTTCATGTTTGTTTTTTTTATTTTTTTTAATGTTTGTTTATTTTTGAGAGAGAGCATGAGCAGTAGAGGGCCAGAGAGAGAGGGAAACACAGAATTCAAAGCAGACTCCAGGCTCTGAGCTGTCAGCACAGAGCCTGATGTGGGGCTCAAACTCATGAACCATGATATTATGACCTGAGCTGAAGTCAGATGCTTAACCAACTGAGCCACCCAGGCGCCCCTGTTTTGTTTCTTAAATTACACATATGAGTGAAATAATATTTGTCTTACTCTGACTGATTTATTTTGCTTTGCATAATATCCTCTAGTTCCATCCATGTTGTTGCAGATGGCAGGGTTCCATTCTTCTTGATTGCCCAGTAAGATTCCATTGTGTATATATACCACATCTTTATCCATTCATCAGTTGATGGACATTTGGGCTCTTTCCATAATTTGGGTATTGTTGATAGCACTGCTATAAACATTGGGGCGCATGTGCCCCTTCCTTCAAATCAGCATTTTTGTATCCTTTGGATAAATACTAGTAGTGCAATTGCTGGGTTGTAGGGTAGTTCTGTTTTTAACTTTTTGAGAAACCTCCATACTATTCAAAAGATAAAATGATTATGACTGAAATAGTCTATAGTCATTTTTGTTAATCAGGATTCAGTGTTTTAAAAGCTGTCAAGAGGCTTTTATGTTAAAAAAAATTTTTTGTTTATTTATTTTTGAGAGTGAAAAAGATAGAGCACGAGCAGGGGAGGGGCAGAGAGAGAGAGGGAGACACAGAATCCAAAGCAGGCTTTAGGCTCTTGAGCCATCAGTACAGAGCCTGATGCGTGCTTGGACTGACACATTGTGAGATCATGACGTGAGCCGAAGTAGGACACTTACCTGACTGGGCCACCCAGGTGCCCCAAGAACCTTTTATGTTTTAGGTGATATTTTTGAAAGCTTTTGAAATGAGTTCTATTATAGCAGTATGGGATGTGAAGAGCATTACACTTTGGAAGTTGTGAGTTCAGTACTCTTGGCTGCTAATTGGTGGTGTCCTTGAGCAGATGACTTGATTCCTGTTTTAATTTTCCATTTGTAGATTGGGAGTAAGACTAACTCCCATAAGACTGTTGTTTGATTCAAATGAGATAGTAATTGAAGATGGGATTATGTAAATTTGAGGTGATAATGATATTTTTGTGTACATCCCATGGTAATCTTGCTTCATTCTTACTGGTTAAATAGAATGTTAATTTTAAACGTTTAAAAGTTGTTTTAAAAACTTTAGTGGTATCTGGCTGACTCAGAGCATGTGACTCTTAACCTCAAGGTCGTGAGTTCAAGGCCCACATTGGGTGTGGAGCCTACTTAAAAAACAAATAAGACATTATAGTCCTACATTGGCTGCATTTTCAGTGGGTGTGAGGTATGGTTTACACTAATGCATTGATGTAGCAGTTTATTTATGAATTAAAAATGTTATGTTTCTAATTTCTTTTTTTCTTTTTGAGGGAGGGAGAGAGTGCAAGTGCGAGTTGGGGAGATGGGCACAGAGAAAGGGAGAGAATCTCAAATAGGCTCCACACTCAGCATGGAACCCGATGTGAACTTGATCTGGTGACTATGATATCATGACCTGAGCTGAAATCAAGAGTCGGATGCTTAACCAACTGAGCCACCCATTGCCCCGGAAAAAAAAGTTTCTAACCAAGGTTAAATATTTTGTAATTTAAAAATTGGATTTTAAAATAGCTAAATAATACTGAATGGATTTTGAACTTGGCCATCTTTATTCTGAAACTATAAGGTTGTCCATATGAAACTTTTACATGTTTTTTGTATTCTGAATGACAGTATATCAAATGAAACATGCATAATAGTGTAATTTAGAATGTATATGAATCTATGTATGTAACAGTTACTAAGTTTAGTTTTTGCCTGAAGGGTTGATTTGGTTTTTGCTGACAACCTTCCTGTAAGATGGTGTCTTTTTCAGTTTCAGGATTTGGCATTGTTCAGTGATCTGCAGGTATCTGAAAGATAAAAAAGTTAGGCTTATTAGTCTTTCATGCTTTACGATGTGCAAAAAAACTGCAGTACATTGTATGAGTCCTTTGAGAAACCTATATTTATTAAAGATAATAAAGTTACCTTGTGGATATATATTCCATATTTTGTCAGTTCTGTAGGATACATTTGAAGAGTCTATTAAGATAATTTGAGGGGTGCCTGGGTGGCTCAGTTGGTTAAGCGTCTGACTCTTGATTTTACCTCAGGTATTGATCTCACAGTATGTGAGTTCGAGCCTCACATCAGGCTCTGCACTGACAGTACGGAGGCTGTTTGGGATTCTCTCTCTCCCTTCTGTCTCTATCCCTACCCTGCTTGCTCTCTCTCTCAAAATAGATTAAAAAAAAAAAAAAAAGATAATGTGAGTGTTACAAATTAACTTACCAATTGAATATTATTTGTTGAAAGATTTACTATGTTGAATAAATCGGAAAAAACCTGATACTGAATTTTCATTTGAAAGTATGGTTCTTAATTTTTTTTTTTTAACGTTTATTTATTTTTGAGACAGAGAGAGACAGAGCATGAACGGGGGAGGGTCAGAGAGAGAGGGAGACACAGAATCTGAAACAGGCTCCAGGCCCTGAGCAGTCAGCACAGAGCCTGACGCGGGGCTCGAACTCACGGACTGCGAGATCGTGACCTGAGCCGAAGTCGGACGCTCAACCGACTGAGCCACCCAGGCGCCCCGAAAGTGTATGGTTCTTAAAAAATGTAAACTTGATAGGGACGCCTGGGTGGCTCAGTCGGTTGAGCGTCCGACTTCGGCTCAGGTCACGATCTCACGGTTCGTGAGTTCGAGCCCCGCGTCAGGCTCTGGGCTGACGGCTCAGAGCCTGGAGCCTGCTTCCGATTCTGTGTCCCCCTCTCTCTCTGCCCCTCCCCCATTCATGCTCTGTCTCTCTCTGTCTCAAAAATAAACATTAAAAAAAAAAATTAAAAAAAAAATGTAAACTTGATAGTTTTTGTAGGAATTGGCAATATTATAGGAAACGGAAATTGTAGTAGTTTTTAACATTTAAAAATTGTATAAATGTGTTTTAACTTTTGAGTTATAATAAACTGTATTCTTTAAGACATAGTAATATCTGAAACAGATTTTTTAAAAAGTTTAGGGGTCCTTAGGGTACCTGGGTGGCTCAGTCGGTTATGTATCCAACTGTTGATCTCAGCTCAGGTCTTGATCTCCTGGTCGTTGAGTTCAAGCCCCTCATTGGGCTCTTCGCTAGGTGTGAAGCCTACATAAAAAAAAAAAAATGAAATAAAAAGTTTAGTGGTTCTTTTTTAGACATGATGTTTAAAAAATTTTTTTTTAATGTTTATTTTTGAGAGACAGAGAGACAGAACTCAAGTGGGGGAGGACCAGAGGGAGGGGGAGACACACAAAGCAGGCTCTAGGCTCTGAGCTGTCAGCATAGAGTCCAAGGTGGGGCTCGAACTCAGGACCCATGAAATCATGACCTGAGCCATAGTCAGACGCTTAACCGACTGAGCCACCCAGGTGTCCCTTAAACACTACTTTAAAAAAATGTATATTGATTTTGAGAGAGAGAGAGAGAGAGAGAGAGAGAGAAAGAGCATGAGTCTGGGAGGGGCAGAGAGAGAGAATCCCAAGCAGGCTTTGCACTATCAACACAGACTTAGGGCTCAAACCCACGAATTATGAGATCATGAGCTGAGCTGAAATCAAGAATCAGATGCTTAACTTACTGAGCCACCCATGTGCCCCAAAAGTTTAGTGGTTCTTAAAGTAGGTTCCCAGTCTAGTTGTGTCACCTGGAAGTTGTTAGAAATGCAAATTCTTGGCCTTACCTATTGAATTGGAAACTCTGAGTAGGTCTAAAATTTGAAAATATTTTAGATCAACAGAGTTGACGTCTTATGTGCTTAATGGTATGAAACTTGTTAACATTTTTTTGACTGGTGTTCTACTTTGTGGCCTTATGGAAATGTGTTTTGACAGAATACATTTCATAGAAAACTTAAAAAAATTTTTTACATGTTTATTTTTGGGAGAGAGAAAAAGACAGAATGTGAGCAGAAGAGGGGCAGAGAGAGAAGACGACACAGAATCCGAAGCAGGCTCCAGGCTCTGAGCTGTTAGCACAGAGCCTGACTGGGGCTCCAACTCACAAACCGTGAGATCACAACCTGAGCCGAAGTCAGACACTTAACTGACTGAGCTGCCCAGGCGCCCCTAGAAAAGAAAACTTTTTATAAGGATGACAGAGGAGTTGTCTAGAACAGGAATAGGCAGAATTTTTCTATTAAGGGCAGGAGAGTAAATATTTTAGGGTTTGCAGGTCATGTCATCTCAGTTGCAACTGCTCGACTCTGCTGTTACATGAAAGCAGCCATAGACAGTGTGTAATGAATGAGTGTGCTGTGTTTGGATAAAACTTTACTTATGGACAGTGAAATTTGAATTTCATCTAATATTAATGTGTCAGAAATATTATTCTTTAAAATTTCTTTCCAGCCAGGTTTTTCAAAAAATTAAAAATAGAACTATTCTACAACCCAGCAATTGCACTACTAGGTATTTATCCAAGGGATACAGGTGTGCTGTTTTGAAGGGGCACATGAACCTCAATGTTTGTAGTAGCACTATCACCAATAGCCAAAGTATGGAAAGAGCCCAAATGTCCATCGATGGATGAACGGGTAAAGATGTGGTACACACACATACACACACACACACACACACACACACACACACACACAATGGAGTATTACTCAGCAATCAAAAAGAATTAAATCTTGCATTTGCAACTACGTGGATGGAACTAGAGGGTATTATGCTAAGTGAAATTAGAGAAAGACAAATATATGACTTCACTCATATGAGGACTTTAAGATACAAAACAGATGAACATAAGAGAAGGGAAGCAAAAATAATATAAAACCAGGGAGGGGGACAAAAACATAAGAGACTCTTAAATAATGGAGAACAAACAGGGTTGCTGGAGGGGTTGTGGGATGGGGGATGGGCTAAATGGGTAAGGGGCATTAAGGAATCTACTGAAATCTTTGTTGCACTATATGCTAACTAACTTGGGTGTAAATTACAAAAAAAAAATCAAAATCAAAAATAAAAGATTACCACCCTAAAGAAAAAATTTGTTTCCGACCATTTAAAAATGTAAAAACTGTTCTTAGCTTGTGGGCTACAGAGAAACAGGCAGTGGGCTAGATTTTACCAACCTTTGGTCATGTAATATAAAGCATGTCAACAAAATATCAGTCTTAGCAAAGTGAACTGCATGCTGGTTGTTTGATTTAGAGTGGAAAGCTAATGCACCTGAATAGATAAAAATGTGGGAGGATACTAAGCTTTAAGAATTGCCTTTTTATATCATGCTTTATCTTTGCTTGGCTGTAGTACAAATTGAGAGCCGTTCAATCTAGTAACAGTAGACTGCCGCTGATACCATTTTGCCATACATAAATCACTTAAAAATTATTTGTTGTAATAGAAACTTACCTCATTAATCTTGAAATGTTGGATGATACTGGGAAAGAGGTTTGTTCCAGGAAAAAAAATTTGTTATCTTTTCAATTTCAAGGAGGTATAAATGTTTTTTCCTGCTCAAAATTGGAGGTTTAACAAAAATTACTGAATGTATTGGCTTTTCAAAGTGATATTGAACATTCAATACCTAATTAAACTTTTATATTTAATTTAGCTTGCTGATTTATGCTTTTCCTGTCATGTTGCCCGTTATCTTTCCTTGCTGTGGAACTATCTTGCTGTCTTCCACTAGTTTGACCTTTGAACATTGTCGACAGCCATGTGGATAAGTTTTCACATGTGCTTGTTTAAAAAAATGCTTTTTGTTGTAAAAAACAACAGAATTTACCATCCTAACCATTTTTAGGTTTACATACATATATTTTTTAATGCATAAAACTAACCATTTTATTATATTCAAAACTTCTTGCCATGAAATAACCATTTTATTATGCTTAGAGTTTCTGTGTGTCAGGAATTTAGAAGTTTCTGTGTGTCAGGGTGCAGTGGGGATAGTTGTCTCTGCTCAGTGATGTCTAGGGCTTCGACTGGATAGATTTGATGATTGGGGATGACTTGACAGCTGGGGGCAGAATCATCTGGAACCATTTTTACTCATGTGTCTGGTGGTGGTTCCATCAGTTTTCTGGAATATCAGCTGGGGCTTCTGGCCATAGCATATCCAAGTGGCTTCTCTATGTAGCCTGTGCTTCCTCAAAGTATGATGACCTTTAGGTAGTTGGACTTCATGGTAGTTCAGGGCTCCAAAGGTGACTTGCCCCAAAAAACTACATGGAAGCTGTAGAACCTTTTTTGACTTATCCTCAGAGGTTCACAATATCACTTTTTTCCCCCTATTGCATTCTAACGGTTCCAAGTTCATCATTAAGGTTGGTCTTGATTCAGCAAAAGAGGGCATACACCCTACTTCTTTTTTTTTCTTAATTTTTTTTTTAATGTTTGTTTATTTTTGAGAGAGAGAGAGGGAGGGAGACACAGAATCTGAAGCAGGCTCCAGGCTCTGAGCTATCAGACACAGCCTGATGTAGGGCTCGAACCCACAGACCACAAGATCATGACCTGAGCTGCATGAAGTCAGACACTTAACCGACTGACCCACCCAGGCATCCCTGTATACACCCTGCTTCTTAATGAGAAGAGTGTCAAATTTGTGGGTCTGTTTTAAAAACAGTACAGTCTACTCTCTCGTCAGAAGTTATTTATATTCATCTCACATAACAAAATACATTTGCTAGTAGGTCTCATCTCACTACAGTGACTGTCAGGCTCAAGTTTGCGGTTTTGGATCTCACCATCTACTTTAGGTCTAGGTGCGCACGAGGTGACTTGGATTCATTTCTAGGACATGGTTTCTCTCATTCTGAAACCTGTTAACTAAAGAGACAAAGTTATTTCTCCTCACCGCCCTCAGTATTTGTTTTTTGTAAGCTCCTTTACAGCAGAGAGCATGGTTCAGACCTCTGCAAATCTGTTACCTTGTCAGTGTTTAGTATGTAATAGGAAGTAAGGGAACATTCTCTTCCACACGATTGTCCTAGATTTTGAGTTCCTGTCTTTATCTTGCAGTATGTTCACGCAGATGCTCCTACCAACAAAACTCTGGCTGGGCTAGTGGTACAGCTTCTCCAATTCCAGGAAGATGCCTTTGGGAAGCATGTCACCAACCCGGCCTTCACCAAACTTCCAGTAAGTACATCAACTTACAATAACACTGGGGAATCAGTGGTTTCTGTACGAAGTACTGTCTACAGCTCTTTCCTTTACTGCTACTGTCCAACAGAAATAACAACAAAAAAAGAGCCTCAACAGAATTTTACCTATAGAATATTACCGTTTTTTAACTGTGGGAAACTTCTCTTTCAGGAGTCATTTAATATTTGCATTAAACATCATAACAAGTATTTATAGACTTAACATTTTAGTATGTTGTAGTTTTCCTTGTAGTCTCTACTATACCGAGTCTTTTCCATTCTTTAATTCAATTCTTGTGGCTAGGATACTTTTTTGTGGAATTTTTATCTTCTGTAGCCAAGACTCTTCTGAGCTTGTGTGAAAATTTAATTCTGTTGTCCTTGCAATTGATACTTTGATAGTTTGGTCTCAGTTATGCTTTTTTTCCTTTTGAAATATGTAGGTTTTGTTCTTTCATTTTTTTATGTTTATTTTTAATAGTTTATTTTTAATAATCTTTAACCAAGTATGGGGCTTGAACTCATGATTTCAGAGATCATGAATCACATGCTCTACTGACTGAGTCAGCCGGAGCCCCGGTTTTGTTCTTTCCTTAACATTTGAATTTATAGACAAGTTTGATACTTGATTTATTTTTGAGAGAGAGAGAACGTGCACTCAAGCAGGAGAGGGGCAGGGAGAGGGAGACAGGATCTGAAGCGGGCTCTGCACTTCAGTACAGAGCCCGATGTGGGCTTGAACTCATAAACTATGAGATCATGACCTGAGCTGGAGTCTGATGCTTAACCTACTGAGCCACCCAGGCGCCGTATTAAACTTTCTGTTTTAACAGCCCATTGATATCTCAGGTATAATTGAGAATAGGAGATAGTGTATGTTTTTTTACTGGTCTTTCAGTAAATGTATTTAGTTTGCTTATCATATTTTTGTTATCCAGACATTTTATTTATTTATTTATTTATTTATTTATTTATTTATAGTTTTTAATGTTTATTTTTGAGAGAGAGAGACCGAGCATGAGCTAGGGAGGGGGAGAGAGAGGGAGAAACAGAACTCAGAACTCAAAGCAGGCTCCAGGCTCTGAGCTGTGAGCACAGAGCCCGACACGGGGCTTAAGCTCACGAACTACGAGATCATGACCTGAGCCGAAGTTGGACGCTTAACTGATTAAACCACCTAGGTACCCTCCAGACATTTATTTAGTCAGATAAAGAATTGTGGTATTTAAAAAGAAATTTTTTTTAACGTTTATTTTTGAGAGAGAGAGAGAGAGAGCATAAGGCAGAGGCAGAAAGAGAGGGAGACACAGAATCCAAAGAAGGCTCCAGGCTCTGAGCTGTCAGCATAGAGCCTGACATGGGGCTCGAACCCACGAACCGTGAGATCATGACCCGAGCTGAAGTTGGCACCTGACCGACTGAGCCACCCAGGCACCCCAAGAATTGTTTTTTGTTTTTAAGTAATCTCTACCTCCAACATGAGGAAATCTCTACCCTCAGTATGGGGCTTGAACTCACAGTCCTAAGATCAAGAGTCACATGCTCTATTGACTGAGCCAGCCAAGCATAGAATTGTGTTTTTTGAATCAAGTTAGGAAGCTTTCACTTGTAGTGATAAGAAATTTAGTCAAGTGTTCTTCTAGTACTTGTATGGTTTCATTTTTTACACTTAATTCTCATCTGTTTAGAATTTGTCTTGGTATTCAGTGTGAGCGATGGATCCATTTTTTTTCTTATGATTATCTGGTTACCCCAGTGACATTAAAAAGTGCTTCTTTTCCCCCGTTGATTAGAACTCAACAAGTAGGTCTGAAGCATTTGGTTATTTACCAAGTTGTGAGAATTTAAAGAGCAGGGTGGTGTATTGTCTGTCCTCAGGGGGCTCATACTCTAGTGAGCTGAATGAATAAAGCCTTTGACTTTCCTGGTGATCTCAGGTAATGTTTTCCAGGGGAAAGGACATTTGAATTTGAGACCTGAGAGTTGAGTATGAGTTCTTCAGGGAAATGCTGGAGGATGGAATTTTCAGGTAGTGATAGCAACATGTAAAAGCATAAAGGCTTGAGAAAATGTGGTACTTTACCGTTGCAGATAATTCAAGATTAAAACTGAGGACAACAGATAGAGAAGTGGGCTAGAATCAGTCTTAATAGGCCAAGTTTACTATGCTAGATGTGTGGTCTTTATCTCGAAAGTGACGGGGAACCACACAAGAGAGAGATTGGAAGGTGGCTTAGTTGATTCTGGGTTTTAGGAAAATCCCACAGGCTTCAGTGTGAAGAATGGATTGGAAGCTGTTGAGATTGGAGGCTTTGAAAGTTTTGCATGAAGAGGGGCGCCTGGGTGGCGCAGTCGGTTAAGCGTCCGACTTCAGCCAGGTCACGATCTTGCGGTCTGTGAGTTCGAGCCCCGCGTCAGGCTCTGGGCTGATGGCTCGGAGCCTGGAGCCTGTTTCCGATTCTGTGTCTCCCTCTCTCTCTGCCCCTCCCCCATTCATGCTCTGTCTCTCTCTGTCCCAAAAATAAATAAAAAACGTTGAAAAAAAAATAAGACAAAAAAGAAAGTTTTGCATGAAGAATCTGCTCTCATAATCCACTATAATGACAACCTGCAGAGCAAGCAGTGGATTTAAAGAGGACAGAAAGGAATTGAAAGAGTTTAAGGGGGCAGAACTTGGTAAGACTTTGGTGGGGGCAGTATAGGGGCTGGAAAAAGAAAGAATTTACTAAGGTGACTGTACCAAGCATTCAGACACCCTTAGTACTAAGGGGAAAGCCAGAGTAAAAGCAGGTTTCTAGGGAAAGGTACTCAATTTAGTTTTAATTGTGTTAGGGTTGGTTCTCCTATAGGCACCTTGGGTTTAGAAATTCTGTAGGTACTAGGAAATAAGATCTGGAATTTAGACTACGGGGTTGAATTAGAAGAGATTTGGGTACTGGGTACTGGTTGAATTTGCAGTTGTAGAGCAAGATCATTCCTTCTGTTTTGATTTACTTTTTAACTTTATCCTTTTGATATACTTATATTTTAATGTGTGATTTAAGTTACATATACATGATGTATTAGCATTGTATAAGTGCATGTATATAATTTATGGATAGATTTTTAGGTATTAGAGGTATATGCTCACTTTTTACTAATGGGAATTACTCAACTGGATAATCAGTGTATTTCATTTTGTGAACTGTGTGACTAATTGAAATTTTTTTTGGTAACTTTTGTAAATTTAAAATTATTTCAAAGTAAAAATTTTGCAAGAATAGTACAAAGAACTTTCATTTTCCCTTGATTCAGAACCTCTGATTGTTAACATGTTACAATTGCTTTATCATTCTCTTTTAGTTTATGTGTATCTGTATTTTTTTCCTGAATCATTTGAAAGGTTCATATTCCTTTACCTCTAGTTACGTGAGATTTTAGTTCTTATTCTTGTATATTATGAACCAGATTAGAATTATTAAATCAGGGGCTATTTGAAGTTATCATTTAAAACCGTGTAACATGGGGTGCTTGGGTGGCTCAGTCGATTCAGCGTCTCTTGATTTCAGTTTAGGTCCTGATCTCACTCTCAGTTCATGAGTTTGAGCCCTGAGTTGGGCTTGTGCTGACAGTGCAAAGCCTGCTTAGGAGTCTCTCTTTTCCTCCCCTCGTCACACTCTCTCTCAAAATAAGTAAATAGTCTTAAAAAAACAAAACACTGTAACATAATACATAGAGATTGCACTTTATCAAGTATAACATCGTTTAGAATAAAATTTATAGATAACATTACATGAAGTATTTTATATAATGTGATTCACATTATGATTATATGAATGGTCTTTAAAAATAGTATCTACAGGAGGCTTTATTTATGGGATGTTTAACTCTTGGGAACTAAACCATTATTTTTTTCCAGATTAAAGATTAGGGAAGAGTATTTTTAGGCATAAGCCACAAATAAAAATAATTCATGGCTTAGTGCCAGTGGGACCAGATGTACTTCTCTTCCTCTTAAAATAGTGTTTAGCATTTAGCATTTTTCCAAATGAAAGGGATTGATGTAACGTGTAATGGTGTCAAGCAAAAGTGGATGAGAGAGGCAATGAAGCCAAGAACGTTTTAGTGGAACATGTCAGCTACTTAACCTTAAAAGGTTTTTTTCTTCTCTTTTTTTCTTTCTGAATAAATAGTACTGGTGTAAGAGTTCACTATTTGGACTAATTTTTTTTTTTTTTTAATCAAAGTGGAACTTTATATACTAACGTCTTAAGTCATACCAGATATTAAACAGCTGGCTCAGTGTAGGGTATGTCCTATATAATGCTAAACTGAGATGTAAGAGGATTTAGAGAAAATTTAAGGATTTATAAGGCTAAAAATATGTTGTATAGGCAGGGGTACCTTCCTGGCTCAGTTAGTAGAACATGTGAGTCTTGATCTTGGGGTTGTGAATTTGAGCCCCACATTGGGCATGGAGCCTACTTAAAAAATAATATGTTGTATAGACAAACAGCATGAATTGAAACAGAAGAAAAAAGTGTTCTTACCTCCACCACAAGTAAAAATTCTTGTTTTTCTATAATCTCTTCAAGGCTCAGTGCATGTGCATACATAATATAGTGATAAAGATAGGTTAGAGCCAGTTTTGTAATCTGCTTTTTAAAAAATAGATTATAAGGGTCTATATTTAAAAACAACAAAGCTCTAAGACTTGGAGGACTACTATAAGGTCAAATCAGAGTCTAAAGTAGTGGAAGATTTTTTTTTGTTTAAAGATTTACTTATTCTTGAGAGAGAGAGCACAAGTGAGGAAGGGGCAGGGGGACAGAAGATCTAAGTGGGCTCTGCGGTGACAGCAGCAACCTTGATGTGCGGCTTGAACTCATGAGCCATGAGATCATGACCTGAGCCAAAGTTGGATGCTCAACCAACTGAGCCACACAGGTGCCCCAAGTAGCAGAAGATTTTGAATATGTTCATGAGATGTTCAAAATTTTCAACTTACCATTACTCTTAAAAAAATTAATGATTTCATTTGCAACTATAACCTGACTACACCCTGCCATTCCATTAACTACACCCTGCCATTCCATTAACTTCGGAGTGGAGAGACTACCGTTGGGAACGTGGAACTAGAAAGAAATCTTAAGTGTTTTATATGTATTGGAAGTTAGTTCTTTAAGTTTGTAGCTTAGACCTCTGTCTGATGAAAGTGGAATGTAAGTAACTAAGTGAAATGATGTGGGATATTTACTTTGTGGAGCAATCAATGATTTACTTTAATTTTGCTTTTCTTTATAGGGATCACCATGTTTGTATGCATCTCTAAAGAGAATCGTGTAGTCTTGGTGGTCTTTGAATTTTATAGGAATAGAATCATAAGGATTCCTCTGTGTTGTGAGCCTTGGAGGCAGTATTTGTAAACATGAAAAAACAAGTTGAGCCAAACATGAGGGAGACAGTCCAATTGAGCTGTTCAACCGTGTACCTGTAGATAGTACAATTTACTGTAGATAAAAGGATAAGTCTGAAACTAGTCCATTCTCTTCTCACCCTTGTAATTCATCTGCAAGGGCAGTGAGCCACTGATCTGGCATGACTGGTCAGAGCTCAGTGGACTGCAGAGTATGGGCTTTTAGAGCCAGGATCTGTATGCCAGGCTGAGGACATGCTGGGCCAGGTGTTGAACACAGCTCCAGAAAACTATAGGACCAGTATTAATGGCAGGCCTATAGTCCCATCCATACTGTGTGGATACACAAGTAGAAACCTTAGTTTAGTGGCATTGTATTTCTGATTTGTCTGGGTGATGCTTTGTTTATTTTTTACCTGTTTTTTTTCCCCCTTTGACTTTTTTTTTTCCCTTTTCTCTCTTTTCCCATAATGTTTATCTCTCTAGCTTTACTGAGGTATATGTCTGATTGATGTATTATAAATGGCACATATTTAAAATAATGATGAGTTCAAGGTAATGAACATTTCCATCACCCCCAAAAGTTTCCTTGTAAGCCATCTTCCACCCAGTCCTCTGGCAACCAGTGACACTACAGATTCATTTACAGCTTCATCAAAAAACATGTTTTTAAATATCTTTTTTTTTAATGTTTATTTTTGAGAGAGCACACACATGAGTGGGGGAAGGGCAGAGAGATAGGAAGACAGAGGATCCCAGGCAGGCTCCGTGCTGTCAGCACAGAGCCTGATGCGCAGCTCAAACCGTGAGACTGTGACCTGATCTGAAATCAAGAGTCTGACGTTTAACCGACTGAGCCACTGAGGCACCCCAGATTCAGGAAATTTATATAAGTAGAATCACATAATACACTTTTTTTGCCTCGGTTCTTTTACTCATCATAATGGATTTTGAGATGGGCGTTATCTGTGTTCTACGTATTATTTTCCCCTTTTTTTTTTTTGAGAGAAGATCGCGTGAGTGGGGGAGGGGGAGAGAGAGAATCCCAAGTAGGCTCCATGCTGTCAGCGCAGAGCCCAGTGTGGGACTCAATCTCACAGCCTGCAGAATCATGACCGGAGTTGAAATCAGGAGTCAGATGCTTAACTGACTCAGCCAGCCAGGTGCTCCAAATCACAGTTCATTTATCCCTTTACTGTTTAATGGACATTTGGGTTGTTTCCAGCATTGTAAGTAAAGCTGCCATCATTGTTAATGTTCACATCTTTTTGTGGACATGTTTTCATTTCTCCTAGGTAAATAATCTAGGAGTAGAACGTTTGGGTCATAGAATTGATAGCGTTCAACTTCTGAAGTAACTGCCATACTGTTTTCTCAAGTGGTTGTATCATTTTACATACCACCTGGCAGTGCATGAGAGTTCCAGTTCCTTTGTATTCTTGTCAACAGTGGGTATGATTAATCTTCATAATTTAAAAAAAAATTTTTTTTTAGTGTTTATTCATTTTTTTTTTTTTTTTTTTTTAATTTATTTTTGGGACAGAGAGAGACAGAGCATGAACGGGGGAGGGGCAGAGAGAGAGGGAGACACAGAATCGGAAACAGGCTCCAGGCTCCGAGCCATCAGCCCAGAGCCTGACTCGGGGCTCGAACTCACGGACCGCGAGATCGTGACCTGGCTGAAGTCGGACGCTTAACCGACTGCGCCACCCAGGCGCCCCATTGTTTATTCATTTTTGAGACATGGTGAGAGAGTGCGAGCAGGGGAGGGGCAGAGAGAGAGGGAGACACAGGAACTGAAGCAGGCTCTGGGTTCTTAGCTGTCAGCACAGAGCCCGATTCGGGGCTTGTACCCACGAACCGTGAGATTATGACCTGAGCTGCAGTCAGATGCTTAACTGACTGAGCCACCCATGGGGCCCCTTTCTCAATTTTTAAACAAATTTTAACTCCAGTGTAGTTAACATGCAGTGTTATATTAGTTTCAGGTGTACAATATACTGATTCAACAATTCTGTACATTACTCAGTGCTCATCATTATAAATGTACCTTAGTCCCCATCACCTGTTTCACCCCTCCCCCCCCCCCCCACCTCTCTAGTAACCATCAGTTCTCTGTAGTTAAGAGTCTGTTTCTTGGTTTGTCTCTCTCTTTCTCCCTCCCTCCCTCCCTTTTTTTCTTCTTTGTTTTGTTTCTTAAATTCTACTTATGAGTGAAATCATATATTTGTTTTTCTCTAACTTATTTTACTTAGCATAATAGTCTCTATCTCTATCCATGTCATTGCAAATGGCAACATTCTTTATCCGTTCATCTTTTGATGGACACTTGGGCTGCTTCCATAGTTTGGCTTTTGTAGGTAATGCTGCAGTAAACATAGGGGTGCATACATCCTTTCAGTGTTTTTGTCTTCTTTGGGTAAATACCCAATAGTGGAATTACTGGATCATAGGGTAGTTCTCTCTTTTTTTCAAGTTTATTTATTTGAGAGAGCATGTGAGTGCAAGCCAGGGAGGGGCAGAGAGAAAGAGCGAGAATCCCAAGTAGGTTCCATGCTGTCAGTGCAGAGCCAGATGCTGGCTCAAATTTACAAACCTTGAGGTTATGACTTGAGCGGAAATCAAGAGTCGGGACACTTAACTGACTGAGCTACCCAGGTGCCCCAGGGTAGTTCTACTTTTAACTTTTTAAAAAAATAAATTTATTTTTATTTAATTTTTAATTTTTTACAGAGAGTGAGGGGGAGAGGGGTAGAGAGGAAAGGAGAGAATCTTAAGCAGGCTCCATGCTCAGTATGGAGTTGGATCTCATGACCCTGAGATCATGACCTGAGCCAAAATCGAGTCAGATGCTTAACCAACTGCGCCACCCAGGCACCCCGTCGTTTTTACCTTTTTAAGGAAGCTCTATACTATTTAACATAGTGGCTGCACCAGTTTGCGTTCCCAACAGTGTGCATCCTCACCAACAATTGTTTCTCATTTTTTTTAAAAGGAGTTTTTCTTATGTGTCCTGTGTCAGAAATATTTATTGCAAATACCCTCTTGGTAGCTTATTTTTTTTTTCCCTCAGGATATTTTTGGGTGAACAGGGGTTCTTAGTTGTAGTATAGAGCAGATATCAGTAAACTTTTTCTGTAAAAGGCCAAATGGTAAATAGTTTTATCTGTAAAAGGTCAGATAGTAAATATGTAGTCTTTGCTGCAGCTTCTCATCTTTGCTCTTGTGTGAACATAGCCACAGACAATGAGCATGGACTTTTCTCCAATAAAACTTTATTTACATAAACAAAAGCAGGCTGGATTTGGCCTGTGGGCCACAGTTTGCCAATCCCTGACATAGAGTAATTTATGAGATTTTTTTTTTTTATGATTAATGCTTTTTATGCACCTCCCCCTTTTTTTTTTATTTGAGAGAGAGAGAGAGACTAGGGGAGAAGGGTGCAGAGAGAGAGAGGGGGGAGAGAGAGAGAGAGAGAGAGAGAGAGAGAATATCCCAAGCAGGCTCCATGCTTAGCATGGAGCCCAGGGCTTGATCTCCCAACCCGGCAATCATGACCTGAGTGAGCCAAAGTCAAGAGTGGGATACTCAACTGACTGAGCCACCTAAGTGCCCCTTTTTTAAAGAAATCTGTGCCTACTCCAAAGTCATAAATATATTTGTGTTTTCTTTTAGAAGCTTTATTGTCTTACCTTTCACCTTTACAACTGTAATCCATCTAGAATTGTTCTCTGCATTATGTGAGGTAGGGGTCAGCATTCCTTTTTTTTCTTTTAAACCTGTTCATCTCCAGCTGTGGCTCATATATTTTGGTGTGTGATGTTTTCACTGTCATTTAGTTCTAAACTATTTTCTTCTTCTTCTTTTTTTTTTTTTTTTTTTTTAATTTTTTAATGTGTAGGGGCACCTGGGTGGCTCAGTTGGTTAAGTGTGCGACTTTGGCTCAGGTCATGATCTCACGGTTTGTGGGTTCGAGCCCCACATCGGGCTCTGTGCTGACAGCTCAGAGTCTGGAGCCTGTTTCAAATTCCGTGTCTCCCTCTCTCTCTGCCCCTCCCCCACTCGTGCTCTGTCTCCCTCTGTCTCAAAAATAAACAAACATTAAAAAAAATTTAAATTTTTTAATGTGTATTTTTGAGAGAGAGTGCATGCGTTACGTGGCCGCAAGCAGGGGAGGGGCAGAGAGAGAGGAAGACAAAGAATCCGAAGCAGGCTCTGGGCTCTGAGCTGCCAGCACAGAGCCCGATGGGGGCTCGAACTCACAAACCATGAGATCATGACCTGAGCTTAAGTTGGACGCTTAACCGACTGACCCTCCCAGGCACCTCAGTTCTAAAGTATTTTCTAATTTGTTTTGATTTCTCTTTCAATCCTTGCATTATTATTTCAAAAGATAATTGGAATGATTGGTTTTTTCTTATTAAAATTTCTAATTTGATTACATTAAGAACGTAATATTTTTTGTAACTTACTAAGATTATTGATGTTGAAAAATCTGTCAGTCCAGTTTTTTGTTTTTGTTTTTGTTTTTAGGTACTCTCTTTCCCTATGGTTGTTTTTAAGATGTCTTTGTCTATACTGTTATGCAATTGTGTTATAGTGTTGAGGTGTAGGTTTTATTACATACTTTTAACATACCCCTCAAAATTGATATGCTTCTTGAAGCTAAGGGTTTAAGTCCTTAACAGTTTTAGGGAGCCTGGGTGTCTCCCTCTCTCTCTGCCCCTCCCTGTTCGTATTCTGCCTGTCTCTCTCAAAAATAAACATTAAAAAAAAAAAAAAGTCCTTCACAGTTTCTAAGAAATTTTAAACTTTACTCTTCTGTGTGTGGTTGTCTAGTCTATATAACCTGACAGGTGTGCTTTTACTTTCATTGCATGTTTATGTGCCAGAAGTTACATGTATTTATTTTTCAAATCTTTCTCTTCAGTGTTTTTAAAAAAAAATTTTTTTTTAAAGTTTATTTAGTTTTGAGAGAGACAGAGCACGAGTGGGGGAAAGGCAGAGAGAGAGGGACACAGAATATGAAGAAGGCTCCAGGGGGCGCCTGGGTGGCTCAGTTGGTTAAGTGTCAGGCTTCGGCTCAGGTCATGATCTCTTGGTTTGTGAGTTTGAACCCTGCGTCAGGCTCTGTGCTGATAGCTCAGAGCCTGGAGCCTGCTTCAGATTCTGTGTCTCTCCCATCTCTTGGCCCCTCCCCTGCTCATGCTCTGTGTCTCTCTGTCTCTCAATAATAAATAAACGTTAAAAAAAAAAAAAAAAAAAAAGAAGGTTCCAGGCTCCGAGCTGTCATCACAGAGCCTGATGTGGGGCTCGACCTCACGAACCGTGAGATCATGACTTGAGCCAAAGTTGGTTGCTTAGCCAACTAAGCCACCCAGGCACCCCTCTTTAGTGTTTTTAATCATTCTATATATTCCAGTTATACAAATCCTGTCATTTTGTTCTATTATCTGAAATACTAGGATTCTTCTTTTTTGTTGTTGATGTAAAGGAAAAAAAAGTTTTTGTGTATTTGAATTTTGGAATGTCAGCACTTCCTTCAGTGGAATTTTACCTGGGAATCCTGTTGGTCTGGGCTGAGAATTTCCTCTTTAAGGCACTTCAGAGGACCTGCTAAATTTAGGCCCAATTCTTATGTTAATTTGGTGTGGACTTCCTAACTGAGTGGTTAGTTAAGTTCCAAACTCAAATTGTCTTGAGATGGAAGCTTGTTATCCTCTTTGAATTTTGGCTGGCAGATATTTTTTTCCAATGTATGCTTTCCCTACTGATGCAACATTTTGATAGCCCTGCTTCTTCGTGTGTGTGGCGGATGATTGTTTTAGTTCTAATGTCCTCCCTTGCTTAGGTCTATTCCTGCACCATCATGTTGATGAATAGACCAGACCATGGTATTATGTGTGTGTGTTCTCCCTACCCATGTATACATCCTCCTCCTCCTCTTTTTTCCAGTTGTTAGCACTACCTTGTCTTTAATAAATAAGCCAAAGAAATAAGGACACTGTGGCACAGATTTTAAGCACTTCTAAGTATCGCAGTTAAATTTATCCTTTCTCCATTTCATCAGCTCAGCAGAATTTTTGGTGGACTATAATTAGGCAGGATGAGACCACTTACATACATCCAGAATAAGATTAGATTAAATTTCCCAGTTAGTTAACCAGAGATGGAACAGCTTATCAAAAGCAGTGTAGTCACATAGCTGGGAATAGAAGCAACCTATTAGAGCTGTCCTTGACCCCCAGTCTCTGATTGGGGTGTGTAGCTGCTGAGATAACTTACACAAAGTGGCATCTCGCTGGCTCTGGAAAGCTCAAGTTTGGGTATCCTCTTGTCCTTTTATTCTTTAAGTTTTTCAGCACTAATCAAGAGGAATTTACAATTAACAACTCATGCTTCTCTTGTGTTTGAATAACATCCAGTGTCATTGAGGGCAAGGCCTCTTCATTCAGGGTGGCGGTGGTTGGGATGAGGGTTGAGTGAGGAAATACAGTTAGGGTCCAGTAGGGGTGCCTGGGAATTCTCCTGTGTCTGCTTCCAGCTTTCCATCCCCTGACTCTGATCTGCTTTTTTACCCTGGTGATTTTGATACTGAGCTTATCATTAGAACCAGAATCCCAAATCCATTTCCATGCTAGCACTAGGAATCCTTGACGTGTGATGAGTGTCCCTTTTTGGGTTTTTTTGCCACACCTTTACAGATGTTTTCCTTTTTGTGCTTGTTACTGGAACTAGTGCCGTTGACAGGTTCCTGAGCTTCCCTCTTGCCCTTTATTCAGATGTTACTTCTGGAAAATTGGAAGTCTCAGTTTCTACTTCTTCAGTCATCACTTGTTCCTGTGGTGGTTGATAGAAGTTACTGTGTCTGTCGTAAGCATGTATCTGATAATAATGTTCTGGTCTGATCGATATGTAGCACAACTATGAACTTTTAAATGATCATAGTACACTTGAACTGTTGAGAAAAGTTTTATGGAGTACCTGCATTAGCAGGCACTTTGCTGAATACTGATGTTAAATATTTGAATAAGACACTGCTCCTGTCCTTAAGGACTTCATATTACAGATAAATCTAAAGAGCATTTTAGTCTAGTCTCTAGGGGTTCAGGGAAGGCTTAGGAGGAGAACTAATTTCATCCTACTCTTGAAGATACCTCCCAGCATATTATTCTCATTTAAGATGCCAAAACTACAAAATTGTAATAACTTGTGCATTTTCTCAGATAAATAACATGTTGTCAGTGATAAGAATTGCACCTGGATGTATTTAAGAATATGTAATGCAACATTTGGGATGTACTGGGAATTAATTGTGTTGGGCAAGATATTAGGAACTCCAACTCATGTATTTAAAAAGCAAAAGGATAACCAGAATGACTTGGAGGGCTTACTTGTTAGCTTAATTTGGGAGAGCTCATCTTAATGATTCTTCTTAATAGTTTTTATTTATTAAAAAATTTTTTTAATGTTTATTTTCGAGAGAGAGAGAGAGCACATGAATGAGGGAAGGACAGAGAGAGAGGGAGGGAGACAGAGAATCTGAAGCAGGCTCCATGCTGTCAGTGCAAAGCCCGATGTGGGGATTGAACCCTTGGACTGTGAGATTATGACTTGAGCTGATGTTGGACGCTCAATTGAATGAGACACCCAGGCACCCTGATAGTTTTTAAAGATGTTATTTAATTTTCACTGCAGTGAAAATATTTTAATTGTTTTTTAAAACATTTTTCAACTGCCATAGCATTTTTTTTTGCCATAGTATTTTATTTTTTTAATTTATTATTATTTTTTTAATGTTTGTTTATTTTTGAGAGAGAGAAAGAGACAGAATGCAAGCAGGGGAGGGGCAGAGAGAGAATGGGAGACACAGAATCTGAAACAGACTCCAGGCTCTGAGCTGTCGACACAGACCTGATTCGGGGCTCAAACTCACAAACCATGAGATCATGACCTGAGCTGAGGTCAGATTCTTAACCTACTGAGCCACCCATGCTCCCCTTAATTATTTTTAAAAAATGTTTATTCATTTTGAGAGAGAGGGCATGAGCGAGTATGGGGTAGGAGAAGGGAGAGAGGGAGAGAGACATTCCCAAGCAGGCTCTGCAATGGCAGCTCAAAGCCCAATGAAGAGCTCAATCCCACGAACCATTAGATCATAATAACCTGAGCTGACACCAAGAATCAGATGCTCAACTGACTGAGCCAACCAGGCACCCCTAAAATATTTTAATTGCTTTTAAGTGTGTAGTTCAGTGACATTATTATTATATTCACATTGTAGTCCAACAGTTGCTACCATCCATCTCCAGAACTTTGTCATTTTTCCAAATTGAAACTCTCTGGGGTGCCTGGTGCCTCAGTTGGTTAAGTGTCTGACTACGGCTCAGGTCATGATCTCATGGTTTGTGGCTTTGAGCCCCACGTTGGGCTTTGCACTGACAGCTTGGAGCCTGCTTTGGATTCTTGGTCTCCTTCTGTCTTTGCCCCTCCTCTGCTTGCACGTGCTCTCGCTCTCTCTCTCTCTCTCTCTCTCTCTCTCTCAAAACTAAATCAGTAAAATTAAGGAAAAAAAAGAGAAAGAAACTGTGTACTCATTAAATAGAAACTCCCAGGGGCACCTGGGCAGCTCAGTCGGTTAAGTGTCTGACTTCGGCTCAGGTCATGATCTCGCGGTTTGTGAGTTCGAGCCCCGCATCTGGCTCTGTGCTGACAGCTCAGAGCCTGAACCTGCTTGGGTTCTGTGTCTCTGTCTGCCCCTCCCCTGCTCATGCTCTGTCTCTCTCTGTCTCTCAATAATAAATAAACGTTAAGAAAAAATTTAAAAAAATTGTAACTCCTCATTCCTCCCTCTCCCCAACCCCTAGCAAACGCCATTCTGTTTTTTGTCTTCTTAATATTTGACATCATGCTGTTCTTTTTATTATATTATTTTGTAAGAATCATTTTCAAGGAAAAAATGCAGGGTGTATTTTTTTTCTATTTTAATGTATCTTTTAAAAAAAATGTTGGGGCGCCTGGGTGGCGCAGTCGGTTAAGCGTCCGACTTCAGCCAGGTCACGATCTCGCGGTCCGTGAGTTCGAGCCCCGCGTCGGGCTCTGGGCTGATGGCTCGGAGCCTGGAGCCTGTTTCAGATTCTGTGTCTCCCTCTCTCTCTGCCCGTCCCCCGTTCATGCTCTGTCTGTCTCTCTCTGTCCCAAAAATAAATAAAAAACGTTGAAAAAAAAAATTTAAAAAAAAAAATAAAAAAAATGTTTACCTATTTTGAGAGAGAGCAAACGGGAAGAGCAGAGAGAGGGAGTGAGAGAATCCCAAGCAATCTCCGTGCTGTCAGCTCATAGCCCAATGCGAGGCTCATACACACAAACTGAAATCATGACCTGAGCCGAAATCAAGAGTTAGATTTTTTAAAATTAAAAAAAATTTTTTTTAATGTTTTATTTATTCTCGAGCGAGAGACAGAGCACGAGTGGGGGAGGGGCAGAGCGAGAGAGGGACACAGAATCCAAAGCAGGCTCTAGGCTCTGAGCTGTCAGCACAGAGCCCGACGTGGGGCTCAAACTCACAAGCTGTGAGATCATGACCTGAGCCGAAGTTGGACACTTAACCGACTAAGCCACCCAGGCACCCCTGGAGTTAGATTCTTAACAGGAGCCACCTAGGTGCCTTTGCATGATGTATTTCTAATATTTTCATCTTACTAGCCTATTTGATGATCAGTTTATATGAAACTTTTACTTCCATAATATGGAAGTCATTCAGCATTTGAACTATTTGAGCTTTACTTTTATAATCCATAAAGTGCACCTCTCTGAAATTGTACAGATTTCAGCTATGGGTTTACATATAATTTATAGTTATACCATGTTTCAGTGGTCATTAAAATATTATAGCAAGAGTTCAGTTATAATTTTTGTATAATTTAAAGTCAGGAATTGGGGAAAAAAGTCTAACATATACTAATATTTTCTTATTCTATAGTAAAATTGTTGTTGGAAATTGTTACTAGAATTTTATAATTTTAAAAATCAGGTTTTAATTAATTAATGAAGTTTATTTTGAGAGCAAAAGAGTGAACAGTGGAGAGGCAGAGAGAGAGGATCCTAAGCAAGCTCCATACTGTCAGCTTAGAACTGATGCGGGGCTCAATCTCATGAACCATGAGATCATCACCTGAGCTGAAATTATTCAGGAGTTGGACGCTTAACCAACTGAGCCACCCAGGCACCCCAAAAAATCAGATTTTACATTTACTAACGGAATTTGTAGTATATCACTATTCTGTCCATTACTGTTTCCTGCTGAAACATTTTGCCTGTTGTAAATCTTGTTTTTCAGTGACTTTGCTTAAAGAATAAAATGTTAGTTGAATTAAAAAAATTTTTAATCCACTTTTGGGAAAATTTCTTTATAAAACCTTATTTGGTTCCAGGAATTATTTAAGGAAGTTATTAAGTTTGCAGTTGTTGATATCTTTTGCATTTATAAAACTTTGAATTCAGACATACTCAGAGTAATCTTGTCAGAACTTTTATTTTTCTCATGTGTAACTTGTATCATTTTTAGGCAAAATGTTTCATGGATTTCAAAGCTGGAGGCACCTTGTGTCACATTCTTGGGGCTGCTTACAAGTATAAAAATGAACAGGGATGGTAAGTTTTTGTGTTACTTTGTATGTTTTATGTGTTATTTAAGTTATTTAATGTTAAATCCTCTTCCTTCTTTGTGTGATGTTAGAGAATTTTATAAGCACATTATAATTTGCAAAGTGAAAGTTTTATCTGGTATTCGAATTTACTTTGTTCCTACATCCAGGAAAAATATCAGACAACTGTTGCACTTGTTAGGTAAGTTATTTCTCATGTATGGTTGTATCTATATAATAGATGAATGTGCACTGTTAGCAAATTTGAAGGTAGGCTCATTGTGAAATGTATGAACGTGTATTGTGAACTTAAGTTGTGCCGAAAGATAGTTTTTTTTTAATGTTTATGTATTTTTGAGAGACAGCGTGAGTAGGGGAGGGGAAGAGAGTGAGGGAGATGCAGAATCTGAAGCATGCTTTACGCTCTGAGCTGTCGGCACAGAACCCGATGTGAGGCTCGGACCCATGAGCTGTGAGGTCGTGACCTGAGCCGAAATCGGATGCCCAACCGACTGAGCCACCCAGGCACCCCCAAAAGATAGCAATGTTAACTGCTATGGTGAACGCTTTGCTGATGAACATTTCTTCAGAATGAGAGATGTGTAATGTGTGTCCTCAGGATAGGAATGAAAGGAAGCTGGCTCCGGAGCATGGTTACTAGGGCAGTGATGCAGCGAGGAGGGGAATTGCTGTTGCTTCTCCCTACATTCTTCTTTTTCCCTTTTCTCACACTGTCTCTCTGGTGCTTGCTTTCTTTTCTCTCTTGAACTCTGGGGTTTTTGCCATCTCTTTGTGGGAAGTTGAGCTGCTGAGACTAGTGAGTGTTTCAAGGTGATGGTTCTGAGTTAAGGAGGGTAGGGAGTCCTTTCTCTGGCAGAGGGTAAGGGGATGCTGGAGTATATAGACTCGAAGTCGTTTCGTGGTTTTAGTTGTGTTGTCTGTGCGCAGTTCAATCTTAGCATCTTTCCAGGAGGATACTCCTGTAAAGTTAAGCTAATCCGGTGTTTTACGGCTGGGAAATGTAAATAAGTGTCCACATCAACAAGTAGTACAAGTTTACAAGTAAATTATTTACAATAATTTGTATATCTGCCAAACTTTTTATGTATAGGTGGGTGTTTAATGGATACTGGTTAATTGATGAAACGAGCATGAGGGTGTTGTCATCGGAAGTAGCTTTCTGTTTTGCAGCTCTGCTTCTGGCTGTGGTACTGTAACTCTCACAGGGTGTTCCCGAGCTAGGACTGACAGCCTGTCTGACTGCTGTCATCCATGGTCTGTTCCCTACTGTTTGCTCTAGATTCCTAGATGGAACTCTCTTCTTAATTTCTTGATCAGCTTGTGTCCCAAATCCTGACCTGCACTCGAAGAGGACAGTCCCACAGTGAAATGACTTCTCCTAAGTCACATGTTACAGAACTTGCTTTGTGTGTCAGTATAGTAGAATACTTTTATGTGGAAGGATTTGAGGTGGTTTAGAAGGATATGTAAAATAAAATGTCCTTAAATTAAAAGAAGGTCCGAAAAAGAAGGAAAGGATAAAATTAAGAGACTTTAAGAGGAGTGAGGAATAAGAATTTTCCCAAAACTTTTACTCAGATCGTACCAAAATCTTCCCCTTTGGGGCGTAATTAGACACTTAACTGCAATGCACACCTTTCCCCACCTCCTGTGACTCACACACTTGCAGTGAATGGATCTCTTACACTCTGACAGTACATATTTTAGTAACCACCCACCCATTTGGAGTCTGAATGGCCTGTCAACTTGACAGTGCCTGAAGTTTCCTCACACACAGCATTAGCCCTGTGAACCTAGTTTGTGTCCTCTGGAACCTCACAGTCTGGCTCCAGAGTTTGCTCATTTCCTTCTTTCAGCCAAACACTCTGCCTCTTGTTTCTGTTTGGTTCTTTCTTGCTTCCTGCTGTCTTTTAGCTTTCAGTGATGTCCAGCTGGAGTATCATTTATGTGGTTGAGTGGAAACACCAGATAATTATTAGCATCTCTGTGAATAGACCACACAGATTAAGATTCCAGAGTGTTTGAGTTTGATCTTTCTGGGTGTCTGTTTTTGTTTGTTTGTTTATTGAGAGAGCAAATGCAAGCAGGGAGGGTTGGGGCTGGGGGGAGAATCTTAAGTAAGCTCCAAGGTAAGTGTGGAGCCTGATGCTGGGCTTGATGTCACAAACCGTGAGATCGCTATCTGAGTCGAAATCAAGAGTTAGACGTTTAACTGACTGAGCCACCCAGGTGTCCCAAAAGAGGTTATTGATTGAAAATGTTTTGTTTGTGTTTTGTTAGCTTTTTTTTTTTTTTACATGTTTATTTACTTTTTGAGAGAGAGAGAGAGAGAGAGAGAGAGAAAACAGAGCTTGAGCAGGGGAGGGGCAGAAATAGAGAGGGAGACACAGAATCTGAAGCAGGCTCCAGGCTTTGCACTATTAGCACAGAGCCTGATGCAGGGCTGGAACCCAGAACTGTGAGATCATGACCTGAGCTGAAGTTGGACGCTTAACCACCTGAGCCACCAGGTTCACCTGTTTTATTAGTTTTTTGTTTTTTTTTTTTTAATCTATTTTGAGAGAGAGAAAGTGCATACAGGCGAGTTGGGGAGGGGCGGGGCGGGGGAGGGGGAGCATTGCAGAGCCTGACCCGGGGCTCAATCCCACAAACTGAGATCATGACCTGAGCCAAAATCAAGGGTCAGATGCTTAACCAGCTGAGCCACTCAGGCGTCCTGTGTTTTATTAGTTTTGCTTGGCAGTAGTGAACTAGGCTTAGCATAAAGTTAAGGCTGTGTCTTAACTTTAGAAGTGGCCTTTTTTCCCCCTATGACATGATTTGCTGCTGACCTTCATTTCTTGCAGACAAGCTCAGACCTACTTTTCTTTCTACCTTAAGACTTGGTTGTTCAGCTTTTATCTCCCCCATACCCTAAAGTCTCCTTTTGATTTTTGTTTTTCAGATATTACCACAAAAAGTTAGTCTCTGCTAGTGGCTTTTAAACTTTAGGAATCCCTTGGAGTACTTTTTTTTTTTCCTTTTTTAAAAAAAATATTTATTTTTGGGAGAGGAAGAGTGTAAGCATGAGAGGAGGAGGGGCGGGGGGTGGTGGGGACAGAGGATCTGAAGTGGGCTCTGCTCTGACAGCAGTGAGCCTGACATGGTGCCTGTACCCATGAACTACGAGATCATGATATGAGCCAAAGTTGGACACTCAACTGACTCAGTCACCCACTGCACCAGAGTACTTTTAATTAATTATTATCTTTTAAGGTTTATTTTCATCAGAGAGAGAGAGAGCATGTGTGTGAGAGAGGGAAAGAGAGAGAAAGTGGGAGAGAGAGAATCCCGAGCAGGGGATTCTGATTGTCAGCACAGAGCCCCCTGCAGGGCTCGATCTCAGGAACCTTGAGATCATGACCTGTGCCGAAATCGAGAGTTGGATGCTTAACTCAGGCGACCCCACTTGAAATATCTTTAAAAAATACTGATGACTGGGCTTCATGACATACATTATTAACTACTAAGTGTGGTGTGAAAACTGAGAATCTGCGTTTTCAAAAAGCACTCTCTGTGGTCCTCAGGCCTTAACTTTGATACATGTTGGTCAGTGAGATTGTCATTTTAGCACAAACATGGTTTGGATCTTTTGTGAAGAATTATCCATTTTTAAAAAATTTAAATCCAAGTTAGTTAACATATAGTGTAATAATGATTTCAGGAATAGAATTTAGTGATTCATCACTTACATGTAACACCCAGTGCTCATCCTTAATGCTTGTCCTTAATGCCCATCACCCATTTCGCCCAGGCATCCTGTCTTGCCTTTTAGAAGTTTGCTTCGGAAGCCCTTCACACCCCTTTCGCAGGAGTTAAACTCATTCTCCAGGATCCATTGTTGATTATTTTTATTCAGACTGGATTTTCTGTATGTAGCTGAGAATGAGAAGAGAGCATCCCTGACTAGTCACAAGAGTCAGCAAAATGAGAGCAATACAGCTAATGAAGGCCCTTTAGACACAGTATGTAATGCTTCAGGTTGAAAGGCTGCTAGGAGACATTGCCCAGCAGATTGCCAGAGGAAAACAAAGCAGAAGACTCATTAATTATTAAATTCTCAGTGGACAGCTCGTATTTACAGTCCAAGTGACCAAAGGTTTTATTTATTATTTATTTTTTTACATGACCAAAGGTTTTAAAAGCTAGAGAGAAACGTGTTCATTTGTTGCCTTTTCTATAGGGCTGCATTAAGATTCAAAAAGTCTTTGTAGGGGGGTGCCTGGATGGCTGTCAGTAGACCACGCGACTTTTGGTGTCATGGTCATGGGTTCAAACCTCATGTTGAGTGTGGAGCCTGTTTAATTAAAAAACAAGCCCCAAAAGACTTTATAATTTTAGTTTTTTAGTTTGTATTTCTCTTGTGGGTAAGTTTGAGCATCTAGATTTCTATATTGTAAAAAGTAAAGCTTATTTAAATATTCTTGTTAATTTCAAAGTAAGATTAAATCTTTCAACTAAAGGTTATACCATATTTACCTGACTTCATTTCAGGTTTTTTTTTTTTAGTTAAAAAATTTTTTAAAAATATTTATTTGAGAGAGGGAGAGAGCGAGCAAGCGAGCATGAGCTAGGGAGAGGGGCACAGCGACAGAGAGAAGACCCTAAATAAGGTCCACACTTAGCATGGAGCCTGATGCGGGGCTTGATCTTCCAACCATGAGATCATGATCTGAGATGAAATCAAGAGTCGGATGCCTGACTGACTAAGCCACCCAGGTGCCCCAAATACCTCTTTTGCTTACATAGCATGCTGCTGAATCAGGAAAGCTTTCATCTGTCATGTTATTAAGTCATTGTCTGGCAAACCATTTGAGTTATTTATTGTAGAAAATATTATTTATTGTGGAAAATATAAACTATATGTAAAAGCAGAGAGAATAATACAGTGAATTGTCATTTACTTTCATCTCCTTTATATAATTTCATCTAGATATATTAGTAATTTCTGTGCCCAACGTGGGGCTTGAACTCATGACCCCAAGATCAAGAGTCACATGCTTTACTGACTAAGCCAGCCAGGTGCCCTTATTAAAAAGCATAGGATTGGTTTATTTTTTTATTTTTTTTAGTGTTTATTTATTTTTGAGAGAGAGACAGAGTGCAAGTGGGGGGAGTGGCAAAGAGAGAGGGAGACACAGGATCGGAAACAGGCTCCAGACTCCCAAGCTGTCAGCACAGAGTCCAATGTGGGGCTCAAACTCATGAACTAGGAGATAATGACCTGAGCCGAAGTTGGACGCTTAAACCGACTGAGCCACCCAGACACCCAAATGTAGGACTTTTTTGAAGGGCATAATAATGTACTGTTATCAACTAAGAAAATTATCAATAATTTTTCAGTGTTATAGGGGCACCTGGGTGGCTAAGTCAGTTAAACAACCGACTCCTGGTTTTGGCTCAGGTCATGATCTCGTGGTTTGTGACTTCAAGCCCTGCATTCGGCTTCACACTGACAGTATGGAGCCTGCTTGAAATTCTCTCTCTCCCTCTCTCTCTGCCCCTCCCCTTCTTGCTCTTTCTGTCTCTCTATCAAAATAAATAAGCTTAAAAAAAAATTTTCAGTGTTATTAAATACCCCCTTAGTGTTCAAGTTTCCCTGATTATCTCATGGATGGTATTCAAACAAGAGTCATATATGGCATTTGGTTGATATGACTAAGTCTCTTTAAGAAAATTAATAGTTTTCCATTTGCTCTTATCCTTCCAAGTTTTTTTCTTATAGAATGTTCTGTATTCTAAATTTTGCTGATATGTCCCTAGTTTATTATTTACCATAGTCTTTCTAAATTTCTAGAAATGTGGTAGTTAGAAGCTTAGTCTGATTTTTTTTTGTTTTGTTTTTGGCAACAGTACTTCATAGACACTGTGGTGTTCCTTTCTCTGGAGACATATAGTATCTTGTTTCTGCTTTAATAGACAGAAGCTGATGTTCAGTGCCTAGAATCATGCTATCATTACAATGTTATTAAGTGGTAGTGTTCATATTTTGAAAAAAAAAATAGAAAAGAGATATTGTAGGGGTGCCTGAATGGCTCAGTCGGTTAAGTGTCTGACTTCGGCTCAGGTCATGATCTCGTGGTTCACAAGTTCGAGCCCTGTGTGGGACTCTGTGTTGACAGCTCAGAGCCTGGAGCCTGGTTCAGATTCTTTGTCTCCCTTTTTCTCTGCCCCCTCCCCCACTCATATTCTCTCTCTCTCTCTCTCTCTCTCTCTCTCTCTCTCTCTCTAAGATAAAACACTTAAAAAATTTTTTAAAGGTAGATATTATAATGTATAGACACAGCTCCTTATTTTTTAGTAATTTTTTGTAAGACTGTTATTCTCATTCCTTCTTCACTTACTAGCTGGAATACTGAGAAATTTAACTCACCAATAATCAGAAAGCTAGAATAAATTCTTGATTCTTCCTCTATTACCAGATGCATTTAGCTTTTCATCTTCATTTGCAGGTAAATCCAGGCAACCCTATTTTAATCTGTTTAACGGCTACTTTCAAACTATTTCTCAGATTTCTAGGAGAGATAATTTCCTTTAGCCTCATTTATTTCTTAAATTTTTCTGTTTTTTAGCATTTATTTTTTGAGAGGCAGAGATCAAGCATGAGCGGAGGCGGGGGGGACAGAGAGAGAGGGTGTCCGAGATTCCAAAGCAGGCTCCAGTCTCTGAGCTGTCTGCACAGAGCCCGACGCGGGGCTTGAACTCACGAACCATGAGATCATGACCTGAGCCGAAGTCGGACACTTAACCGACTGAGCCACCCAGGTGCATCAGCCTCATTTATTTATTTAGTAAGGAAGCAGTTTATGAATAACGAAATGGGTTAAGTAAGCCACTCTGAAGTGAGACATTTTTAGACATAGTTCTTTTGTTATCAGAAGCCTATTTGTGACCCCTTCTTTAGAAAGGGGAGACACTCACACGTCTCTCCTTTTGTTTTGCTGAAAGAACCCCTGTCTGCTCTAATAGGGTTGTCCTAATTAGTCGTGTGTTTTTCTTTTGTTCTGCCAGTTAATGGAAATTGCTTGGAAGAGGTTAGGGAAGGAGAATACTAAACAACTCCAAAAATGGAGTTTAAGAAAAAGTTCTGTGTACCAAGGTTAAATCAAGATATAGTTACTTGGGACAAAGGTCCCTCTTACATGTAAATGCCATTTTTGAAGCTGCAACTACTTCTATTCTGAATTACCTGTTTCTGGGCTTTAGTGGACACTTTGCTTAATTTCCGAATTGGAATTCTTCAGGAAACATTTCAGTCTTGTCCTAGCACACTAATGAAAAAGTCATAATAAATATTAGACCTTAGTCATAATAAAAATTTCCTGAATGGTTTGCTTTATAAAGCCACACATTCTGTTAGCCAGTAAGGATACATAGGACAATTTTCAAAAAACCTGGTCTTTGCTCTGAAGGCATCAAATGAGATGTCTTACAAACAAGATGATTCTGTTGTGGGCCTGTAACAGCAGTGTGCACAGGATATATTAGGAACATGACAGAAGACAGGAATAACTTCGTAGGGAAAATGGCTTGTGATAGGCCCTGGAGGTGATAGTATCAGGTCCATGGAGTAGGTAGTGACATCCAAGAAAGGCTGCAGAGTGGGGAAAAATGGTTGGAAGTGTGGGGAGCATTTCCAGGATAAAACAGGATGATCTGAGAGAGCATGAGCTCTAGATGCAGATTGCCTAATCCTAGCTAGCACATGGTAGTAATGATTTAAGAATGTTATAACCGTAGTTTAACATTGATTAATCACTTAGAGACTAAGCATAAATACTGTCTCAAGCCCTTAGCATGTATACCTAATTTAACCTTCACAAAAACCTTATGGGCCATTGTTATTCATGAAGAAATTGATCCTTGGATTAGTAAATCACTCCAGACTACATAAATAAAAATGGGGTCAGGATTAGAACCCAAAGCAGTTTGACTCCACAGTGCACACGCTCTCAATCACTGAGCAAAATTAAAGTTAGTGTTGAATAAAAAATAGGGAAAAAGAAACATTCAGATTTGTAAAAATTGAATCATGTGGAAGTGACTGAGAATAGGCAGACAATAGCAGAATGTTATGCTTGGGTACTTACATAAAAAGACATCAAGAAAAGAGAAAAGGTAAATAGATGAATTTTACCACATTTAGGGCAATAGTAGGCTCAAAGAGAGCACAGACACTGTTGAATTTGAACAAATGACTTTGAAGCACATATAAAGTAGATAAACTTTCCTTACACTTAAAGAATGGTATAGTAGTTCACTGTCTTTAGATCTGTGGGTTCCTATTCTTTATGGTGTAAAATATTTTAGATTTAAGGGTAATGGGATACTTCATGGAATTAGTACTTCATTTTGACTGGAGTGGATCTTAATGTCACAACATTTAATATTTTATGATGTTGACCTTGCTTTCTTACACTACTGAGAAAATACCCTCATATGGTTTTAGAGTGCTATTTTAATTTCTGAATCTTTGCAAATTTGTTTTTGTTGAGTGCTAAAACTAAGTTTTCACTTTTGTTTAAGGTAGAGAACAAATTAATGATTTTCTTCTCTTTTAGGCGTAGGTTTGATCTACAGAATCCATCTCGAATGGATCGTAACGTTGAAATGTTTATGAATATTGAAAAAACATTGGTGCAGGTAACTCAGGAAGTTAAATTATTAAAATTTTTTTCCTTTAATATACTTTCAGTTCTGTGATTGGCTTTATTGGATTGCCAAAAGATCAAAGGAAGAAAAAATTTCTGAAATCTATTGTTCCATTATTTTTATGGGTTTTGGGGGATTAGAGCTATAAAATATGACTAAAACTTGTCATTTATAGAATATTGATCCTAAACTTCTGACAAAAGAATCTATGGTATTTTCTTTATTTCAACTAATCCATTATTTGAATCTCTTTCATATTTAACATAAACACTCTCAATCTACTGGTCACTCATTTATACAGCCCTTTTCTTTGGATATGTTTCATGGTTGTGCCATTAATATAGATCTTATTTCCCCAAGTGGATATAACATGGAAGAGAGAACACTTAATTTTCTTCTTTTCTTTCCTAATATTTTTATTGATTGGTAGTTTTTAATGATCACTGAACTGAATTAGCCTTCCTGGGGAAAAGCAGCTGGCAAGCATTCGCTAGGTATTATTAGAAACTTAATGCCTGAAACTTGTCTCACAGATGAAATAACTGTTTTTTGGTTAGTACGTTGATTTTTGGTGATGATTTGAGGAGTTAAAATATGCATGTTGTAATCACTGCTATTTGTAAGGTTAGAAATGGGAAAAAGAGCTATAATCTATAGCCTTTGTTTTTTAAGTAACTTATACGATGAGCCAAAATGGACATCTCCCCCTGAGCCCTACCCCCCCCCCCCCCACCAGTTAAAGGTGTAGGTGGAAACTCTACATTAGATTTGGGCTGTTAACGTCAGTTCAGGTAAGATTGGCTATAGGAGTACCAATATGTCAGGGTGGTACCTTAATGAAAAATATGATGAATTTCTTTAGGTTGTGATTCCCAACATTTTTTGTCTGAGTGTACTTAGCTGCAGAGAAAGGATCTGGGGATAACATTAAGTGGCCTGCTGAACACTTAGCTTTTATATTGAGATGAGACTTCTGCAGTCTATTTTAAAAAACATCTTCCTATTTTAAGCACTGTGGCTTTGAATGTCAATTTTTGCCATTAGGGAATTCATGAGTAATGTGATATCATTTCAAAACCAAGAGAATTGCAAAATCTCTTTTTTCTTCCTCAGAGCAATTGTCTGACCAGACCCAGCATCTACCTCATTCCAGACATTGATCTGAAGTTGGCTAACAAATTGAAAGATATCATCAAACGACATCAGGTAATAGACATGATCATTTCAGAAAAGTGTGTAGTAGTAAGCTTCTTATAAATCTCAATTATAATGTCTTTTAGTTTCTGTATGTGTCTGCTTTAAATGAGTTATCTCTTTTTGGTTCTTACAGTACCAAGTTTTTTTCTCTTCCACTCACCTCTAATTCTTAGCCTAGACTAGCATTTTCCTATTTAACATTATTGAGGTACAGTTGACACATAACATTGTGGAAGTTTAAGGTGTACCATGTGGTGATTTGATGCACATGTATATCCAAGATTAGCATTTAATAGTCATTGGTAGGGAGTTATTATAGTCTTATTGTGAAATGTGCTTATGTAATTTAAAGAGACTGTGGTCTGAATCACAGAGTAGGAGTTGATGACATAGTTGTTGGTAGGATATCAAATATTGTTTCCAGTAAACCTGTCTTCCCTCATTGCCTGCCCCTTTGATATGTGTTGTATTTATATATGCGAACTGGAAAATTCTGTTTTCCTCATAAGCTTACTTTGTTTTGATTCACACGTACCAGTGCTATCTTCGGACATCTTTCTCTCCCTCCTTGAGCCTCATGTTAGGTTGAGACCTAGGGTATTTACTGCATGTAGGTTTGTGACTACACATGGCTGAACTGTAAGCAAACCCTTATCATGGTAAACTAGCTGAGGACAACCAGATGCTGTTTCCAAAACAACATTTGAGTGACAAAGTGTTACTAATCCTTAGGGTTAGTTGAGAAGCCTCCTGAAATAATCTTTCTTCTTTCTGCTGCAAGAAAGATTGCCAGTGGAATTATGTTTCAGTAATTAGTAAAATATCTTCTGAGTTCCTAAAGCAAGGATGTCTTTTTAAAAAATTTTTAAACATTTTTAAGACTCTTGGTTCATATTGTCTATTCCAGTTTTTCTAATATTTATTAATTTTTGAGAGAGAGAGAGAGAGAGAGAGAGAGAGAGAGAGAGAGAGACCATGAGTAGGGGAGGAGCAGAGAGAGAGGGAGACAGAGAATCCAAAGGAGGCTCCAGGCTCTGAGCTGTCAGCACAGAGCCCGATGTGAGGCTTGAACTCACAAGCTGTGAGATCATGACCTGACCTAAAGTCAGATGCTTAACTGACTGAGCCACCCAGGCGGCCCTGAAGTAAGGATTTCTAATATTGCTTACATTTGGAGATTTACTATGGTCCTTACATATACTGACCCTACTGTCTCAAGTCTGGTTGCTCTTCTCACTTAACATTAGGATTTGGAACAAGTCACTTAATCTTCATTTCTCTTCTGGACTATTCATTGGAGTGGCTGTCAAATGTAGTTTATTTAAAAGTTTTATTTATTATTGAGAGAAAGCAACACACGAGTGAGCAGGGGAGTAGCAGAGAGAGAGAGAGGGGGTCAGGGGATTCAAAGTAGACTCTTCTGACAGCAGAGAGCCTGATGCAGGGTTTGAACTTACAAGCTGTGAAATCATGACCTGAGCTGAAGTCAGATGCTTAACCAGCTGAGCCATCCAGGTGCCCCAAGTGTAGTTTAATTACATGTAGAATGTTAGAAGGCAAAAATGGAACAAGTTAGCCTGTTGGCTATTGCCTTCAAGCTGGAATTAGCTATATTCTTCTTGCTACCAGGTCATCCTGGAAGAAACTTACGTATTTTCCTACAGTTGATACTGAACATTCAGTTGCTGTTTTTCTTCAGAAATCTGGTTGGCTTCGTGATTGTTCACTAGGGATAACCTCTAGAGAGATGTAAAAATCTCCCTGGTTTCATAGAGTCTTACAGAAGAGACCTTAAGCTAATGATATCATTGAATACTGATGATTAATCTTTTGTTCTGACATTCAGAATGCATCAGCAACTCCATTGTTTGAGTACCTGTCACCAGTCTTTGCTAAATTGCAACAAAATCTTATGAAATACGTATTATTACCACTGTATGTCACAGAAGACACTGAAGCACAAAAAAAACTTAGGATTTTTGATGACTTTGGAGTGACTTTTAGAATTAGAAGTACTCATACTCCTGGTAAGATTACCTAGAGAGAGATAGGGAATTAGCCAAGAGGCACTTGCATGATTTTTCTATACAATATAAACTGTGTCTGTAGATAATTTATGTGTTTTTGTTTTTATTAACAATTATCCTTTTCCTGGACTAAAAATAATAAAAATATTACAGTCTTAAAACACAGAGTAATGTCTTGGAGATTCTCAGGCAGGTTACATCTGGCGTTGCATACTTTGTTAGCCATGTGCTTTACTCTTATGTTGCTTATTCATTTGTTTTCCAGGGGACATTTACTGATGAGAAGTCAAAGGCTTCCCACCACATTTATCCATATCCTTCCTCTCAAGAGGATGGTAAGTTCATTGTTGGTTGTGAACTCGTTTCACTAGATTTTAAATTTTATCAGATTTATTTAAACGATATAACCCATGTTTTGCAGAAGAGACTTGCAGTACTAAGTAACTTATACAGATTATTTAAATGTAGTTTTCTGGTTTTTTGCTGAATTGGCTAATAAGCAAACTAATTCTGTGATGTCCAACTTTCTAATCATTGGACTTTTATTTATTTCTTTGTTGGTTATATTATCTGGGTGTTAAGTTTAGACATGCTTTATGTATTAACTTTGTTAATGTTTGCTATGTTGCTTGTGTTCTCAAAATTAAGAGACATTGCAAAATGAAAGAACATCTCTGGGGAAGATGGGCTTAGTGGCTGTCTGAACAAGGCCTACTATATTTTAGTTTGGTGAATGTAAAATGGTTCAGATTCTGAACTTTTACTTCTGCTATCCTGAAAGTTGATTTTGTTAGTGGCCTGAGTTGTATAGAGCTATGGAAACTGATTTGTTGAGAAAGAAAATATGAATTAATAAGTTAACCACATTAATTTGAGAAACCCATCTCTTATAGGGCTCAAGTCTTCTGGTTAATATAACCTATCCCTGTAGGACATCTATATAAGAAACCAAATTATGTCAGGTTTGAGTTGTTAATTGCCCCATGCTCAGTACTTTTTCTTGACCAGTGCAATTGTGCTAGAAGTCAGGAACAAAAAGATTACCAGACAATCCCTATATGTTTGAAAATTAAGAAACGCATTGCCAAGTAATCCATGGGGCAAAGAAGAAATTACAATGGAAGTAGAAAATCTTCAGAATTAAATGATTATGAAATGAGTAATAAAGTGCAAGAACATTCTGTTGGATGCAGCTGAAGCTGTGTCCAGAGAGAAATGTATGTTTTTAAATGTGTATGTTAGGAGGGCACCTGGGTGGCTCAGTCTTTCAAGCATCTCTCTCTCTCTCTTTTTTTAAAATTAATTAATTTTAATGTTTGTTTATTTTTGAGAAGAGAGAAAGACAAAGTACAAGCCGGGGAGGAGGGCAGAGAGAGGGAGACACAGAATCCAAAGCAGGCTCCAGGCTCTAAGCTGTCAGCACAGAGCCCATTGCGGGGGATTGAACCCACAAGCTGTGAGATCCTAACCTGAGCCAAAGTTGGACGCTTAACTGACTGAGCCACTCAGGCGCCCCTTAAGCATCCGCCTTTTGATTTTGGCTTAGGTCATACATCATCTCACAGTTTGCGAGATGGGACCCTGCATCGGGCTCTGCGTTGATAGAGTGGAGCCTGCTTGGGATTCTCTCTCTCCCCCTCTCTCTCTGCCCTTCCCCATCTTGTGCTCTTGTGCTGTCTGTCTGTCTCTCTCTCTCTCTCTCTCTCTCTCTCTATCTCTATCTCTATCTCTATCTCTCTCAAATAAACATTTTTTAAAAAAATGTTTATTTATATTTGGGAGAGCACAAGCAAGGGAGGGGCAGAGAGAGGGGGACAGAGGATCCGAAGCGGGCTTTGCACTGACAGCAGTAAGCCTGATGTGGGGCTTGAACTCAAACTGTGGGGTCATGACCTGAGCCAAAGTTGGAGGCTCAACCATCTGAGCCACCCAGGTGCTCCAGTAAATAAACATTTTTTAAAAGTTGTATATTAGGAAAGAAAGACTGAAAAATCGGTGGTGCACACATCTTTCTTATGAAATTGGAAAAATAATAGCAAATTAACCTAAAGAAAGAAGGAAATAATTACAGACAAAACTTAATGATGTGGAAAATAAACAGCAAGGCTTGCTCAGCAGTGTCAGAAATGGCTCTCAGAAAAGATCAATGAGGCTATTGCAATTGTTCTGCAAATAAGCAGGGGAAAAAAGAAAACAAAGTAGAGAATGGAAGGGAGACATTGCTACGGATCCTACAGGTATTGAAAACAATTACAGGAGGTTAGGTTAGGTTTGTTTAGTTGCTTTGTTGCTTCTGTGTTTGGTGTCAAATCTAAGAAACCATTGCCTCATCCAGAGCCCTGAAGTTTTACAACCTGTTTCCTCTTCTGAGACTTTAGTTTTGCTGTTACATTTAGGTCTTTACATCATCAGTGTGATAACTAAAAGTTTGATTTTATTTGTTACAGTCAGAATCTCAGCCCTGTGATTGTTGTGCTTTTATAAAGTGAGAAACTTCATCCTTCATTGTTGAACAGGTTCTCAGCCTTTATCCTGTTAGGTAATAGCCAGGGATCTCCACTAGATGGGGGTAGTGGATTGCTGTGATATTAGAATACTGATTCTGTTGCAGGCTCTGTTTCTCCAATAAGACTGATAAAAAAAACTTTTAGCATGTGAACTTTATGAAAAAAATCACCTTTTACAAAAGATTTGACCTGTAATTGTTATACAAGCTACTAGTGATTCCTTACTGGTGCTGGTTTTATTTTTCTCCTTGGTTTAATACAACCTAGTTTACTGCGTACTGATGCTTGCTGGATATTATCAGTAGTTACAGCACTACAGTTGCTCTAACTACTGATAATATTCTACTCTAGTATAATCAATAAGACAGGATTGTGCACACTGTATGATTTACCTTAGAGTAACGGACTGTCAGGTAAATGTTGACCCTTATTAGCAAAGCCCTGTGCTGGGCTCCCTACATGTATTTGTTTCAGGTAAGTGTGTAGATGATAGCAGTACCAGCCAGAAACACATTAGAAACTGTGTTGTAAAATCCTCAAAAATGCCACATGTCTTTAATGAGGATTAGTCAAAATTTTAAATAAGATGTGATATTTAATTGGCCTTAATCTTTTGGTAAGATTTTGGGTATGGCATCCTAGAAGAGAATGCAAAATAAGCAAAAGTATAGAGGTAAAAAATTAGGATCCTTTGCTTATTTTTTAGTTAGACTGTGTCTTTATTGTTGAGTTGTGAGAGTTATGTATCTGTCCTCAGTTTGGACTAATTTTTACTCATAAAACTGGTTGTTTTATTGGTTCTGTGTAGCTTATAATCATCTCTGGGAAGAATGTGGATTTACATCTTTAACCTTTAGTTAGTTTTGCTACCAGGCAAACTTCCAAAGGCAATCAGTGCCATAGTTTCTTTCTATCAAAGTCACTTGTAAAAAGGAGGATTTTTTTTTCTTTACCTCCAAAAGCTGCACAACCTTTGAAGATAGATTTAGTATTCTTTTTTTAAATTTTTTTTTTTAACGTTTATTTATTTTTGAGACCGAGAGTGACAGAGCACGAACGGGGGAGGGTCAGAGAGAGAGGGAGATACAGAATCCGAAGCAGGCTCCAGGCTCTGAGCTGTCATCACAGAGCCTGACGCGGGGCTCAAACTCATGGACCGTGAGATCATGACCTGAGCCGAAGTCGGACGCTTAACCGACTGAGCCACCCAGGCGCCCCTAGATTTAGTATTCTAAAGGGCAGCTCTTATTAGTTAAGAGTCAGTATATTTTGTCACTACATAGTGAGTTATGAAAGACCCACTGACCTCTTCACTTTTTCCTTGGCCATTTTGAGAAATCAGGCTAAGGAACAGTGCTTGATTTCTTCCTTTTCACATTTCTTTCAAGATAGTCGGGTGAGCAATTGGATGCTTGAAAAAGAACACAGGCACTGGACACTCAGCTGGCTTTTGATCTCAGGGTTGTGAGTTTGAGCCCCACATTGGGTGTGGAGCCTACTTAAAATAAAATGCGCGCACACACACACACACACACACACACACACACACACACACACAGAGGCATGTGGTCTTTCATGCCTTTAGTCAGTGAACCTGGGGCTATTTCTTGTTGAAATTGGCAACGTAAAGCCCCTTTTACTTAGCTGGTTTCACGTTGTTGTTCTGTTTTGCTATTTCTTGGGTTTCAAAGGGCTTACTTGACTAGTTCCCTCTGAGCAATAGAAACAGGTTATTAAGCTAAATTTAGACTACCAAAGAAACAGACACACAAGTGCTGAAATGTAGGTATAATCCAACTATGATTAAAATCAGTAAGAATCATCCTGTTGTATAAATTTGCACCTATCTTTGCTAAGGAGGCTCAAAATAAAAATATCCAGTGTGATCATACTGCTTACATTGTTGATGGAAGGACTAAATTAACAGGATGCCATTAAAAAATAGTAAAAATAGTATTGATAAAAGCTTTGGTGTAGCACTGTGTGAAGTACTATAGGATGCCAGAGGCAGTAAGTATAGAGGAAGAAGACCATGTAGTAAAACTTCCATCAAGGACATGAAGCATGACTTACACATTGAAAAATGTACAGTAATTGTAAAGCTTCACACAAAAAGGGAGGAGAGGTTTTACATGGAAAATATGGCAGTAAAGAATATAGTGTTCGTGATTTAGATGGAATTGCAGACAAACAGGCAGGTGGATAGGAGGAGAGTATTTTACTGTGTGGACAATTGGATTTGCTAAGAGCAATGGATAATAGGTCTAGAATCTAGTAATTCTGAATACATGGCTGAAAAACTTCTCCTTAATATGATAGACACAATGTTTAATTATGAGAAGAATTTTTTAGAGTTTGCTTACTAGCAAACTAAAAATTCTAAGTAGAAATTTAGTTAAAATAATAATTTATTCATTTATTTTGTCAGCCCGACTAAAGTATTTTCTTTTTCCCTTTCAGAAGAATGGTTGAGACCGGTGATGAGAAAAGATAAGCAGGTGTTAGTGCACTGGGGGTTTTACCCAGACAGGTAATGTCGACATGTCCTAAGATATGGGACAAAGATTTTTAATCCCCGTGCAAGCCAGACTTATTTACATGTAGTTTCACTTTCTCAATAATGACAACTTTGTTTCATTGCTTGATCTCACTTTTTGAGTATTACTGATTTTTCTTATTTATGGAACTCAGTTCAGTCACATGGCTTTATTTATCTTAATAAACTGATAGGTTGCTGCATTTGCCAAAGCACCCCTTTAGCACAGTATTAGAATGCTAATCTAGATTTGTTTCCTTCAAGAAATGAATTTTTCTCTCTAATATTTTATGACTATTTTGTTTTTTCAAAAAAAATATTCATGCCATACTATAAAGGATGAATTATTTTATGTCTAAAGAGGAGACTTTTTCTTCTAGGCAGAAATTTATTTCCCTAGTGTTATTATTACTTTGAGATAATCATAACTCATAGTGTGTTTCAGTTTTCAAATATAAAGAGTATTGCAAGAACTAGATGTTAGTGATGTTAATGAAAATGGTGGTCCTTGTTTAATTAGTATTACACCTACATAGGATGCTTCTGAATAAAGGATAACCTTCCATGAAGTTCACTAGAGTCTGTCCATTGTGGGTTTTTGATGTCAGACCAGTCTTCCTTCACCTATACCCCCATCCACTTTTAGCCTTCTCATATTATTGGAAGCAAATCCCAAATATAACATTTTAATAGTAAATATTTCAGTATGTATTTCTAAAAAAACAAGGCCTCATTTTAAAAAAAATAGTAAAGTAATATTACTGTCAAATCTAAAAAAACTTAACAGAATTCCTTAATACAGTGTCCTCTATCCAGTCGTTGTCATATAAGTGATACATATGATTACTTTATAGATTGATATTTGTTGAAAGTAGAATTCAGCCACATTTTGTGATTCATTGATATATTTGTAAGCACATTTTTCAGTTTCTAGGTTCTGTCTCTGTCTTCCCTACTCCCACCACAGGCATTGTATTATTGTATTATTTAAGAAACCAGGTTCCTTGTCCTGTAAAGTTTACCACACTGTGTTTTGGTTTTTTTTTTTTAATGGCATCACTGTGGTGTTTTTGAACATGTTTCTCCTTTCTCTGTATCTCCTTTAAATTGGTAGTTAGATCTAGAGTTGATCAGAGTCCATTTCAGTTTATGGAAGGAATAAGACTATTGCATAGGTTTGTATTTTTCATCATCTAACGATGACACATAATGTCTGGTTATGCAGTCTTTTTAAGTTAATCTATTTGAGTCTCTCTATTTTACTTGTAAAGGTATTTTTGAAGAAGAAAATAATGTTTTTAGATATGTTCAAAATTTGAGGAGTATATGCACAGTTTTCGTATAGGTTGAGTTGATTAGAACAAGATTAAGTCAGTTTGCTAATGAGCCTCTTCTGAACCAGAATTGATTACTTTAAATGAACTAACAGGTTTTTAATATTTAAATGCTTTCTGTAAAACATTTCTAGTCTTGAGGCATCAAATAGTCCTTGGTACTGTTAAACCTTCCAAGGGTGTAGAAGTCTTAATAGGAAATCAGTTTGCCCTTTGAAGCATTTAGGTGGAAACTCGAATTTGTGATGACAAGCTTCGTAAGTATACAGTTGAAATATTTATAATAATAAGAGATGTTAAATATATAACAGTAAAAACATGTTAGCCTGTTTGCCAACTTTTTCTTTATGTATCACATAAGATAAAGCATCTAGTGTGAGTCTTGTCTTCTCAATGGGCCTTGTTCACTGTTCACTTTCTTTATTAACTCTACAGCAGTCCCCCTGACACCCTCATCTGCAGGGGATTTGTTTTAAGGCTCCCAGTGGATACCTGAAACCATGGATAGTACCAGACTTTACATATGCTATATTTTTTCCTATATGTACATACCTAAGGTAAAGTTTAATTCATGAATTAGGCACAGTGACAGATTAACACCAATAACTAATGATAAAATAGAATGATTGTAACAATATACTGTGATAGAAGTTACGTGAATGTGGTCTCTCTTCTGTCAGAATACCTTATTGTACTGTATTCACCCTTCTTGTGATGATGTGAGATGATAAAATGCCTTCGTGATGAGTTGAAGTGAGGTGAGTGACACAGGCACTGTGGTGTTGTCTTAGGCTGCTGTCGACCTTCTGATGAAAGGTCAGGAGGAGGACCATCTGTCTTCAACCATGTTCGACTGGATAACTGAAAGTGTGGAATGGGGGACCCTGGGAAGGGGGGATTGCTCGAGTTTGTGCCTTTCTATCTTTATAATGTTTTGAGCTCAAGACTTTGAGAGAATGTAAGGTTATCAGACTCATCATTGTAATCTTTACCTGGTATAATTCATAACTTGGCAAAGGAACTTTTTTCTCCAACTCATGTTTTAAGTGTTACTGGGAAACTTACCAGAGTGCTGTGAATAGGTATGTAGAGCTGTGCTTGTTCTGGACGCTTTTGAATTAACTTCTGAGTGGTAGCTACAGGAAGCCCATGCTTGTTACCATACTTGTGTTTCATTTAGGTATCTCTTGGTTTTACAGTTAATTTGTTGGCTAGTATAGTAGCATTGACACAGTTTCAGTTTGGTAGATAATTCTATGCTCATTTCAAAATTGTGGAGGAGCAGGAGGAGTACTTGAAAGAGCGAACCCGTTGAGCAAAGAGATGTGAAGATAGGAGGGTGAGCCATATGATTCCTGGGTAGTGAGGAGCCTCTGTAAAGGGCTTGAAGTGGCCACTGCCTGGCATGTTTAAAGAACCCAACAAACGCCCACATGGCTTGACTATAACATGAGTGAGGGGAGAGTATTAGGAGATGGACTCAGAGTGACAGTCACAGGACTAGATCATGAGGCCTTGGCAATCCAGTAAGGATTTTGGCTCTTACTTTGAGTTGTGTGGGAGTTGTTGGAACATTTTGAGTAGTGATAATGTGGACTGACTTGATTTTCAAAAGGATCACTATGGCTGCTTTATGAAAAATTGACTCGGGCTTTGGGCAGAAGTAGAAGGGTGAGAAGTAGATAGATACTGGGCATATTTTGAAGGTGGAACAAACTATAGAAGTTGCTGATGGTTGGATTATAGGAGGTGATTGAGAGTAAAGTCAGGGATGTCTCCAAGGCTTTTGGCCAGAACAACTGGAAAGATAGAGTTGGCATTTACTGAGATGGAGATGATTGCCTAGGGCACATTATTGAGGTCAGGATGGCATTATGTGTTGAAATTCAGTGTTAGTTTTGAAAGCCTTAGTAAACATGTAGGTAGATACAGAATTGGCAGTTGGATTCATGAGTCTGGCATTTAGAGAAAAGGGCAGATGAGTGTATAGTTGAAGCCATAGGGTTGTGTGAGATCGAGAGAATGAATAGACAAGAAAGGGATTGTTTCAGAAACTGAAACTTAGGACTTTCCAGTGTTGAAGAGGTTTGGGAGAAGAGGAGAAACTGGCAATGAAGACTGAGGAAAGGCTGGTGACTAGAAGGAACATTGGAGGATACTGCTGTCTTAGAGGCCAAGTGAGGGAAGTGGCTTTGAGGAGAGAGTAATCTACCCATTAAAATTCTGTGCACTGAGGCTTGAACTTTGGATTTAACAGTGTCAGGATCACTACAGACCTCTACAGAAGAGTTTTTTTTTGTCAGAGTAGCAGAAACAAAAATGTATGAAATATTATGTTACTAGATCCTAATAGTATTTCTAAAATATATTTTTACCTTTTGATGAAAAGTCTTTTTACTGAATGAATCTGAATTCTAATCTGTTTTTCCCTTTTCTCATTTCCTTTGTAGCTATGATACTTGGGTCCATAGTAATGATGTTGATGCAGAAGTTGAAGATCCCCCAATTCCGGAAAAGCCATGGAAGGTGAAAGATCCCTTTTTAAAAACATTCTTGTGTAACTTAATAGCATTTCTCAGCTCTTTTCCATAACTATGTTTCAAGGAAATACAGAATGAGGATCTTTCTTTCTTGTCATCCTATTAAGATATCCATGGCTATGAGACAGTGGTGTTTGAGGAGACCCCAGAATCCAATTACCTTGTGGTTTGAGACAATTGAGAGAGGCGCGTGAGGAGTACGGTTGAACATTGGTCGTGTCATTTAGGAAGGCTGGAAACTGTGTTCATGGCTCTTATTATAATAGTCATTTCTATTCTAGTCATTGTAATAGTAATAATCCACGCATTAACTCTTACTTTCTTGCTTTTTTAAAGAATGTTTATTTTTGAGAGAGAGAGAGGCAGAGGAGAGAGAGAGGGAGACAGAAGATCTGAAGTTGGCTTGCACTGACAGCAGAGAGCCCCATGCACATGGGCTCAAACTCATGAACTGTAAGATCATGACCTGAGCTGAAGCTGGATGCTTAACCAGCTGAACTACCCAGGCGCCCCAGTTTTTGGCTTTTAACATGGAAGTAATTCTGAAAGTTGCAAGAATAATACAAAACAAAATGCTGCTTTATGCTCTTCTTCCAGATTCGCCTGTTTTAATAATAAATATTTATTTATTTTTAACGTTTATTTATTTTTGAGACAGAGAGAGACAGAGCATGAACGGGGGAGGGTCAGAGAGAGGGAGACACAGAATCCGAAACAGGCTCCAGGCTCTGAGCTGTCAGCACAGATCCCGATGTGGGGCTCGAACTCACGGACCACGAAATCATGACCTGAGCCGAAGTCGGCCACTTAACCGACTGAGCCACCCAGGCGCCCCCTAGGATATTTAATTTTTGAAGCAATATTAATACCTGATATAGAGCCTATATTTTGTTTGCGCCAAATGTCCCATTGATAGAGTAAATTTTTTTTTAAATTTTTTTAAAAATTTATTTTAATGTTTTTATTTATTTTTGAGACTGAGCATGAGCAGGGGAGGGGCAGAGAAAGAGGGAGACACAGAATCCAAAACAGGCTCCAGGCTCCGAGCTGTCAGCCCAGAGCCTGATACAGGGCTCGAACTCACAGACTGTTAGATCATGACCTGAGCTGAAGTCGGACGCTTAACCAACTGAGCCACCCAGGCACCCCGATAGAGTAAGCTTTATACTGAGTCTCTTCCCTGATCCAGGATCCAGTTCAGGATCACACACTGCATGTAGTTGTTAGATCTTTTTAGTCTACTTTAATGTTGAAGTTTCAGCCGTTTTCTTCCATGACACTAGCAGTTTTGAAATGTATAAGCTAGATTTGTGTGTGTGTGTGTGTTTTTAGAATGTTTGAATCTGAATTTATATGGATATTTTCTCATTATTATATTCAGGCTATGCATTTTTGGCTGCAAAACTACTTCAGTGGTTCTGGTCTCAGTGTGTCATATCAGGGGGCTGTGTTTTGATTTTTCCCATTATGGCTGATTGTTAAGGTATTATCTGCCTGGTTTTCCCACTGTAACATTACCATTTTTCTTCTTGAAATTAAAAATATGCAGAAATACTTTGACATTATGTAAATATCCTTTTCTTCATCAAATTTGTATCCCTAAGTTTGCTCACTCGTAAGTAATTCCTGCCTGATTGAATTAGTTATTACTAGTGGTTTTCTCACTCTGTCCATTCTATGCTTGTTACTGACATTTTACATGGTAATGAGCTTTCTTTTCTCCCTCTACATGTATCTATAGTCTCAGTATGCAGTCGTGGAGCAGTGACATTATTGCCATTCTTCACTCTGATGAATGGTCCAGAATTTGGCCAGTGGGAACTCCTTTAAGCTGCTTCCTGTGACTTTTTGGTATTCGATTCATTTTTGCATATTTCCTATTTCTGGGACAAAAAGAATTTCCAGCCTCTTTTTGCAGTTCTATATCCCAGTCCTGGAATCAGTTATTTTTGCAGGGAGATCTCACTTTCCATGAGAAATGGTAATTATACATAGTTTTTATTGGCTGTTTTATGTGGTATACTGAACACTTAAAAATATTAGATGTTACACCTGATTCAACCTAGTTTGAGTTGTGTGACGTTCAGAAAGACTTAAAGCTTCAGATTTTGTATGAGGAAGCTGGGATTAACAATTTAGTCTTTTTTTGAAACCGTTTTATTTGGAAATATTTTCAAACTTCAATAGCAAGAGTAAGAATAGTAGGTGGCATACCTGTACACCCCTTATCCAGATTTGCCTATTTTTTACATTTTACTCCCATTCTGACCTATCACTTCTTCTCTGTGTGTTTTTATTTTTTATTCATAACCTTTTGAGATAAAGATGCATATATCACAGGCCTTTAAGACATGTTTGTGTTTCCTAAGAATACGAGATTCTCCTACATGAGCACGTTGCGGTTGTCAAATTCAGTAAAATTTAATGTTGCCACAATACATTACTGTCTGTATTCCAGTTTTGTCACTTGACCCAAAAAAGTTTTTTGTAGCATTTTTTTTCTGTTACAGAATACTGTTTAATATCAGCTGTTACAGTAAAATATCCTGTCTCTTTCGTTCCCTTTAACCTGAAACATTATCCTGGTATTTCCTTGCCTCCTAAGACATTTTTGAATTTGAAAAGAATATTTCTCATTTGGCATTTGTGATCTTTTTTAATGGTTAAATCAGGTTCTGTATTCCAGCCAGAATATTGCATAAGTGATGTTGTGTCCTTCTCAGGACGTCATACTGGGAGGCATGCCTTGTCCATCTGTTCCTGGGTGGTGACACTGATCACCCAGTTAAGGTGTGCTGTGATGGATCCACTGTATAGTTCCTTTCTTTTTTTTTTTTTTTTTTCACTTGCAATTTATAAGCAGTCTGTAAGAGATTCTTTTAGACCATACAGATACCCTGCTTGCCATCAAAATTCTCCATTCGTCACCCAGATTTAGCATCAACTTGAAATTCTTGCCTGAGCCAATCTTTTCTTTGATGATTGCACAGTGATAATTTTCTATTCCAGCCCTTCCTCCACATTTACCAGTTGGCTTTCAGAGTTCTATAAGCAAGAGCCCTTCCTCTCCCCTTATTTATTTGTTACCAGTATGGATTTATGGAGTTCTCGTTTTTCAGTGGTCAGTAACTTATTTAATTTAATTATTTTCATGCTGAAATTATTTTGCATTTGTCTACACAGGGAAGAATTGTCTAGTCCCAATTTCCAGTGTACTCCCTATGAGAAATTGTATTGATAATTCCTGTTATAAGCTAGGTCTGTGGTTTAAATATCTGTATGTATATAACATTCAGAAAACCCATCATTTTATTAATTCTTACTCAAAAACATTAACAAAACAAGAGAAGTTGCCATGTAAAGGGCTTGTAAGAATCCTGAATCTGATTTTCACTTCTCCACCCGCTCCCCTACCTTGGCTATTCCTGAAAGGTTTCCAGAAAGCACCTGTGTACTTGACGCCCTGTAAATGATTTCTTTCGTCATTCCTTAGAATTTTGTTGAATGCATAAACATAAAGACATCCTTCATGCCTAGAGCAATGGCTAGCTTTGGCCTATTGCTGTTGAATTTTTATCAGTGGCTTTCATCAAGATAAAGATGACATGATTAGTGAAATAAGCCAAACGGAGAACAGTAAATACTGCATGATAGTGCTTTTATATGGAAGTTCTAAGTTCTGTGGAAGTTTTATATGGAAGTTCTAAGTTCTAAGGTAAAACATGGTGACTATAGTTGATAACACTATTGTATAATTGGAATTTGCTAAGAGAATAGAACTTAAAATGTTCTCACACACAAGGAAGATAAGTATGTAAGGTGATGGATGTGTTAATAGATGGGAGGATCCTTTCTCAGTGTGTATGCATATCAAATCACCATAATGTACACCTTGAATATCTTACAATTTTATTTTTCAGTTATAACTGAATAAAGCTGAAATAACAATGACGTGATTATCAAATATAAGGGTCTTAGTTATCAAAACTTTAGTCTAGGGGCACCTGGGGGGCTCAGTCAGTTAAGCATCCAACTTCGGCTCAGGTCATGATCTCATGGCTCGTGAGTTTGAGCCCCGTGTCCGGCTCTGCTGACAGCTCAGAGCCTGGAGCCTGCTTCTGATTCTGTGTCCCAGTCTGTCTTTGTCCCTCCCCCTCTGTCTGTCTGTCTGTCTCTCTCTCTCTCTCTCTCTCAAAAGTAAATAAACATTAAAAAAATTAAAAAAAAATCTCAGTCTATGCAAAACCAATGATGCTTTCTTACTATACTCAGTAACATGAAATAAAAATTAGAAATGGTTAAGTTGCCATTCACAGGTCTTTAATGGTCTCATGTTTTTAAACTGTTCTATGCAGTTGAGGCTTTGAGAATAAGAAGTCAGCTTCTTTTGTTTTGAATGCTTTATAGAAACTGTAGTGATTTATTATTTATATAGATACACATGCTTCATTGTGGTTTTAGGTTCATGCAAGATGGATTTTGGATACTGATGTTTTCAATGAATGGATGAATGAGGAGGATTATGAGGTGGATGAGAACAGGAAGCCTGTGAGTTTTCGTCAGCGAATTTCAACAAAGAATGAAGAGGTATTTGGTTTGGTACTGTTTTTCTCCTCTAGCTGTTTCTTCTCTGGGCCTCATTGTTGTCAGATTTTCACTAATAAACTCTCACATACAGCCCAAGGTGTATCAGGTATATTATATAAAAGTTACCAAATGGTCATACAGCCATCTCAGGAGCCGGCATTCCCACAAAAGGGGCAAGGAAGTCTCAAAGGGTCATTGAGATTTAAAGTGACGCATGCAGTGTGGCAGCATTCCAGCTGATTTTTCTGTGTAATCTCTACACCCAGCACAGGGCTCAAATGTAACCCCAAGATCAGGAGTCGCATGCTCTACCAACTGAGGCAGCCAGGCACCCCTAGTGTAGTTGATTGATTTTCCTTTCTAGATCTGAGTTTTAATTTTGTGAACCAAATATTATCACGGGATAATTTAATTTAGGTGTTGATTTTTCAAGGGAAAATTGGTTTTGTCTTAGTAGTTTTGAATAGCTTTGTTGCCATATACATACACAGTAGGTAGTACAAAGTATAGGCCTTCAAGGTCTCAAAGGTGGGAGGATGTGAGATTTATTACTCTTTAAAGTGTTAAGAAGCCCAACCACCTAATATTTATCCATGATTCTTGAGAAGCCACAACTTGGGAGGTAGATGCGTCACGAGAGGGAGGGGGTTCTGAGAAGAAGGTTTGGATGTGTTGATCTGTTGGCTGATGACCCGCTTTGGTAAGATTCTCATTCCCTTTTACTGGGGACGCGTAAAGTTTTTGCTTTTTGTTTTGTATTTTACTTCTTTGAAAAATTGTTGAGACAGAAATACTTTTAACTGTTCACTTAGAATGTACAGTTTTTTCATATCTCTTTTCAGCTGACACTTTCTTACTAAAACTCTTTGTCATGCTGTGTGTATTTTTTTATTTTTAAGAAAAATTTTTTAAAAGTGGGTCTTTTTCGAGGTGCCTGGGTGGCTGAGTCATTTAAGTGTCTGACACTTGATCTCAGATCAGGTCTGGATCTCACAGTTGTGAATTGAAGACCCACGTTGGGCTCTGCAGTGGGCATGAAGCCTACTTAAAAGAAACTGGGACGTTTTCATAGCCTTTGATTTTTAATTTGTCCTTATTTGCTTTGGAATTTGACTTAAATCTTATTTTTTTTATTTAGTGCCCCCCTCCCCCCATATGCTTACATATTTGTTTTCCTTTACTGTATTTCCAACCAAGTCTTTTTTGTCACTAGGAATAGTCTCATTTCTACATCACATTATTAAACAGGTCTGCCTATAGCCATTTCTGTTCAGATATAGATGGTTTATTAATTTATTCACTTATTTTTAGGGAGATTCTGTAAAAATCGATTTAAAAAGAATTTTTTTTAAACATTTATTCATTTTTGAGAGACAGAGACAGAGCATGAGCGGGGAAGGAGCAGAGAGAGATGGAGACACAGAATCTGAAGCAGGCTCCAGGCTCTGAGCTGTCAGCACAGAGCCCGACGCGGGGCTCAAACTCACGGACAGTGAGATCATGACCTGTGCTGAAGTTGGATGCTCAACCATCTGAGCCATCCAGGTGCCCGAAAATTGATTTAATCTGTATTTTTAGGGGCGGGCACCAGGCTGACTACGTTGATAGAGCAAACAGCTCTTGATCTTAAGGTCACGAGTTCAAGACCCATGTTGGACGTGGAGCCAGCCTACTTAAATGTTAAGGGGTGCCTGGGTGGCTCTTGTGATTGAGCATCTGACTCTTGATTTTGGCTCAGGTCATGATCCCAGGGTCGTAGGTTTGAGCCCTGTGTCAGACTCTGCACTGAGCACGGAGGTTGCTTAAGATTCTCTCTCCCTTTGCCCCCTTCCCCCACTTATGCTGTCTTTCTCTATGTAAAATTAAAAAAAACAAGAAAACGTTAATAGCTCTTTTTAAAAATTTAACTTCAGGAGTGTCTGGGTGGCTCATTCGGTTAAGCGTCTGGCTCTTGGTTTTGGCTCAGGTCATGATGTCACACTTTGTGAGCTTGAGTCCTGCATTGGGCTGTGCTGACAGTGTGGAGCCTGCTTGGTATTCTCTTTCTGTCTCCTCTCTAAATAAATAAATTTTAAAAAACTGGGTGGCTCAGTCATTTAAATGTCTGACTTCAGCTCAGGTCATGATCTCATAGTTCGTGAGTTCGAGCCCCGTGTCGGGCTCTGTGCTGACAGCTCAGAGCCTGGAGCCTGCTTCCGATTCTGTGTCTCCCTTTCTCTGACCCTCCCCTGCTGTGCTCTGTCTCTCCCTCTCTCTCAAAAATAAATAAACATTAAAAAAAGATTTTTTTAATGTTTAGCTTCAGACTTACTGTACAGTGTGTGCAGTTTAGATTTTTTCTAAAGCTTCTTATATAGCTCTGTACAATGACTCAGATTTCCATTTGATGCTACAGAGCTTCTGAAAGGAAGCAGATAGTTGTAAGGAGTATGATGGTACCAGAGATAATGAATGTTTAATTGATGTTTTAATCTCTGGTTTTTTTATTTTTATTTTTTGCACCTCAAATATAGTACTTTGGGTCATCTTAGGTGTTAACTCTTTATTGTCTGTTTTATGAAATCCATAGTTATCATCTACAGGGTGACTTTTGTATATTGATATGTGTATCCTGCACCTGCTGAACTCTTTAGCTCTGAAAGTGTTTTCTAGATTCCTTAGGCTTATCTATGTATAAGATCATGCCAGCTGCAAATAGAGATATTTGTACTTCTGTAGATTGACTTTTAAATCATAAATTGCAATCTTATTTAACATCTTTTATGTCATAAAATTTTCTCATATTCCTTTTACTGATGTGTCAGGAGCAGTTTCAGATACATTTGTACAAGATTATTCACCAGTCTTTGTATATTATTAATCTAATAGCATATGTTTCATATTCTTCAGTAGTTGTTGAAAGTGCTTTTCCCATCTGGAAATAATGTGAACAGGAACATATTTTAGTTGTGCAGGATTTGGGCATGTCTGTTTTGTAGCATAGTTTGAATACTTGGGGGATGGTTTTGATATTTCCATTGGTGCTGCATCACCTGGAGGGTCAGAAAAAGTCTTGACTATGGGTGGTCCAAGACACTTAATGATGTTCCTTTCAATTGCTCTGAGCTAGGTGAAAACCCACCTTGGGCAAAGGTTTGTTGAAATGGAGGAGTCCGAAAAGCTGGCTGATATTCATTTCCATTTACTTCTTCCTAGCCAGTCAGAAGTCCAGAGAGAAGAGATAGGAAAGCATCAGCTAATGCTCGAAAGAGGAAACATTCGCCTTCCCCTCCACCTCCAACACCCACAGAATCCCGGAAGAAAAGTGGAAAGAAAGGGTAAGAACTGCAGCGTGACTCAGAAGGCATTAAAACAAACTCTAAAGGATGTTCCACATTTTTACATTTATACTGGAAGTTTTGCTCAAGGGAAGGTGGCTGACTTACATTTATACTGGAAGTTGGCTGACTTTGGCAGCTCATCTTGTCAGATGTTATCTGATGGCCATCTTATGTTGTATTTATGCTAAGGCACCTTGTGTTCAAGGAGATCTGTACAGTGACATAATCATAGTCTAATTAACATCCAACACCACACATAGTTAGAATTTTTTCTTGTGATGAGAACTTTTAAGATTTACTCTTTTAGCAACTTCCAGATACACAATATAGTGTTAACTGCAGCCACTATACTGTATATTACACCCCCAGGATTTATTTATTTTATAACTGGAAGTTTATACCTTTTCACCAGCTTCACCCATGCTCCACACCCCTTGCCTTTGGCAACACCAGTGTGTTCCCTCTATGATTTTTTTTCCTAGATTCCACATATAAGAGAGATCATATGGTATTTATTTTTCTCATAGTTATTTAACTTAGCAAAATGACCTCAAGGTCCATTCCTGGTGTCCCAAGTAACAGAATTTCCTTTTTTTTTTTTATGGCTGGATAATAGTGCGTCATACACACACACACACACACTTATTTAACTTTATATTCCACAGAAAACATGCTATGATATCTAATTTGTATTTAAAATATAGCCACTCCAATTCCATGATCAAATTCAGAGAGAACCCATTTTTCTCTCTCTGGGCTAGCTGTGGGAAGGCGATAAACCTTGGGCTTCTGGATTGTAGGTTTGGTTCACAGCTTAGTGAGAGTGGAAACCATGTACAGAATCTTAAAACTGAAAGGGATCTTTGAAGTATCATAAACATCTTTATCTTAGGAAGCAGGGATTGAGGTTCAGGGTAGAGAGGTGACTTTTCCAAGGTCACATAGAGATTTTTGCTTAGAGTCAGGATTCAAAGCTGGACGCTCAGCTTCCTGTTCCTGTATCCTTTCAACTAAATTCTATCACCATCAAGGTCTGAGGGTAGATTGTTTGGCTCTTTGTCTTTCTTTCCTTTTCTTCTTCCCCTCTCTCTTCCTTCTCCTTTTCTTCATCTCCTTTGTAAGATGGCCATCTGATGTTGGCACCTTGAATACAGTCTTTTTTCTGTATCTAATTGTATATTGAGCAATGTGGCTGGTAAGGAATTTAAGAAATAATATATTCATTAATTTCACCAAGAAATTAGTGTCTCTCATTTTACCACCTGTCCTATTTGTGATCAGAATGACTCCTAGAGGAAATGAACCTATGTCCATTTCATGTTCAACGTAGTGCCTTGTTCAGGGCATCACATTTGTACTTAGTAAATCTTGCTTGAGTGGGGATTTTGGTTTCTGTTGAATAAGTTGTTTTGGGGATTAAGTGAGACTTTAAAGCCCCTGTGCAGGTTCTGGCCTGAAATAGATACTTAATAAATGGCAGATAATACTTAACATTTATATATTAAGTAGATACTTAATTTCAGGCTTGTCTGGCTCAAAATAATTTTAGTCTTAGAAAATGACAGCTTGCAAAATTTATGCTTTCATGTGACTATAAATTGGTTAAATTTTTGGCTGTTGACTGGACTGTAAAGATGTATTTTGTATCTTCTTTCCACTAGCTTCCTCTTACTGACTCTGTGGCTAAATTAGCGTTTCTTTATGCCCAGAACATGCCTTGAATCATGTTATTTCTTGAAGGGTAGGGTTATCGGAACCATTGTTAACTATGCCTGGAATCTTCTAGGGATGTGAAAAAGGTCTAAGTTTTGTCATTTTGTCAAATATACTATGATATAAAAAACTCACAAAAATAGATTTTTCTTTAGCTATTATGAGAGTAACCTTATTTCTTAAATCTCTAATCTGAACCTTATGGTTGATGTGCAGAGAATTCAGAGCTCCCTGATAGCCCTGTGGAGAAAGCCACACAACTTTGCCAGGTGTTCCTGGGCCTGAAATCGATGTACCCTTCTTCCCACTTAAGGGCTGAGGTGCAGTGCCAGGACACCAGTGGTCACCAAACCAAGACGTGGTGTCTAGGAGGCTCACAGTGATCCTCCCCTCTGAGTGTAAAGCCCACCAGATTGAGTCTCCAGATAGATGTGTGTATGTCCTTCAACTGAATACATCTGTCCCCTCATGAGCAGGCATTTGAGTTTCATTGTAAGTTCCTTTAGCAAAAAAACACTGACATTTATTTTCCTAATGTTTGTTTATTGATCTTCCCTGCTTCTTTTCTTCCTTTTTTTTTTTTTTTTTTAAACATATTTTATCTCCCTGCCACCTTTAGGTTCATACACTTTTAAACAATTGTCATGGAGTTTTTATTAAAATTTTTAAAAATATTTTTGCCTATATACCTGATTCTAATCTATTCCAGTATCTTTTCCTTCTTAGAAGAGAACTTTGCTCACTCTCTCAGCAGTGTGAGGACTCGTGCTGGCCCACTGAGTGTTCCCATCACTTCTTTCTCCACTGCTTCTCACTTGCCAGTGTGCTCAGGGTTCCTGCTTATTCCTCCCCAGAACAGCTTATTTCTTAATACCTTTATGCCTTCATTCATCATCCTGAAATATTGCCTACTTTTTGGTGAATTGTTAGAGTTCCAAGTTAGCTTAATTGTCCCTTCAATCCTGATTAACTCTTATTTTCTTGGAATATTTAATTATTTATTTATTATAAAAAATATATTTTTATTTCTCTGTGTTGGTACACATCGTGTTATTGGAGGTTGATGATAATTTCTGTCTTGTATCCTGTGTAATTCCTCAAGGTAAGGAATTATTCCATTCTTGTTTGAACCCTAATCTGCTTTCTGGAATATGTTAGTTTTGAAATAAACTAAAGAAAGAGCAATAGCAATTTTTACAAAAAAATAGTACCATCCTAGGTGATTTTACTTTGCATTTCCTGATATTTGGATGATACAAAGCTAGGAAAATATGGTTATACGTATCTTTGAGAAAATTTCTTATGTAAGTGATTGTTTATGATGTGAGATAAAGTATGTGTCGTATATCCTTAGCAGATGTTCTTTTATTACACTAATTTAAAACCCTTTAGGATGCTGTCTGCAATTTGTATCATAGGATTTCTGTACTCATTTCTTATGCCCAATAACCTTTATTTTCCTTTTGGCTGGTTAGATGTAATTTGGGAATGTACCTAATTTTTTTTTTTTTTTTTAATTTCTATTTGTCTTTTAAAGCAATTCTGAGCATAGATTATAACAATGAGGTAAAGCCTTTGAAATTGTCTGCTATGAGTAGCTATAGTCATTCTTATTTACATGTTTACATACCTTGTGTGTTTTAGCCAAGCTAGTCTTTATGGGAAGCGCAGAAGTCAGAAAGAGGAAGATGAGCAAGAAGATCTTACCAAGGACATGGAAGACCCAACACCAGTACCCAACATAGAGGAAGTGGTACTTCCAAAAAATGGTTTGTATTCTTCTGTCTAGACTATGAGAGTATTAGTGTGATTTAATCATTCTTAGCAGTGCTTTGGAATGAATCATTTCTTGCTCTGTGTCCCTGGTTACCGACTTTCAAGGTCAAAATGTTTATGAAATTACCTGGTTCACAATCTTTTGGTGTACTTTTGCTGCTTATTGAGAAAAACACTGTGACTAAAAAGTTCTCTAAATTTAGCAATACTTTAAAATTAATGGTTCTTGGGGCACCTGGGCGGCTCAGTCAGTTAAGCGTCCGACCTCAGCTCAGGTCGTGATCTCACAGTCTGTGAGTTCGAGCCCCGCGTCGGGCTCTGTGCTGACAGCTCAGAGCCTGGAGCCTGTTTCGGATTCTGTGTCTCCCTCTCTCTCTGCCCCTCCCCTGCTCATGCTCTGTTTCTCTCTGTCTCAAACATAAATAAAAACATTAAAAAAAAAAATAAAATTGGGGCGCCTGGGTGGCGCAGTCGGTTAAGCGTCCGACTTCAGCCAGGTCACGATCTCGCGGTCCGTGAGTTCGAGCCCCGCGTCAGGCTCTGGGCTGATGGCTCGGAGCCTGGAGCCTGTTTCCGATTCTGTGTCTCCCTCTCTCTCTGCCCCTCCCCCATTCATGCTCTGTCTCTCTCTGTCCCAAAAATAAAAATTAAAAACGTTGAAAAAAAAAAAAAAATTAATTGTTCTTAAATCCTGGTAGAATGAATATACATATGAGAAGGTGGAGCACTTATCCATGTACATTTTAATCTATTTAAATCAGTTATTGGGAGTAGGATGTTAGTTAACTGTATTTGTGGGTTTGTCTGTTTTTGTCTCTGATTCCTGTGAATTTTTTTTCTCTTATGTATTTTCATATACTTTGAAGCTCTGTTACTTAAGGGCATATACATTTAGTACCATCATGTCCTCCTGATGAACTGACTCTTGTGTTGTGTGTCTCTAGGTGCCATTGTAGTGCTTGTCTTGAAGGCCAGGTTCTCTGGTAATAATAAAGCTCGTCAAACCACACTGTTCTTTACTTCTACATTTTTTGTATTAGTCCTCATGTACTCAGCTCCAATATAGCAGTTCTGTAAATTACACAGCTTTGTTATTACACTTTAGTTTTTAAAGTTTATTTATTTAAAATTCATTATTTATTAATAAATATTTATTTTAAGGTTTAGTTATTTCTCTCTGTCCTTCTCCTGTGTGCGCATGGGGGAGGGGCAGAGAGAAGGGAGAGAGAGAAACCCAAGCAGGCTTTACACTGTCAGCGCGGCGCCCTATGTGGGCCTTGATCTAATGGTGAGATCATGACCTAAGCCGAAATCAAGAGTCATATGCTTGAGTCACCCAGGTGCCCCTGTTCTTACACTTTAGATTTCTGACTTACATCTCTCTTGCATCCTGTTAGTTTCACTTTGATTATGTAAAGTATATCACTTTTAAACAGGATATTGTTGTCTTGTTTTTATTCTCCTAAAAAAACACATTTTTAAAATCTGTTTATTATTTTTTAGAAAGTCTGTTCTCACCACATTTTTTTTCAAATTTATTTATTTTGAGAGCGTGTGCATGCATGCCTAAAGAGCGAGTGGGGGAGGGGCAGAGAGAGAGGGAGAGGGAGAGAGAATCCCGAGCATGCTCTTTACTGTCACCTCAGAGCCCATCGTGGGGCTCCATTCCAGGAACCGTGAGATCGTGACCTGGGCCGAAATCAAGAGTTGGTCGATTAACTGACTGAGCCACCCAAATGTCCCCACATTTTCTGTTTTTAATTAGAATATGAAGCCCACTAAAATGTAACAGAATTGTTGATGTGGTTGGGCATAAGTCTGCCATTATGATTTTTTGAACAAGGGAAGGGTGAGAGAGAGAGAGAGAGAGAGAAGGAGACAGTCTGAAGCAGGCTTTAGGCTCCAGGCTCAATCTGTCAGCACAGAGCCTGATGCGGGGCTTTAACCCTCAAACCTGTGAGATCATGACCTGAGCCAAAGTTGGGCGCATAACTGACTAAGCTACCCAGGCACCCTTCGTTATTTTATTTTTTTAAGTTTATTTATTTAAGTAATCTCTGCAGCCAACGTGGAGCTCAAACTCACAACCCCAAGATCAAGAGTTGCATGTTCTTTGGACTAAGCCAGCCAGGCACCCCCGAAATATTTATTTTAAATAAAAAAAACTAAGAAGGTGGTGGTAGTTTTAATAGATAACTGTCTAAACTATAAACCTGTAATAATGAATAGAATATGATTTCGACACAGGAATGGCTGAATCCCTTAGTGGAGTAGAATGGTTGGTTCAACTGTAGATCCATATTTGTTTATAAATTTAATTTACTGTTACTTTCGCAGTGCCAGTTTGTGGGAAAAGACCAAACAGTTGCATAAATACATCTGGAAAAATTTTGTATTCTTTTTTGTGTCATAAATAAGAATTTAAGGGGCGCCTGGGTGGCTCAGTCAGTTAAGCGGCCGACTTCGGCTTAGGTCACGATCTCGCAGTCCGTGAGTTCGAGCCCTGCGTCGGGCTCTGTGCTAACAGCGCAGAGCCTGGAGCCCGTTTCAGATTCTGTGTCTCCCTCTCTCTGACCCTCCCCCGTTCATGCTCTGTCTCTCTCTGTCTCAAAAATAAATAAACGTTAAAAAAAAATAAATAAGAATTTAAGCTTCAGGTGGATTCAAGTCCCAAATTTAAAAACAAAATTATTTAAGTAAACTTCCAAATATTGATGTACTTAATGCAAGTGTTAGCCTTAGATGAAATATTCATTAGTCATTTAACAAAGAATTCGAACCCTAAATATGTATTCCTCCCCTCCCCACTGGAAGACCTACTTTATTATTTATTTATTTTTAAAATTTAAATCCCAAGTTAGTTAACATATAGTGTTAATGATTTCAGGAATAGAATTTAGAGATTTATCACTGACATATAATACCCAGTGCTCATCCTAACAAGTGCCCTCTTTAATGCCCATCACCAATTTAGGCCATACCCCCACCCAACACCCTGCCAGCAGCCCTGTTTTTTCTTTGTATTTAAGAGTCTACCTCTCTGTTTTTGTCTTATTTTTGCTTCCTTCCCCCTAGGTTCATCTGTTTTGTTTCTTAAATTCTATATATGGGTAAAATCATATATTTTTCTCTGGCTTATTCTGCTTAGCTTAGTATACTCTAGTTCTATCCATGTTGTTGCAAATGATAAGATTTCGTTCTTTTTGATCTCCTAGTAATATTCCTCTGTGTGTGTGTGTGATGTCTTTTTTTAAATTTTTTAAATGTTTATTTTGAGAAAGAGACATAGAATGCAAGTGGGGGATGGTCAGAGAGAGAGGGGGACACAGAATCTGAAGTGGGCTTCAGGCTCTGAGCTCTCAGCACAAAGCCCGACACAGGGCTTGAACTCAAGAATGATGAGATCAGATCTGAGCTGAAGTCAGACGCTTAACTAACTGATCCACCCAGGCGCCCCTACACCACATCTTGTTCATTTATCAGTCGATGGACATTTTGTCTCTTTCCATACTTTGGCTGTTGTCAATAGCACTGGCAAAAAACATTGGGGTGCATGTACCCCTTTCAATCAACACCCGTATCCTTTGGATAAATACCTAATAGTACAATTGCTGTGTTGTAGGGTAGTTCTATTTTTAACTTTTTGAGGAACTTCTACACTGTTTTCCAGAGTGGCTGCACCAGTTTGCATTCCCACCAGCAGTGCAAAAGGATTCCTCTTTCTCCACATCCTAGCCTACATCTCTTGTTGCCTGAGTTGTTAATGTTAGCCACTCTCACCGGTGTGAGGTGGTATCTCAATGTGTTTTTGATTTGTATTTAAGGGCAAAGTATTTATGTACTGGTAATTTTATCAAATTTCAGGGCCATTAAATGTGTGGAAAGATGTTCAACTTCTCTTAATCAAGGATATATAAATTATTAAAGTAACACTTTTCATCTATTAGTTTTTCCAGACTTAGAAAATAGATGATTCACAGAGTACTAATGTTTTGAGAAAGTGGGTATTTTCAGCTGCTATTGGTAGAAGTATAAATTAATGAAGCCACTTAACACAATTTATTTGTTCAATTTTAATGTGTATGTGCAGTACCAGTTTTAATTTCAGAGCCCATTTTAAGTAATTATAGGCACGCTTAGAGATGAATGTAAGATGGGGCACCTGGGTGGCTCAGTTGGGCGTCTCACTTTGGCTCAGGTCATGATCTCACAGCTTGTGAGTTCAAGTCCCGCATTGATCTCTGTGCTGACAGCTCGGAGCCTGGAGCCTGCTTCAGATTTTGTGTCTCCCTCTCTCTCTCTCTCTGCTCCTCCCCCGCTCACACTCTGTCTCTCTCTCAAAAAAAATAAAATAAAATAAAAATTAAAAAAAAGATGAATGTAAGAGGATGTGGATTATGTTATAGTGAAAAATTGAAAATAAACAACAGTTGCCATCAATATAGGGCTGGTTACCTTATGTATGACCCATCCATGGACACAGTGGATTCATTTCATTTCATTTAAATGAAATAGTTGTATATAATTTGACTATAAATGTAACTAAAAACACTTAACATGGAATGGTCATATAGGCACACAGTTGAATGACATGGGTAGAATGCTAAGGAAGAAGCACAGTATGGATAACAGAGCTGTAAGATTTAAACCCCTCATACAGGTTTTGTGGGTTTTTTTAGGTTTATTTATTTACCTTGAGAGAAAGAAAATATGAACAGGAAGGGTCAAAGAGTGAGGGAGAGAAGCTCAAACAGGCTCCACGCTCAGCATGGAGTGGGACCTAGGGCTTGATCCTATGACTGTGAGATCGTGACCTGAGCTGAAACCAAAAGTCAGATGTTTAATTGACCAAGCCACTCGGGAGCCCCTAAACCCCTCATATAGGTTTTGAAGTTTACAGAGATATATAATAGTTATCAGTTCTCCCTGAGTTTATTTACCTAAATGAATGGCACAAAAATGGGAATCCACAAACACACAGAAAATGTAATAAAAAATACTTTGGGGGAAGGGATTGAAAGGTTCTTTTCAGGTTTTGCTCTCTATATTTGTGTATTGTGTACTTTTATCATGAAAAAATTGATGCTTGGGTAATTAATTGCAAAATGGCAGTCTTATATTAAGTGTTAGTATTTTTTTCATCAGATTTACGGTTTTTCATGAAGGTGAACACTGGATGGTGGTGGTTTGCAATGAGATTCATGTACTTTTTAATCATCTTTTATTTTTTCTTCTTTTAAAAAAGTAGAACTTTCCCCCTAAATCATGACTCTTTTTTTTCTTTCTAGTGAACCCAAAGAAAGATAGTGAAAATACACCTGTTAAAGGAGGAACTGTGGCAGATCTAGGTAAAAACCAAACAATCTGTACACTTCTGTGTTGTTGTCTCTCTTATTGATTCATATCCTCTAATGATTCTTCCTTTCCTGAGAGATGTTGCTTCCAGTTGCTATGCTTTCCAGCGCAGATAGTGACCGTGGTCACCCTAGCACCACTGTTAGTTTGGTTTGCTGCCATATTAGGAAATTTAAATTCCTGTGATCCTTTTTTTCTACTCTTTACTGATTTTTGCATCTTTAGAGCAAAAGTCTATTGCCTTTTTTTTTTTTTTTTAAGTCTGTTGACTCTTAAATACTTCCGTTTCCTAAAGTATTTCTTCTAGTTGGCTAAATAGTATAAAATGAGAATCCTATCATCCATTCATAGTAGTATTTACAAATTATACAGAGTACATTTTTATGAGGACATCATGGTCCTTGGATGTGCTGGAGGGTGGGAGAGAGGAACGTAGTCACTTGTTCCACTTAAAAAAAGTAGAGGTGGTTGTAAACATCTTTGTTTTTGAGAATTGTATATGGATCTCAGTTTCTCTGTTCACTTGTAAAAATTAAGGGAGAACCTAGTGTTTTCAGGATTTATATAATTTATATATTTATAAATTTATACTGAATTTTTGACTTTAGGGAATTTTACACCTGAAAGGGGTTTTTGAGGTCTCCTTATGTGGAAAATGAAACTTCAGTTTCTTTATCTTTTCACTAAGTGAATTCTGTATTTCAAATAAATTACAGAGATTCTTGATGGCAGCTAGTAGGTAGTGAGGTTTTGTTTTGTTTTGTTTTTTGTTTTTTGTTTTTTTTTTACTTCATTTCACTATATCCTCCTTTTCTGGCTTAAAGCCTATCATTGAACATCAGGTCCAAATTTTGATGTCAGAAGTAGAAATAGAAAATTATCTTGATGACAGTTTATGTAAAGTTGGTGTTAGGTCAACAAAATAAATGAAACAAATGCTGTCAGAACATTTCTATCTTAATTGTCTTTTAACATTCTTAGTAGAATATTAATAACTATTAATAATTTCCATTTTCTATAAGCTTGTCTATTCCACAACTGGTACTTGTCCACTGAATCAAAGGCCAAGAAAACAAAACTAGCTATACATAGACTTTTAATGTTTTCTGTAATGTGACAGAGTAAATGATTGTTAAGACTGGATACTCTTTACTGGGACAGTTTGTTAAATAGAATTATAGTTTCTTTTTTTTTTTTAATTACCCATTTTATTTTATTTTACCTTTATTTTAGAGAGCTTGGGAGAGGAAGGGAGGGAGAGAGAGCGCACAAGAATATTAAGCAGGCTCCATGCTTAGCACAAGCCCACGCTTACCTTGACCCCATGACCCTGGGACCATAACTTGAGCCGAAATCAAGGCTTGGATGCTCAACCCACTGGGCCATCCAGGAGCCCTGATAGTTTCTGTTTTTTTAATTATACATCCTAAAAAGGAATCAATCTGTAGTTTTATGAGCGTAGACAATTGTCCTTTTAAAAATGGGAGCTACTATGAGAGTTTTTTAATGGACTTTATCAAAGTAGTCAAATCGAAGCCAGTTTTAAGAACTGGATAGAAGTTTCAATTGGATCTAAAACTTTCAGTGCTGGGTATAAGAGCTCTTTTTTTTTTTTAACACAGCAGGGGTGTTATGGCTGAAGATGCTGCTCATCGCAGCTGGAGAGCTAGAGTCTGTGGAATTTTAAATTGTTGTCCTGGCCTCTCATCTAGGAACCAACAGGCTTTTCCACGTATCACTTAATCATCTGGCTTTCTGCATTAGATATAACCTGAACCATGTGTCAAGGGTAACTGATTCATCAACTGGGAATTCCTCTTCACAGAGTTGTTTATTGTTTTAACTGGTCCATATTCTGCCTTACATGTCACCTAGCTAAATATCCCCAGTCCTTCTTTCCTCCCTCCCTCCCTCCCTCCCTCCTTTCCTTCCTCCCTCCCTCCCTCCTTTCCTTCCTCCCTCCCTCCCTCCTTTCCTTCCTCCCTCCCTCCCTCCCTCTCTTCCTTCCTTCCTTCCTTCCTTCCTTCCTTCCTTCCTTCCTTGAGATCACTGAAAGGTCCAGATCCAGGGGCTGAGGTGAGAGTGTGATTGTCCACATCTAGAAGGAGGAAGAGAACATTTATGAGTACTGTTTAGGAATCCATAAGCAGGTGGCCCTCCTACTTTAGTATTAGCAGAAGTCAATTTCCTTTGGGTACCAAGACTACCTCTGGGACAGAAATCTGTTAAACTAAATATATTGTTATTTATTTAAAATTTTGTATTTAATGTTTATTATTTTTGAGAGCGCACGAGTGAGAGCGAGCGCTTGAGTGGGGGAGGGGGAGAGAGAGAGGGAGACACAGAATTCAAAGCAGGCTCCAGGCTCTGAGCTATCAGCACAGAGCAGGGCTTGATCCCATGAACCATGAGCTCATGACCTGAGCCGAAGTTGGAAGCTTAACCGACTGAGCCACCCAGGCGCCCCTGTCAAACTAAATTTAAATGGTATGTTTTGACCAGAGAGAGATCATTAAGTTGTGTTACCACCATCTAGTGAAAAATTGGTTATCATGGGGTTTACCAAGATCCAAAGAACAAAAAATTCATTTTGACAACCTTATTTAGAACTGTTAGTCACTTCCTAGAAAAAAAGTAGTCCCTGTGCAGAACTGGGTGACCATAAGTTATTTACCACATGGTGAATCTCCTATTCCTGCTAGCAGTTGTTTGTCTAACTTAGAAATCAAACAACAGTGCCCATCTCTGTTTTGCCTAAGTACCTGCCAGGTATCATTCTACATATGTTCACATTTCATTGTAAAACCATGTTAGTCTTGTGTTATGTTTTTTTAAAGAAATAATTTTTTAATGTTTATTTATTTTTGAGAGAGAGAGAGAGAGAGACAGACAGAGCTTGAGTAGGGGAGGGGCAGAGAGAGAGGGAGACACAGAATCTGAAGCACGCTCCAGGCTCTGAGCTATCGGCACAGGGCCCGATACGGAGCTCAAACTCCCAGGCAGTGAGATCATGACCTGAGCTGAAGTTCGATGCTTAACTGGCTGAGTCACCCAAGTGCCCCAGTCCTGTGTTATTAATGAGGAAGTGAGCCTAGAGGGGTTCGGTAATGTTTCCAAACATAAAGCTATTAAGCAGCAGAGCACAGACTCCGGTCTAGGTCTAACTTTAGTGCCAGTGCTTTGTGTCACTGCACTCTGCTCTTGTGCTCATTTCTCCCAGCCTTCAAAGCTCATAGTGACCTTTCAGATTTGTGAAGGTGTCAGGTTCGTCCCCACCTGAGGCTCTTTGATCAGGCTGCTTCCTGTCCCTGGAATGCTTTTGTCCTTCCCTTACGTTTCAGCTAAAATGTTACCTTTTCAGAGACTCTTCCCTCTTTATTTAGAAGGGTTCACCCACCCAATCCCTCTCTAAAATATATTTGTTTTTCTCTGTATACCAGCTTTCATCATCTGAAATCTTTTTGTGTATTTTCTCTCTAGTCTCCTGCCACTCCCAACTGGGATGTAAACTCAATGAAGACAGGGACCTTTTCTTGTTTTTCATTGTGTCCTTAGCATTTGGACACATAGTAGAGGCATTCTATAGAATATGGTTGAACGTTTGAGTACTAACTGTTCATGTATTACTGATCTTTTTATATTCTCTAATGTAGATGTTGGCATACTTATCTGGAAAGGGCCAGCTAGTATTTTATACAGTATGGGCTACATGGTCTCTGTCACAGTTAATCAACTTTGCCACTGTCATGTAAACGCAGCAATAGTTAATATATAAACAGATGTCCACACTGGCACTTTTACTTTTTGCTGTGGAAATCAGCTGCCTGGTTTAAATTATACTTGGGTTTATTCCTGTTCTTTTGCAAGGCCAGCATTTAGGTTTTGGAGTCTTCTATCCTCAGAAGGTATTAACACTCTTACCAGGACTTTGTAGTGATTGATTCTCACCTCTTTTCTTTACTCCTCATTTCTTAACTCATTTCCTCTGAGATCCAAAATGTCATTACTTTGTTTCATTAAATCTCAAGTGGCTAGAGTCCTAATCAAGTCCCTTACCTTTTATTAGCAAGATCATAACTGAGATTAGTAGCCTAAGCAGTAATTAATTATAAATTCCCTGTTGTTGGAAATTTTTAATTATTTAATGCTTGAAGCTCTATTCATCTTTGTGCTTCTGTGTACAGTATCACTTTACTGAATTATTAGAGGTGGGTTTGCTTTAATAATGTTTTATTTCTTTCCTTTTCCCTCTCTAGTAATAATTATATAAAGTTTTAAAAATTATCTTGAAGTTTCCAAGTAATCCAAAGAGCATATATACCTGATTTTTACATAATTGTATATTTTGATTTTGCAGATGAGCAGGATGAAGAAACAGTCACAACAGGAGGAAAGGTAACAATTTAATTATGCCTGGTGCAAAAGTAGCTATCTAAGGGTTCAATGTATGGAGCAGTAGAAACACTGATTGAAAGTGCCTTAGAAATACTCAATTTTGAGGCCCTTCTAATTTTTTGTTTTCAACCCATCCCTGAAATAATTTGTCTTTCTCGACTCCTAAGACTTTTTAAAAGGAAATTTCTATCTTCTCATGTAGGGTCTCTCCTATGCTAATTTCCAATTCCATTATAGCTCTGGTTGCAAGGTGGTAATCAGAGCTGAGTGCAGTGTTCCAGGTGTTATCCGATGGTACAGGTGAGCAGGGACCATACCTTGCCTTGATTTTCTCCCTTCCATTTATATCAGTACAATTTCAGTCCACAGCCAGTACAGCTTTTGGTCATGCTCTTAACCTTTTTGGAGCCATTACAGTCAGCTGCTTCCTGTTTGATCAGTTCTATGGTGGAGACATATCAATAATTATGCTGTTGAAAGGTGTTGGATTTAAGGCAGGATTTTACTTTTCTTTTTAGTAAATGGCCCATTGTTCATTCATACTGTCGTTTGTGTTATTAATAAGTGTAACTAATCCCTAATCTCTCTGAAATAACTTTCTTCCTTTGCTGAAAATGGATAGTTCTTTTTCATTGAGTGAGAGAAATCCCCCAAATTGACATTTATTGTTTTTATACATTCAAGGAATGAACCTATTTATGACAGGATTGCCCTGAAAAGTATTTCAAGAAACTCCTCTATGTAAGGCTCTTCATCTGAATTGTTCTTATGATTTTAATTTTTTTTTTTTTAAGATTTTAATTTTAAGTTATCCCTTATCCAGTGTGGGCCTTGAACTCATAACCCTGACATCAAGAGTTGCATGTTACACTGACTGAGCTAGCCAGGCACCTCTGTGATTTTCTTTTTTAAATCAGACTTCTTCAGTTAACCAACTACTTAAAATCGTTAACAAATGTTACATTTATAAAAATATGTCATCATTTTGTGTAAATACTCTTATGTGGTAGTGAAAGAGACCCAAATAAAAAGCCAAACAATTGGCATAGGAGATTTTGTTTATGCCAGGGGCAGGGGACATTTTGAAACCAAGGCTAAGTCTGTTGTATAACTGAACCCAAAACTTGTTAGATGTATTTACTGTAACACCTCGTCCCACAATGCCATCCCGTGCGTTTCCTTACTCAGATAATTAAACCATAGACTGTTGGCCTTTATTTATTTGTTTTTTTATCTATTAAGAAAAAAGTTTTTTGTTTTTTTTTTTTAATCTTTATTCACCTTTGAGAGACAGACAGAGCACGAGCGGGGGAGGGGCAGAGAGAGAAGGGGACACAGAATCCGAAGCAGGCTCCAGGGTCTGAGCACTCAGCACAGAGCCCAGTGTGGGGCTTGAACCCACGAGCCGTGAGATTATGACCTGAGCTGAAGTTGGACGCTCAACCGACTGAGCCACCCAGGGGAGGGGCAGAGAGAGAGAGAGGGACAGAATCTGAAGCAGGCTCCAGGTTCTGAGCTGTCAGCACAGAGCCTGACACAGGGCTTGAACTCATGAATGGTGAGATCATGACCTGAGCCCAAGTCGGAGACTTAACTGACTGAGCCACCCCGGTGCACCCTCTTGGCCTTTATTAATTGCAGTGCCATTCTCTCCTAAATAAAGGATATATTTTGTGTTCTAATTGAGTTTGTGAAACCTTCATTTCAAAACCACTTTAACCATGTACATATTTTTTACTAGCTCCCCTGATTTGGGAGATAACATTTCTTACCTTTGTCATCAATATTAGCATACTTGTTTCACCATCATTTAAGTAACAACCAGAGTTCCTTGGGGTTTTCAAACATTACCTTTTTTCTATACTCATTGATCTTAAGGAAATTACTGTCTTAAGTTTCTAGGCAGTAATACTAGATCCTCACTTCAAATAATGCTGCACAGATATTTACACTGAATGAAGTTAAAGATAGAAATTAAAGTGTAGAACTGGTTTTTAATAGAAAAGAATTTCATAAGAATAAAAACAGTAAAAACACAGATGAAAGGTTGTAGATTTAACTGTACAAAATTGGAAAACATCTGAGTGTCAAAAAACTTAACTTCCTGTAATATTTTTGATAAAAATGTTTAATTGCAAGTTAATTATGAAGAATCAATAAGATAAATAGAAATTGTTAAACATTGTACAAGTCGTGTGGTCTGGAGTTTTAAAACCTTTAAATTTCATTAAATACACCCCCAGAGGAAGGCAGGGATTAAAGGTAACTGAAGAGATGCAAATGTCACTTAATATGGATTTCTTGATTAGGTTCTGATTTGGGGACAAAAATGTATAAAGGGCATTTTTGGGTTAATTGGAACCATTTGAATACAAACTTTGTATTACATGATATTATTTAGAAGTAATTATTACTATTTTTTACTGGAAGCATAAGAAATGTTCTTGTGTTTTGACCCACAGCAGTGATTTTTAAATTATTGTATTAGCCAGGCCAGGTTTTCAGTTGGAATCATTAGTTAAAACCTCTGTAAATTGGATAAAAATCAGAGCTGACTTTTATTAGTGAAAATGATTAAGAGTGTAGGCCCTCAATCCGGGATTTCAGGAATTCTACCCTGTTTTTTTTTTTTAATCTTTACTTATTTTTGAGAGAGAGACAGAGTGTGAGCAGGGGAGCAGCAGAGAGAGAGGGAGACATAGAATCCAAAGCAGGCTCCAGGCCCTGAGCTGTCAGCACAGAGCCCGATGTGGGGCTTGAACTCATGAACCATGAGATCATGACCGAGCCGAAGTCGGATGCTCAACCGACTGAGCCACTCAGGCACCCCTACCCTGTTTATAACTTAATAGCTCTGTGCATCATTTTCTCACCCACAAAAGTAGTAGTAATCGCTGCTGTTACTGTGAGGAATGAATAAGGTGCATGTAGCTGCTAGCAGATACTTACTGATGAATCTTTGGAATAGGGGAAAGCTTGTCATTATGCTTCATTAGGGTCTTTGAGTCACCTCCTTATAAATCACTTGAGAGCTAGATATGTGACCCCAGGATTAGATAAAACTAGACAAGCAAGAAGCAAGCTATTGTAAGAAAAGTTTTGAGTCTTCTCTGAGTTGATTCCCTCATCTGTAAAAGCAAGGAATAAAATCTGCTGTGTCATCTGGGAATCTTGTGAAGGTACCTTAAAACTGTGAAGGGTTGTTTTTATTTGAAATTTGTTTTTCTAATCCTTGAAATTGGATCAAGTGGCCTCATTTTATGCCCTAATATCAGAAGTTTGAAAGCTGTTACATATCTCTCTGTAGTTCTCTGTTTCTCTCAACTCTGGCTTCTTTTCTATAGGAAGACGAAGATCCTAGCAAAGGTGATCAGAGTCGTTCACTTGACCCAGGAGAAGATAATGTGACAGAGCAGACCAATCACATTATTATTCCTAGTTATGCATCATGGTTTGATTATAACTGGTGAGTGGGCCATGTATACCTGTAAATAAGATACTTAGGTGTGGGAGAACTTCTTGAAGTTATCTTATGCCTTTCTGCCCAAGTCCCTCTTGTCACTAATCATTGTCAGATGGATGAAGGAAGATGGAAAGTGATTTTAACTTTGGAATGTGTTCTTTTTTTTCTTTCTTAAGTTTATTTATTTATTGAGAGAGAGAGAGAGAGAGAGAGACAGACTTTGTGCATGCGAGTGGGGGCGGGTCAGAGAGCGAGGGAGTGAGTGAGAATCCCAAGCAGGTTCCACACTGTCAGAGTCTGAATCGGGGCTTGAACCCATGAACCGTTATGTATGATAACTTGAGCTGAAACCAAGAGTCGGACGCTTAACTGACTGAGCCACTCAGGCTCCCCTGGAATGTGTTCTTTAAAGCAGTTTAGGGATGGAGACTAAGTTGTGTTGTAACTTGGGGGTGTAAAATTTTGTAAGCTTAGACTTAATTCATTTAGAATCAGTTATGATTCAGATGGGCAAATAGTTAAATATTTAATAATTATAAAATATTGGCATTCATTACATGATTTTGAAACATTAGGGGTGCCTGGTTGGCCCAGTCGGTAGAGCCTGCAACTCTTGATCTCGGGGTTGTAAGTTCGATCCCCATGTTGGGCATAGAGATTACTTACAAATAAAATCTTTAGTAATGGCTTCATTTTAATATGATTTTTTTTTTTTTTTTTGTGAGTGTGCTCTAATAACGAATGTGGGGCTTGAACTAATGACCCTGAGATGAAGAGTCACATGCTGTACCGACTGAACAAGCCAGGTGCCCCAGTAGGAAATATTTTTAACATTAGGCTTTTCATGTATAAACATTTCAAGAAAACACTCTCCTCAGCATCTTCCCTGTTATTTTTACCAAAACCGTTTGACATCATTGGAGTGTGGTTGGAAATAACTAGTCCTAGATATTTTATTTATTGATTACTTATGAAGTGTGACTGTTTCATGTCAGGCTGATTTTTATCTGGCTTTTTATTTTTTAATGTATGTTCCAGAACTTACCCCTCCAAATAGTTAGCTTCTTTAAGGTATTTTCATTGGAAAGTTACATATATAACTTACGCTTAAGTGATGGATGGTGCCCTTTCTCAGAATCTTGTGGTCTTACTTGGATCTGTTGCCTGCTCTCAATAATTATACATTATCATTTTTTAAGGATAGGTGTGATTTTATGTATGTGTGTCTTTGTACATGGCATTTAGACATATATACATCTTTAGAAGCCAATTTAAAAGGGTAGATGATCCATTTGGAGCTATATTTTTTTCCAAAACCACAAAATATGACTCTAATATTGAGACTTCTCTGCATGCCTTTAACATTTCTGAATGCAGTTCCTAAATGTTTTGAATAAATAGAAGCTGGAACACAATAAGTATATAGCTCTTCTTTGAAGGTCAATCTTCATTACATTGATTGTGTTAAATTATTTTTATATTTGGAAGTGTCTCAGTATCAGTGTTATTAATTATAATTACATATTCAGGTTCAGAACAGTTGAAAAGGACACACTTGAGGAAACTAGTGTTCTTTTCCTCTAAAATGAAAAAAGTCTTAATACTACATAACTTGGTAAGTTTTTATAGGTTACAGAAACACTCATTTGCATCATAACCATTGTGTGTCATAAAGCTTGCTCTAGTGGATAGTGGAGGTGTGTGTCACACCCCTGTTTTGTAGATAAAGGTAAATACTGTGTCCATGTAAGCGCTCAGAGTCATATTTGACAATTGGGAGAACTCAGATTTTCTGATTCTGAATACCCCACTTCCTGACTCATTTTCAGAACCTAAGCAATTAGCTGCCTGCACGTAAGGAAAAGAAAGTTCTTTGGATTAAACATTCATGTGTGTTTTGTTCTTGGTGAATATAGAAATTGTATTTTGTGGGCCTTTCCTAACCTGTAACAATAAAACAATGAGAGGTATATTAGAACTATATAATTAATTGCTTACAGCTATTCTCTTCATAGTAAAATTTGGAAAGTCATTACACATACGTATATAGCATTAATTTGTCTTAGGGATTATCTTCTAGAAGTTTCCAGGTAATTCATTGTATTTATAGTATTTGGCAGTACAGATCCAGTTCAAACAATTTATATGTTCCCAAATAATGCAAGAATGAATGGTTTTTGTTTAAGTAAACTCAATGTGGGGTTCAAACTCATGACCCAAGGTCAAGAGTCACATGCTCTACAACTGAACCAGCCAAACGATGCTTTTAGTTACATTCATAGATTACTGATTTGCTCTTCTCTGTGTAACCAGTACATGTTGCATATCTGGAAAGCCACTGAGAAACTAGAAAGTGTCATCAGTAAAAACATTGATTTGTAGTAGTGTCAAAACCTTTGTCCTAGATACACAGGTGGGTCATTTGTATAGTTCATGAGGCCTGATTTTTACATGGTCTCTATAGTGCTTTCATCTGTAACATTTTGCAAAATTATCAGGGCCTTTACCTAAATAGTAAAAATTAGTTCTATGATTGATTTCTTTGTTTATAAATGTTTATATTTTTAATTAAAAAAATTTTTTTAAATGTTTATTCTTGAGAGGGAGAGAGTGTGAGCAGGGGAGGCACAGAGAGAGAGGGAGACACAGAATCTAAAGCAGGCTCCAGCTCTGAGCTGTCAGCATATAGCCCGATGTGAGGCTCAGACTCATAAACCATGAGATCATGACCTGAGCCAGAGTTGGATGCTTCACTGACTGAGCTACCCAGGCGCCCCTATAAATGTTTATTTTTGAGACAGCACAAGCAGTGGAGGGGCGGGGGGGGGGGTACAGAGGATTCAAAGTCAGCTCTGCACTGAGAGCAGAGAGCCCCATGTGGGGCTCAAACTCAGCGAACCATGAGATAGGACCTGAGCTGAAATTGGACACTTAACCGAGTGAACTACCCGGGCATCCCTTGTTCTATGATCTTTATAAAGGCAGTAGATTGCTGAAATCTTTTTTTTTTTAATGTTTATTTATTTTTTTCTTTTTCTGAGAGACAGTGTGAGCAAGGGAGGGGCAGAGAGAGAAGGAGATACAGAATCCGAAGCAGGCTCCAGGCTGTGAACTGTTAGCACAGAGCCTGACATGGGGCTCGAACTCAAGAAGCGCAAGATCATGACCTGAGTGGAAGTCGGACGCTCAATCGACTGAGCCACCCAGGTGCCCCGATTACTGAAATCTTAAAAAAAAAAAAAAAAAGAGTTTATCACAAAGTTTCTGAGGGCTGGAAAAAAGTTGCATTGATATGAAAAACCCAAGAAACTGATCATTGTAAATTCCATCATCTTTTGGCTGGTTGTTCACTTCACCAGTTTGTTTCTGTGCCAGCTGCTACAATGTTCGTCAGCCAGTATCCAAAGAGCTTTTAGTATTTTGTGGTTCATCATGTGGTCATGATATGTTATGTCAAATACATAATAAAATGTATTGCTTTCAGTGTGTTGATTGAAGTTTTTGAGTTTGGTTATGGGAATAGAAAAACTACAGTTACATATTGAGGGTTAGAGAGGGAAACCTTTATTATATGCTCTTCATACATAGGAACTTGTGCAAGCTAGTTGATTTTTTAAAATAATGCTTGAGGGGCGCCTGGGTGGCTTAGTGGTTAAGTGTCCAGCTTCGGCTCACAGTTCGTGGCTTCGAGCCCCACATCAGGCTCTCTGCTGTCAGCACAGAGCCTGCTTTGGATCCTTTGTCCCCCTTTCTATCTGTCCCTCCCCTCAAAAACAAGCATTAAAAAAAAAATAATAATTCTTTGCCTTTTGGATTTATCAGTTCTACTTTGAAAATTACTTAGCTTAAATTTTAAGATTTTATTTTTTTAAGAGGACTTTTTGTTTTTTATTCCCCAGTATTCACGTGATTGAACGGCGTGCTCTTCCTGAATTTTTCAATGGGAAAAACAAATCCAAGACTCCAGAAATGTGAGTGAAATATAAAGATGTAATCCTGATACTACTACTTTAGAATGGGGCTGAAGTGTAGAGAAATTGTTAATTTGCATGTGTTTGGCAGGGGTTTCTTCAAATTGTTTTAAATTTTTTTAAAAAGTATTTATTTATTTTGAGAGAGCATGTAAGTGGGGGAGGGGCATAAAGAGCGGGAGAGAGAATTCCAAGCAGGTTTTGTGCTGTGCTGTCAGCTCAGAGCCCAGCTTGGGGCTTTATCTCCCAAACCGTGAGATCATGACCTGAGCTGATACCAAGAGTCGAACACTTATTTTTGCTAATGTTTGGAAGTTTGCAAATATGTTACTCCATGCAGAACAGTGTTCATACCTCAGCCGCACAGAATTCCATGCTGTAAAGGAATTTTTTCTACATTTTTTCTTCTTCCATTTGTATCTTGAACTATATGCATGTGAGCTCTTACAGCCATGATTGAAATTAGTAATAGTCATTCACCAAAATGAGCTGAGGTTTCTCCTTAACAGTTCCCAATTTATGTTATAGATTATGTATATTTACGTATGATAATCTGAGAGACGGTGGAGTCTTTATCTTGTTTTCTTAATGAATGATTACTAATTGAAAGAATGCCAGATATGATGACATAGCTGCCTATAAATTGATCTTAATTACATAAAGCATTGTTGTGCTTTTGCATTGGAGATAAAACCTTTTTGGAGATGGAAGAATCTTTTGGGGAAGTATTTTTGTATATTTGCCTGGTGACTGTTAAATACACGTTTCTGGAAACCCTTGCCCCAAAATAAATCTACACCTGTCATACTATAAATACTTTTCCATATATTATCTTTATAGTATTAATTCATTGCTTGTTATACTCATGTGACTTCACAAATAGATGTCTTTTGCTTAAGTTGTTTGGGAAGGGTGATTTTCCACATTGAATGCATGACAGAATATAGATAATTGAATAATAAATATTTTCTTATAGTAGATTGTCCACAATAGTTTGAGGTTGTAAGTTTAGATAATTCTAGCCTTTCCATAACAAAAGTGTAAGGATTCATTTAAAACCACAGTCAGGGGCGCCTGGGTGGCTCGGTCGGTTGGGCGTCCGACTTCGGCTCAGGTCATGATCTCACAGTCCGTGAGTTCAAGCCCTGCGTCGGGCTCTGTGCTGACCGCTCAGAGCCTGGAGCCTGTTTCAGATTCTGTGTGTCCCTCTCTCTCTGCCCCTCCCCTGTTCATGCTCTGTCTCTCTCTCTCTCAAAAATTAAAAAAAAAAAAACAAAAACACCACAAAGATTTGGCATAAGAAACCCTGATAGTCTTTCCATCTAGTGAGACATGGTATATTCTTCTAGCTAATTTGCCAATTGCCAGCGTTTGTAAATACTTCTGGTTCTTGGCAGTCTTCTGTTTAAAAGCACAGTTTATCATTTTAGTCCGCTTAAATCTGAAAATTTACGGTTTTTATTTATCCATCTATGTGTATACTAGACCTTTTTTGAGCAGTGTACCTTTTCTATTCTGATGTAACCCACCTTAACTTTGCCAGACTTTTGTTTTTCTTTTGTGGCTAGGTCTGTAGCTTCTTAAAATCTTGTTTTAAATATTTTATCGCAGAGGGCGACTGGGTTGCTCATTCAGTTAAGCATCTGACCCTTGATTTCAGCTCAGGTCATGATCTCACAGTTTGTGAGATTTGGCCCCAAGTTGGGCTCTGCATTGACAGCACAGAGCCTGCTCGGGATTCTCTCTCCCTCTCTCCCACTCTCTCTCTGCCCCTCCCCCACTTGCACATGTCTTCTCTCTCTTGCTCACAATAAAAAAAGGTTGTTGCTTAAAAAAGACAGTAATAAGTAAATAAGTAAATGAATGAATGAATGAATGAATAAATATTTTGTCACAGAAGTGTTTGGGTTTGTTGTAAAATAAGTCTCCTGTGACTCCGAATCCCAGTTTTTCTCTCCTTTTTTATCTGTTCTTGTTTTGGCTTTGATTTTGGCCTCATGGGTTCTACTCATCGCCTGGCTGGGTATATAGCCATTGTCAGAGCCAGATCAACATGTGGCTCTACTAAGAATATAGAAATGAGAGGCAGCACGTGTTAAGAGCATGGATTCTAGAGCAGCCGCCGCCCTCCCCCCCCCCCCCCCCCACACACACACACACACTCTGCTAAATTCTGGCTCCACACTTACCAGCCTTGTGGTCTAGGGCACTTTTTTTTTTAATGTATATATTTAAAAAATTTTATTTTATCTATTTTGGTGGGTGGGGTGAGGCAGAGAGAGAGAGAGAGAGGGAGAGGGAGAGAGAGAATCTCAAGCAGGCTCCACTGTCAGCATGGAGCCCAGCACAGAGCTCGAACTCACAAATCATGAGATCATAATCTGATCCAAACTCAACAGTCAGATGCCTAATTGACTGAGTTACCCAGGAGCCCCTAGGACACATACTTTAATCACTCTGTGCTTTAGTTTCTTCATCGATAAATGAGATGATAGTGGACCCTTCCTTAGGGAGAGATTGTGAGATTTAAATGAATTACTGTGGATACACAGTAGTTCTGCAGACAGCATAAATAACCAGGTGTTTATTTATCCATTCACCCCTGTGACCAAGCTTGTATTTATATTAGCTCATATTATTATTTTAACCTATCTATTTTTAAGTAAACTCTATGCCCAGCGTAGGTCTCAAACTCCTGTCTCCAAACACAAAACCCGCCTGCTCCACCAGCTGAGCCAGCCAGACACCCCTATGTTACTTTACGTTAACTTCATCATTTTATTGTTACTTATCGTTAATATTAGTAAATAGTTGTTTTGCATATTAGCTATTATCCTTAATTACATTAATGACTGTAAGCACTCAATAGTATTTGTTGGAATATAAACTTTTTGTTGGATTTGGTTATAGGGAATCAGAAGATTATTGGCTCTATGAGTTATTATTTCTGAAAGGATGTGTGTGTTCACCTTATGAATTTTGCCACTGCTTTTTAGATACTTGGCATATCGAAATTTTATGATTGACACATATCGCCTAAACCCCCAAGAATATTTAACCAGCACTGCTTGTCGGCGAAACTTGACTGGAGATGTGTGTGCTGTGATGAGGTAAAATGCCTGACTTTTTCTTAGACACTTCACTGCAGGTGGTTACTGATTCATTGCTGTTTAATGTTTGATTGATCCAACTGGATATTTCCTTTGTTGATAAAATACCTTAATCAAATGTTTTTTATTCAGGGGTTGAGTATTTTTAATACCTTGGCATTTTCTCTTCTTTTTAAGATTTTACACTTGATATCTTTTATTTTATGGTAAAATCGTAAAATGACCAGGGATGGAGAGTGGGTTGATCTGGAGAGTGGATAAGCTCTCTACACTAGATCTGTCTAAAGAAACAAATCAAATGGGAATCTCCTGGTTTGAATTTGGCCTGTGTGTGAGTTTTTTCACCTTGGACTTAAGTGAACATTTGTTTTCTTCTTTCTGTGATGGAAATAATCAGGCTTTGTAAGGTTTTGGGTGTTATGTTATCAACATGATGTTGAGTTTGTAGAAATTGTCCCTCATACAACAAACCAAAATTGTCAATTAACTTTGTGGTGCTTCATAGCCTATAGAGAACATTTTACTTGTTTTATTGTTTTGATTTTTTTAGTGAAATGTGATGATGGTTAATGAAGTGAGTTACAGTTTCTAGATGTTAAGTTTCAGAGCTTTACTCTTCCAGGGTTCATGCCTTTTTAGAGCAGTGGGGGCTTGTCAATTATCAAGTGGATCCAGAAAGTCGACCCATGGCAATGGGACCTCCTCCTACTCCTCATTTCAATGTATTAGCTGATACCCCTTCTGGGCTTGTGCCTCTACATCTTCGATCACCTCAGGTAAATTAATGATTACACAAATATTATTATAAGTCTGGTTTTTGTAATTATTACTCTAATAACCTAATATTAGGCATTTTTAATATTACACTAATTATACACTGTATGAAACTTCTTCCCCTTCCTAACATTTGGAAAGTGAACAAACACATGTTCTTGAAAAGATTACTATGTCAACCAGATTTTATATAGCCTGAAGTTGGAATAACATGAGTCTAAGGTATAAATTGTTCTTCACTGTGAAATGGGGTAGCATATTAAAGAAAATTTATTGTCGATTTTCTCTGGGATTTAAATGAGGCAGAAAAATGTTGCTTATACGCAACATCTGTTGCCTATGTTGAAATGTTGTTAGAAGTGTAGGGCAAAGGTGTGGTTATTTATTTTATTCTGAAATCTCTCTACGTGTCAACATTATACAGTGCTTTAAAAATTCTATCCCCTTAACTTTGTAGAGATTAATAAAGCCATTCATCATTTTTCTGACTCCTAGGTCCCTGCTGCTCAGCAGATGTTAAATTTTCCTGAGAAGAACAAGGAAAAACCAATTGATTTGCAGAACTTTGGTCTTCGTACTGACATTTACTCCAAGAAAACCTTAGCAAAGGTAAGGACTTTGTTTCTAGACCCACCTGGGCTGCAATGCAGCATGTCCTTTTTATTCTTCTTTGTAAGAAGTATCAGTTTTCATAAGAAACGTAACTTTCTAGGGCATAAGAATGTGAGCATTCTAATTAATCTATTGGCATTTTATAAAACCACAATCACTTATCTTACCACTTTTTCTGTATGGTTAGAATGTAGGTATGTTAAAGTAATGATGAATAATATGTTAAAACAGGAAAAAGTGGAGAATTTCAGCATAATTGGAATATATAGACTCAAAGGAATATTGTATAATTGAAAAATGTGCCTGAAATCAACCTCGTTGGGTGGTTTTAACAGCAGGCTAAACACAACAGAAGACAGGAATAGTGAGCTCAGACAGGTTAGTAGCTACCTTAAAATTGAAGCACCAAGAGAAAAATAAATTTGATCAAGGTGGCAGAGGGGGTCAAAGAGAACAGACTTTAAAGGACACGTGAGAAATGGTAAAAAGAATTCATGTTTATCATTAGAGACCTATAAAAAGAGAAAGAATGAAACAGAAGTGATATTTGAAGATGTAATGGCTAATCATTTTTGATAAATAATAAAAAGATACCAACTCAGTAGAGAGTCTAAACTGATCCACATTTGGATACAGAGGAAAACATGTTTAGGCACATCATGCTTAAACTTACCTTAAAAACTAACATCTTAAACAGGGCGCCTGGGTGGCTCAGTTGGTTAAGCATCTGACTCTTGATTTCGGCTCAGGTCTTGTGGGGTCGTTCCCCTTTCAGGCTCCATGATAAGTGTGGAGCCTCCTTGAGATTTTCTCTCTCCCTTTCTCTCTGCCCCTTTCCTCCATTCACACACATGCATGCTCTCTCTCAAACAAAAGAAAACAAAAAAACTAACACCTTAAAAGTAGCCACCACATTGGGCAGTGAGTGGCGTTGGAGAAGAACACATTAAATTCAAAGAAATAATCATAAAACTGATGTCTGACTTTTCAGCAGAAATGACAGAAGCCAGGTGTTTATTTTTTGAGAGCGCGCGCGCGAGAGAGAAAATGCAAGCAGGGGAGGGGCAGAGAAGGAGGGAGACACAGAATCTGAAGCAGGCTCCAGGCTCTGAGCTGTCAGCACAGAGCCTGACGTGGGACTCAAACCCATGAACCGTGAGATCATGACCTGAGCTGAAGTCGGATGCTTAACCGACTAAGCCACCCAGGCACTCCAACAGTATAGTAACATTTTAAATGCTGAAGGTAAAGCTGTCGGTCTGGAGTTCTGTATCCAGTAGGAATACCTTTCAGGAGTGAAAGGGCAGACATTGAGAATGAGGTTAGGTTTTCACTAGCACACAGTACAGGAAAACTGAGGGAAGTTTTTTTGGGTGAAGGATGTTGATCCCTGATGGACCCACAAGACTAGGAAGGTATACGTCTAGGGAGACGAATGAATGTACGATTAAATATGAAGAAATATAGACTGTTTAAGCAGTGATCATTTTAAGGAGTTTATAACATGTAGAAATGACCAAAATGGCAGAAAGACAATTACATGGAGTTAAACTCCTGATATAATTTAGAAATGTGATAAAAAATGCTGCTTCAGGTTAAAGTATATAATACTTTGGCAAACACTTTCCAAATACTTTTGAAGGGGATTGGATCTACATGGAAGAACAATGAATGCCAGAAGAGGTCAACACCTGGGTCAGAATAAAAGATGTTTCCTCCTGATTTGTAGTTTTAAAAAACGGTAATAGACTACTTAAACCAAAAATGCTAACAGTAGATCTCTAGGTTTTCAATATGTGTTAAGGACCAAACATGGCTCAAGGTACAGCAGAGGGAAATGGAAGTACACTATATTAAAGTTCTTATGCTATATGGTATTTGAGGATACACCATGACACGTTAGAGATGAGGATTCTAAGTCACAGAGTATTTAAAGACCTATAGCTAATAAGTCAGGAATGGAGATAAAAACAGAATAATATTCCACAAAAAAGTTACTACTTCTCAAAAAAAGTTACCCCATAAGAGGAAATGAATGAGAAAGGAAGGGGTAGATAGGATGAGTAGAAAATAGGGAGGTGGTAGGTTTATATATGACCATGGGGATAGTAATAACCTTATTTGTAAATGGTTGTAGTATTTCAGTTAAGCAACAGGGATCGTCAAACTGCATAAAAAACTAAGAATCATAAATTGTCTGTAAGAAATCTAATTATAAAGTAAAAGAATGAGAGAAGACGTGCCTTCTAGACATTAATCCAAGGAATACCAGTTATGTTAATACTAGTGAAAATAGACATTAGAAATTATTTTACCAGAATTAAACATGGACATTTCATAATGATAAAGGAGTTAATCAAAAGGACATGATTGCCCTAATTAGGTGTATAGTTCATTAAAAAACTCCAAAATATATAAGGCAAAACTGATAGAATTGTAGTTGGAGATTTCAGTAGTCTGCTCTTAGCAATTGATAGCATACGTAGGTAGGTAGGTCAGTAAGATAAGACTAAAGTTCTTGGGGAACATTCACCAAAGTATATTCAATTCTGAGCCATAAAATGACTCTCAAGAAATTTTAAAGGAATGATACTATAAAATGTGGTTGTATGATTTCATACACGTGAAATAAATATGGTTAGCTAACCACAACAAAATGAAACTAGAAACCAGAAACAAAAAAACAATGCAGAAAATTAACGAAATAAGGAGATGGTTATTAACGAAATAAGGAAAGGATCGGTAAATTTGATAAGCCTCCGACCAGAGTGAGTGATCAAGAAGAAAAGAGAAGACACAAATTACAAATCAGGAAAGAAAGAATATATTACTGATTCTCTGTACATTAAAAAGATATTAAAAATGTAATCAAGAACCTGATAATAATATATTTGACACTTTGATAAGACGGACAAACCCCTTGAAAGCAACAAAATAAAAAACTTTACTCAGGATGAAATAGGTAACCTAATGTAATAGCTTGAAAAATGTCCTCCAAAGAAATCAGATCCTGATGCCTGGAACTTGTAAACATTACCTCATTTGGAAAAAGGTTCTTTTGCTGATGTGATTAAGTTAGAGATCTTGAAGATGAGATAACGCTGTATTATCCAGGTCAGCCCTGAGTGCCATGACATGTGTTCTTCTAAGAGGTAAATCTAGAGAGATTTGAAGACAGAAGAGGAAAAGGCAGTGTGACCTCAGGCACAGAGGTTCAGATAAGGCAGCTGCAAACCAAGGAGTTCTGAGTCAGCCACCAGAAGGTGGAAGAGGCAGAGAATGAATTCTCTTCTGGAGCATCCATAGGGATTACGGTCCTGCTGACACCTCAGCTCTTGTCCTGGTTGTATTGATTTTGGACTTCTAGCCCCCTGACCTATGAGCGAATGAATTTTTGTTATTTTGAATATTTCATCAAGTTTGTGAGAATTTGATTATAGTAGCCATATGGAACTAATAGACTTGAATAGCCTTGTATATATTATATCTATATATATTTCAACATCTTTCTGAAAAGAAAACTCTAGGCCCAGATGATTCTACTGATGCATTTGTACCAAACATTTGAGGAAGAAATAATACCAACCTGTATAAACTCTTCCAGAAAATAAAAGTGGAGAGAACTATTATATTCTTTTATAGTTAAATATAAATACACACACACACACACACACACACACACAAAGTCACTGAGCTTCTGGCTATATAAACAATATAAATAAGTTTAAAAAAGAATGAATGTATAAAAGAATATGCATGATTGTCCTTAACAGCTTTATCCAAGATAGCCAAAAACCATAAACAATCAGTCATGTAAATGGATAAATTGTAGTTTATTCAAACAATATAATATTAACACAGAAACGAAAAGAAATGACTTCATAAAAAGAGTGTGGTTGAATATCATCGACCTACTATTAAACAAGAAGCCAGACCCACAGACTACATACTGAATGGTTTTACGAAGTTCAGATCCAAGAAAAACTAGCCTGTGATTATAGAAGTCAGAATAGTGTGTACTCCTGTTGGTATCAACTTGAGGTTTAAAGGAGAGAACCCTTAGATGTTGATTTAGGTGATTATATGGGTGTATATGTGAAATTGTATCTAACTGTATACCTAAGGTTTGGGTTTTTTATTGAACATACATTCTGCCTTAGTAAACACCAAAGAAAGCATTTCTAAAACCATGCACAACCCCCACAAACATCTCAAGGATTATGAGATGAGATTATGCACCTTTCTCAGAACTAGTTTTTATCAAGAGGAGAAACTGTACCTTTGTGGCTGAGACGTGGAGAAATGCTCACTGCCACACACCTACCTAATAAATGTCGTCATGTTTAGGTTGTACAGATCTTTCCTGTTATTCAGGTTTTCCTTCCTTAGAATTTAGATGAAATGTTAATGAATGTTGTTCCTCTTGGAATTTTGTTCCTCTGTCTGATTGACAGTCATTTCTGAGATTAGTTCATTAAAAGATGAAACTCGTTGTCTTAAAGTAACCATTAAGGGTTATGGGGCACCTGGGTGGCTCAGTCAGTTAAGGGTCCGACTCTTGATTTCGGCTTAGGTCATGATCTCATGGTTTGTGAATTCGAGCCCCACGTTCGGCTCTGCTGACAGTGCAGTGTCTGCTTGGGATTCTCTCTGTCCCTCTCTTGCCCTTCCTCCGCTTGCATGCCCTCTCCCTCTCTTTCTCAAAATAAATAAGTAAACTTAATAGAAGTCATTAAAAAGAAAGTAATCCTTAAGGAATCTGAGCAATGTATTATGAGTTCTAGCTACATGCCTTTTTGTCCATCTCACAAAGTCCTGCTTTAAGACTTAATTCTACCATGCTTATTTCCACAATGTTTCAATTCCTCTTTATTCTCTAGTTAAAGTAGTTATTTTTAGTACAGTTTTTTGCAAAAATTTCAGAATATGTATTGAATACCATGGAAACCTAGCAAATCATAATTTAACTTTTACCCACAATATGTAACACAGTATGCAGAAAGGTTGAGTCAACAAATTGAGAGGCTTTATTGTCACAAACAAGGAAATCACAGACTATAGAAATTTTCTCTTCATTTTTAAAACTATAATCTACCCAAATAGAGTTTACAGAGAAGGGATATGTTAGAATGTATATTCTGAGTTAATAACATTTCCAGGTAAAGAATAATGTCAGGTATACCACACATCCAGTCTTCTGACAGTCTCTGAAGGGAGCACGGTGTACAAATCAAGAAGTATGAATCAATTGATAAATCTTAGTTTTTAGGTAACACAAAGTTGGTTTTCTTATACCCCCCATGCTCATGTGAGTTGTCAGTTAAAGGGATTCTTTTTTTAAAAATGTTTGTTTGTTTTGGAGGGAGAAGAGGGGGAGGGGGAGAAAGAGTCCCAAGCACTCTCCACCCTTAGCATGGAGCCCACATAGCCTGATCCCACAACCTTGAGATTGTGACCTGAGCCAAAATCAACAGTCCCGGGCTCAACCCCCAGTTAAAGGGATTCTTACGGAAAGAGTGATTTGCAGTTTAGGGAATTACTTGGTGATTATTTTATTCAAGAGATGTTGAAAATATGAAGTTGTTGCAATTGGAATCAAGAATCTTTCAAGGGGTGCCTGAGTGGCTCAGTTGGTCGAGCTTAGATCATTCTCTCCTGGATGGAGTTCAAGCCCCATGTTGGGCTCTGTGCTGACAGCTCAGAGCCTGGAGCCTGCTTTGGATTCTCTCTCTCTGCCCTTCTCCTACTCAGTCTCTCTCTCTCTCTGAAAAATAAACAGGGGCGCCTGGGTGGCTCAGTCGGTTAAGCGTCCGACTTCAGCTCAGGTCATGATCTCACAGACCCTGAGTTGGAGCCCTGCCTCAGGCTCTGTACTGACAGCTCAGAGCCTGGAGCCTGCTTTGAATTCTGTGTCTCCCTCTCTCTCTGCCCCTTCCCTGTTCATGCTCTGTCTCTTTGTCTCAAAAATAAATAAAAACATTTAACAAAAAATTTTTTAATAAATGAATAAGCATGAAAATATTAAAAAAAAAAAAGAATCTTCCAGAGTAATTTATATGTAGTACAATTTGTCTTTGAATCTTAGAAAAAGTACTGTGTTCAAGTTATACCAATTTGTGTTACGTTTATGATATCCAACCAGTTCATGGTATGCATTAAAATATTGTGCCTTTGTAGCTTGAAAAGTATTTTCAAACTTCAAAATAATAGAAACAACATATCTAAATGGTCTATGAGTCCTTAATAGAAAACAAGAAATCTTTGAAATAGGTCTGCCTTTCTGTTGGAAGTTTAGGATCCTCAAGTGTTTTATTTCTGTTGCTCAGGGACTTTTTTTTTTCCAAAGATTTTATTTTTAAGTAATCTCTACACCCAGTGTGGGGCTCCAACTTAACCCCAAGATCAAGAGTTGCATGCTGTACCGACTGAGCCAGTCAGGTGCCCCACCTACTGCTTAGGGACTTACTTGGTTGTGTGCATAAAACAGCCCCCTGAACTTAGAAGGAACTCCTGCTGAGCTCCATGCTCAGCCTTTAGGAGTGAGTGTCTAATTTTTGGTTTTGTTTCTTTAGAGTAAAGGTGCTAGTGCTGGAAGAGAATGGACTGAACAGGAGACCCTTCTGCTCCTGGAGGTAAGCACATTAATAGTGGAGCCCCTTTATCCACACAGGAGGTGGGTGCTTAGCTTCTGTGACTCGCATTTGAAGTACACCTTTGGAATTAATCCTGAAGTTTTTTGAACCATGTATTGAGTTTTAAGAGAATTTTCTTGGTCCATCATTATTTAAATATCATACCTAGAAGTGATGTGCTGGCTATCAGTAGGGAAGATCAGACCTGGATATGTGTTATTTTGGCCCAGGTTGGGTTGTTTCATTTTAAATCTTTGCCAATATTAAACAATTATTACGGCTTTGCAAAAGTAGTCTAGATCTGTAACTTTTCCTCCAAAATTGGAAGATTTGGCACTTCTGGCACCTCATTCCCATGTAACAATAATTTGCTGACCTTGAGTAGCAGATGTTGCTTTGAAGTGGAATGTTTCTTCAGATTCCAGTTGTTGTTTTTGTAACTTAGCCCACCTCGGTCATTGTAGATGAGTTCTCTGGTGCTGGTGTGCATTTGTACAACCTCCATATTTCCCAGAAGGCATTCCAGAGAAGTAGATGAAGATGCCTGCCACTGAAAATACTGTTTGTTCTTGAAAGTAGAACACTGTCGTAAACTAGTGGTAATTCAAGATATGTCAGTCAGCTTGTTGAATACTTTTTGGAATTCTTCATGTCTTTGGAGATTCTTGAAAATACTTACACAAGTAACTCTTAGCAATTATTTCTACTCTGGAGAGTAAGAGAATGTTAGGTTCCATATTTATCAACCATTTTTGAAGAGGACCATTTATCTTTAGTTACAGAACAGTGATTGGGTAAAATGAAGACTGCATGGTACTACATAGTATTTGTGGGTAGAATGTACGTGTGAGAGCCGAATTAGGACCAAATGAGGAAGTGTACTGTTAGATCTCTTAGGAATGCTTTTGCCTACAAAGAACAGGATGTAACTAGCAAAGATTAAACCAAAAAGGACATTGTTTTTTTTTTTTTTTTTTTTGTTCAACTGGCTATCTTTAGATTGGCAATTCCAACATACATTTTACTACTCAAGTACATCCTCAGGTTCCTAGCTTCTTTCTTCTTTTGTTTTCCTTCTTTAGCTGTCTGCATTCTGTCTCTGTGTGTTCTCTTCTGCTCCCAGCAAGGCTGATTTATTCACTGGTTTCATATCCCTGTTCAAAACAGTAAGAAAATTGGAAATGGCACTTCTGGGGCCTCTTCTGGGGCTCTTCTTGGAAAGAAAAGCTTAACCAGAAGCCCCTCGTCAGTCTTCCCTTCTATCTCAGTAATCAAAATGGGTCTCAGTGGTCACCAAGTATTGCAGGTGGTGCTGGGAAAAGAACGAGTTTTCTAGTTTCATTAATGGGGTCAACCTGGAGGGAGGTATGATTGCTGCTGGTAACTTCTAGTGCTTGCTCTGTTTATAACATTTAGAGCAAAGAACTTGCAGAGGAAGAGAGCTCATTTTCAGTGGAGTATTCATCTGATCCAAACTTGTATATCATGTGTAACATTTGTAATTCAGAAATGAAGCATCAAATAGAAGACTAGACTAGGTCAGCAGTTCTCAAACATTTTGGTCTCAGGATATACTTCTACTCTTAAAAATTACATTGAGGTTTCAAAGAATTTTTGTGAGTTAATCAGTATTTTCTGTATTGTAAATTAAAACTGAGGAAACTAACTTACTTAAAAATAACAATAAACCCATTGCAAGTTTTTATGAAAAATTTTTATCAGAAATAGATTTTGAAAAACAAGTGTGTTAGTAAAAAGTGTGGTGTCACCCATTAGCCATATCTATAATGTTTGACTTAATAGAATACAGCTGGATTTTTATATTTGTTTTTTTCATCATATATGTTGTTTTAGTTAAAATACATTAGGACTATTTAGTATCATCTGGACGTGTATTTGGAAACACAAAGAATATCTTAATGACCTTTTCAGATAATTATAAATACTCCTGTAGGAGAGGCTTTCATGGCAGGTACGTATTTTTCAGAATTCTAATTTTCACTTAATCATTGGCAAAAAGCACTCAGTTGTTTTCTTCAAAGTGACACTTTTGACAATCCTGTTTGCTTTTAAGAAAACATTTGCCAGGCTGTTGTGGTGGTGAGTGCCTGTTAGTCCCAGGTGCCCAGAAGGCTGAGGCAGGAGGGTTGCTTAAGTCTTAGGTTCAGGACTGGAGTGTGCTATGCTAGCTGGGTGTCTGCACTAAGTTTGGCATCAGTATGATGACTTCCCAGAGCAAGGGACCACCATGATGCCTAAGGCAGGGTGAACTGGCACAGGTCAGAAATGGAGCAGATCAGAACTCCCGTGCTGATCAGAAAATGTCTGCCAGATATCTGTGCCTACAGACCATGGTGTGTTAGCCATGGTGTGCTAGCATTTACATGCTAGTAAAAATGATGTTCGGGGTGCCTGGGTGGCTCAGTCGGTTGAGTGTCTGACTTCGGCTCAGGTCATGATCTCGCTGTTTGTGAGTTCACGCCCCGCGTCGGGCTCTGTGTTGACGGCTCAGAGCCTGGAGCCTGTTTCAGATTCTGGGTCTCCCTCTCTCTCTGCCCTTCCCCGACTCATGCTCTGTCTCTCTTTCTCTCTCTGTCAAAAATAAACATTAAAAAAAAATTTTTTTTTTTTTAATTTTTTTTAACATTTATTTATTTTTGAGACAGAGAGAGACAGAGCATGAACGGGGGAGGGTCAGAGAGAGGGAGACACAGAATCTGAAACAGGCTCCAGGCTCTGAGCTATCAGCACAGAGCCCCACGCGGGGCTCGAACTCACGGACCGCGAGATCATGACCTGAGCCGAAGTCGGACGCTTAACCGACTGAGCCACCCAGGCACCCCTAAAAAAAATTTTTAAAAAAATGATCTTCAATGAAAATGGCTAGTTGAGCTTGAAACTCAAATGATCACACAGTGCTTTTCCTTCAGATAGCCATCATGCTTGGATAGTTGATTTTTAGTCTTCTTGTGTACCTCACATTTCATAGTACCAAATATCAAAAACAAGTGAACTTTGATGTTTAAATTTGTAAGATTAATAATTTTACAGTAAAGTTGGATTATTTTTGTGAGTGTGGCAGTGAAGAAGAAGGTGATTATTAAGATACTCTTGGGGCACCTGGGTGGCTCAGTCAGTTGAGCATGCAACATCGGTTCAGGTCATAGTCTCGCAGTTTGTGAGTTCGAGTCCCACACTGGGCTCTGTGCTGACAGCTCAGGGCCTGGAGCCTGCTTCGGATTCTGTGTCTGTTTCTCCCTCTCTCTGTCCCTCCCCTGCGCGCACGAGCTCTCTCTTTCTCTCTCAAAACTAAACATTAAAAAAAAAAAAAAAAGACTGGTGCCACTGCCTTGATTCATGCTGAGGGTAGGTGGTTCACTCACCACTGCTTTAGCATCCACCGTGCATGTGTCATCATAGTGAAAAAGCAGCAGTGTCCTGTTGCTATTGTGAAAACAGTTTTGATCTCTTGGTCCCCCTGAAAAATATGGTGCCCCATGGGTCTCTGAGCCACACTGAGATACACTGGACCTGCTGATAGCTCACCTTCCTTCCTTCCTTCCTTTCTTTTTGAGAGAGAGAAGGAGCAAGTACGCAAGGGGCAGAGAGAGAGAGAGGGAATGAGAATATCCCACAAGGGGCAGAGAGAGAGAGAGGGAGGGAGACAGAGACAGAGAGAAGCAGGACTCACCCAGGGCTTGTGTTTTGCCCAAAGCGGGACTTGTGATGGTTCATGTTTCTGTATTGCTTTTAATTTTGTTTTTTGAGTTTTTCCAACAGTTGTATTTGGTTTAAGAAGTTTTAGTGGTGTATTATTTCTTTTTCTTTTTTACATCCCTCTTCTCCTTTTCCTTATTCTGTCTTCTCAATATCTCTGGATTAAAATTCAAAAAGATTTCTTCTTTTTGAGTTTTTACCAACTTTAAAACAAAATTATTCATTTTTGAGAGAGAGAAAGAGAAAGAGAACGAACGGTGAGGGGGAAGAGAGAGAATCCCAAGCAGGCTCCAAACTATCAGCACAGAGCACAATGCAGGGCTGAAACTCACGAACTGCAAGACCATGACCTGAACCGAAACCGAGAGTTGGATGCTTAACAGACTGAGCCACCCAGGCGCCCCAAGTTTTTACCACTATTTTGATGTACTCTCATCTACTCATTTGTTATCGGTAATATGCAGAGAGCTTCTTTTCTGAACCACTTTTTACTTATTTCAGGACTGTTTTGTCTAGTCATATTTGCCCTGGACGTTTACTTAATGTGTTTAAAGTTTTTAGTACTTGCGGGGAATATACTTTCATGTTGCTTTGGGCTTTAGGGAGTAATTAGTTGTACAGCACCAATTGGAGTATCGTTCTTATCAGTTCTTTTTCTTTCTATACACTGACACTCAGAATTTTCTCCTCTTCTACGTTTAAGAATAGTGAATAGTAAATAGAGTGAGAACAGAATGGCTGAGCTGCTGTTTCTCCTGAACATATTCAAGAAAACCACAGTATCCTTACACAATAGTGCATTTTTTTTTCCTCCTGCAGGTGGAACCTGTAGAGTGGTTGGTTTTTCTTTTAAACATGCAGTTGAATCAACAGGTGTTGTCTCTGCTTACACAGAGGCGCCCCAGCAGCATTGCTTACCACTAACATCTTCTATTTCTGTAGTTTATTTATTGATAATTAATAGCTTAAGAATATGAAGCCAGATGAAAATTTTTTAAAGGATTTATAACCAAACGACCAAAACCAGTCAATTTTTTCCTAATAAATAGATAAATCTGGAAGATGCATTAAGGTTTATTGTTTCCCCCCCAATCATATCATTTTATTAGACAAGTATATCACACAGGCAGCACCCCAACTATTTTAGATTATTTCTGAGACCACCTGCTTTTATTTTAAAAACACCTTATTTGATATGGTCTCTCATCAAAACACACACACAGTTCTTCTGTGGAATGCTGCAGATTATTATCTGTGATTTTGTTTAGTACAATGTCTTATTACATATATTGGAGGCATAGTTTCAGCTTTGCAAATAACCAAAATAGAATCTACACATTGGATGAATAAATGGAATTTGAAAAGACCTTGAATGAATTGGTAGACATGAAGGCTACATAAGGCTTTCTGTTAGCTTTTTGAAAAAACACATTGCGTAAGATCAAGATGATGGAGACTTATTTGAGTAGATTTCATTTGTAAGATGTGTGAGGAATTCCAGGGGTTTCACCTGAAAATGTGTCACCAGTTTAAGTCGCAAAAGGCTGATAACTCAGTCTTCTGAGCAGTTTGACATTGCATTGACAGATTCAGGGTGCCAGAATGGAAGAAGAAACGTCAGCATTCTATTTCATAGTGATTAAGGGGGTTTTTTAAAGAGGCTTTTACAATATTAAGTCCTCAGCTTGTAACAGTTGTCTTCCTGGTCATTATAATTGTCCCTGGGCTTGAAATTGACAAGACCTGAGTCTGGGAGCTTATTGGTTCCTCCCTTGTTAACTTCAGTCTTTCTCCTGCCTGCTTTGTTTTCTCATGCCTTGTGTTTATTTTCCCTTAGATGATTAGTGGACATGAAATCTTGTACCTGCAGATAAAATCCATTAAGGTTATTAACGTTTATCACTGAAAGAGTTCCCCACATTTTTTATACTGGTTAGATTACAGAAGCAGTAGCATTGGAAGATACTCCGTAAACAGCATCAAAGATTTGCTCATAGTGTGCATGTCCCTGATACACCTTTCCTTGATATGCTACCCAAGGAGTTGTTTTTTCTGTGTAATTTTGAATTACATTTTAGATGAGTATGTCTTCCAATTAAAAAAATATTGTCTTGAGGAAGAGCCCTTTTTTACAGGTTTTGTGTGGGGTTTTTTTGTTTTGTTTTTTTACATTTGGAGCCATGGGAAACACAAATTCCTTTCCTGGTCTAGTCCAGTTCCCTGTGGTCACGTTCAGCAGATTTTATTTGTTACTGTGTTTAAGGCATCGCAGCAGACTCTGTAGACTGAGATGGCTAGGCCATAGTCTTTGCAGGTAAGGGATTCAACGGAAACAGGTTAAAACAAAAAAATGAGTGCAGTGTCCTCAGCTTCACGATTGGAGCCGTACCCAGAGCACAAGACAAGTACATAGGGATGGCTGTGTGTCAGGGTGGGTGGATGAGACTCAGTGCATGGCTTCCTGGGAATGGGACAGCTGTATTGTTGGCTCCAGTATATGATATTTTGGGTACAGAGCAAAGTGTCCACAGGCACAATGACTAGGAAGACTATTTCTGGATATTCCTAGAACATGAAAGAGTAGTGAGTAGAGTGGAAGAAGTAGGCAGAGTCCCGATCCTATGTGGACTTCATTCAGTAAGATAATAACGAGCAAGGAAATAATTTTAGGCAGGAGAGAGACAGTGTCATGTGTGAAACATAGTTCACTCTGGCAATGGGAAGAAAGATGAATTTAAGGATAGAGAGAGATGGGTGATTCTGAGAATGCAGGTAAGGAGCCAGCTCATAGCAGGAAGAATGAAGGTGTTTTATACTCCTGTAAAATGTCTGCTAATATATCAGCCTTCCTCCTCCTTCCCAGCTAGTCTGTCACCACGTTCTGTTTGAAAACATGTCTTTGATTCCCTGTTATGTAATGCTGCCATTAGTGTCCAAGCTCGGAACTTCACTCGTTTCTCAGCCTTACGCTTTTCGGAATGCTCTTTGTTGATTTTTGCATGTCAAAGGGTTCCTTAGTTTTATTCTGGAAAAAACTGCCTGAACTTTCTTCATGAGGAAAAAAATAAAGGAAGAAATTTTTTTTAAGTAAATTTCTTTGAAAAGTCTGTGATAGAGTATCCTAAGAAAATCTCCCCATAATCAGATACATAAGGTGGTCCCTAAAGTTACACATTTCTGGCCCCAACGACCTTAGTGAGAGAAATTGATTTTTATTTTTTGTTACATTCTAGGTCTTTTTTCTAATTCCTTCTAGAACTACCTGAGGCCACTGGCTATCCAGAGGAAACCCAGAATTAGCCTTGTTTTTTCAAGGGATTTAAGAAATAAGATCATTCTCTGCTGTGGGTTTTGAGGAGTCCACTGCAGCAAAGAAGGCAAGCCTGGGTCGGCAGTTGGAGCCCTGGGTTAGGAATTCACTTACGTAAACATGGAGAGAACCATCGTCATCACAAGCTCAGCTCACAGTGTAGCTCAGCAAATCAAGCTCTAGAACAGGATTTTTCAGCCTCCCACAATGAACGTTTGGGCCAGATAGTTTTTTGTTGTGGTGGCTCTTCTTACGTGCATTAAAGAGAATATTTAACATCATCCATGGTTTCTACCCACTAGATGCCAGTAGCACCTCCTCAGTTGTGTCAACCCAAAATGTCTGCATACATTGCCAAATGTCCCCAAGGAGGCAGAATTGCCCCTGGTTGTGAATCCTGTGAGAACAGCAGCTTTGGTTAGCTACTGAATAGGTGCTTACCCAGTTAATTCCTCGACTTTCTTCGTACCACGTATTTCTGATTCTCTTTACAACCTTCTGTCCCTCTCCCCCTTAGAGACTGCTTTTACTCTTTTTGAGGGTTTTTCAGCATTTTTCTCTGAAGAATAAATTTTTAAATTGGAAATTTATATACTTCATAAATTTTAGCCTCAGTTTCTTAATTTCTAACAATAAAGACTTGGAGTTTGAATGGGATTGTGTTGAACCTGCTATTCTGTTTGGAGAGAGTTGACATCTTAATAATATTGGGTCTTCTAATGGATGAATACAGTATATCTCTTGATTTATTTAGGTCTTTAATTTCTCTCAGCGTGTTTTATTTTTTTCAAGCATGTTGTTCTTACATATTCTTTATTACATTTGTTCCTAGTTATTTCGGTTTTGTGCTATCTTAAAGACTTTTTTCCTGTTGAAAACTTTTCATTGCTTATACATAGAGAAATATAATTGAGTTTTTGTTACCTGTCTATCCTCTGACCTTGCTAAACTTTATAGTTTTAGTATTTTTCTGTGGACTTACTAGGATTTTCTATGTAAACAGTCATGTGTGTATTCGTGAAAGACACTTTTTCTTCCTTTTATATATGTGTTTTTTATTTTTCTTGCCTGAGATTTAATGTAATTAGAAAAGCAATCAAATCTACCTATTTTCTTACATCAAGTATAATCATTTTCATTATTATTTTTTTAAACCCCGAACTGTTTTTAAGAACAGTCATAGGCTTTTGATATTGTTACGTATTAGTTCCTTGTTACCTGATACTAAAGCACCTGGATTTTTCTGTTGTAGGCCCTGGAGATGTACAAGGATGATTGGAACAAAGTGTCAGAGCATGTCGGAAGTCGTACTCAGGATGAATGCATCCTCCACTTTCTGAGGCTTCCTATTGAGGACCCGTACCTTGAGAATTCGGATGCCTCCCTGGGGCCCCTAGCTTACCAGCCTGTCCCTTTCAGTCAGTCAGGAAACCCAGTCATGAGCACTGTTGCTTTTTTGGCATCCGTGGTGGACCCTCGTGTGGCATCTGCTGCAGCAAAAGCAGCTTTGGGTATGGACTTTCCTGAACCGTGTTATCAGCACAGTAGTTTCAGATAATAGCCTAGTACTTGCCTTTATATATGTGTTGTCTCTGAATGGCAGGTTATCAGCTGCTGTGTTTATTTCAGTTAGCAGAAAGTCAGACATTACCTCTTTAAGCTACCGTATTAAAGAGTATTACAACATTTTTAACTAAAGCACTTAAAATTCATAGTTTTAAAATTAAGAGCATTTATTAAGAATTGGAGGGGCAAAACAGTTTTTTGTCGTATATTTTATGATTCATTTGGACTTTGACATAACCAGCAAAAGGAACCATTTAACGTTGTTGGATTTTATTACAATTAGAACTTTGTCACACTATAAACTCTTTTTCAGCTTTCTAGTTGTTTAATCCTTGCTATTTTCTTTACTATCAATCTAGCTTGCAGAGTTAGGTTAAGTTTGGGCAGAAATTTTGATTGTTACAGACGGAAATTTAGAGATCTTTGTTACTTACACAGCAGGATACTGCGACACATAAGTTAAAATGTACAATCTTAGAATTTCATCAGCGTACGTGACTACCTCATTTGGCATTCTTGTTTTGCTGGAATAGATAAGCCTGAGCACCCAGAAAGGTCAGTGCTTGTAAGACACTAATGTGTCAGAGTCCATAGTGGTCTATGTTAAAGCAAATATTTGCACACTAGGTCATGCTTGCATTTTGATTCTTGAACAGAGGAGTTTTCTCGGGTCCGAGAGGAGGTACCACTGGAATTGGTTGAAGCTCACGTCAAGAAAGTACAAGAAGCAGCTCGAGCCTCTGGGAAAGTGGACCCCACGTATGGCCTGGAGAGCAGTTGCATTGCAGGCACGGGACCTGATGAGCCAGAGAAGCTTGGTGAGTCACAGCTGTCCCCACGGGCAAGGGTAGTAGATGCTGTATTTTCCTCTCAACTTGCTAAAATAATTGGGTTTGGGGGCGCCTGGGTGGCTCAGTCGGTTGAGCCTCCGACTTCAGCTCAGGTCACGATCTCACGGGTCCGTGAGTTCGAGCCCCGCGTCGGGCTCTGGGCTGATGGCTCAGAGCCTGGAGCCTGCTTCCGATTCTGTGTCTCCCTCTCTCTCTGACCCTCCCCCGTTCATGCTCTGTCTCTCTCTGTCTCAAAAATAAATAAACGTTAAAAAAAAAAAAATTAAAAAAAAAAATAAATAAATAAAATAATTGGGTTTGTTTGTGCTTAAAAGCAAGAACAATGATCAGTATCAATTTGTCCTTAAGATTAACATTTGATTTTTTTCTCCTATCATTTTCTATTATGGTAGATAGAATTTAAAGGCTGTTTCAGAACTGTTAATAACGTCACAGCTGTGAAGTATTTGATGCCAGTTTTTAAAATTTATTTGTTTGTTGGCTGGTTGGTTTGTTTAAATAATCTTTATACCCAGCATGGGGCTCAAACTCACAATTCCGAGATCAAGAGTCACATACTTCACCGACTGACTCAGCCAGCCAGGCACCTCGTGATACCTGTTTTTATTTTTATTTGTTTGTTTGTTTGTTTATTGTTTATTTAGTTTTGAAGGAGAGAGAGCATGAGCCAGGGAGGGGCAGAAAGAGGGAGAGACACACAGAATCTGAAACGGGCTCCAGGCTCTGAGCTGTCGGCACAAAGCCTGACATGGGGTTCAAGCTCAGAACTGTGAGGTCATGACCTGGGCCAAAGTCAGACACTTAACCAACTGAGCCACCCAGGCTCCCCTAATGATAACTGTTTTTAGATCTAGTTTTTGAGCATACAGACATAAGAATACTGAAAGGACTTTTGTGATTATTTCAATTTATAAGTTGCTGGGTAGGTTTAAGTTCATTGTTGTTTTTCATTACTTTTTAATTGAGGTAAAATTCACATAACATAAAATCCTCCCATTTTAATCCTTTAAAAGTATAGAATCCAGGTTCTGGATTCTGGCTTCTGGTACGTTCACAGTGTTGTGTATCTGTCACCAGTATCTAATTCCAGAACACTTTGATCACCCCAAAAGACAATCCCATACCAATTAAGCAGTCATTTCCCATTTGTTTCTCTCATGAGCCCTGGGAACCACTAATTTGCTTTCTGTCTCTATGGATTTGCCTATTCTGTATTGTTTCCTGTAAATGGAAGCATACATTATGTCGGCTTTTGAGTCTGACTTCTTTCACTTAGCATAAGGTTTTCAGGTTCATCTATGTTGTAGTGTAAAATCAGCACTTCATTCCTTTCTGTGCTGAATAATATTCTTTCAGTGGATATTCCATATTTTACTTATCCATTTATGAGTTCATGTATATGTGTACTGTTGTCACTTTTTCACTATTTTGAATAATGCTGCTATGAACGGTGACTACTGTTTTGTGAACATAGTTTGTTCGATTTTTGGTAGGAATGGAATTGATAATTCTATGTTTAGCTTTTTGAGAAACAACTCAACTGTTTTCCTTAGTGGTTGTACAATTTTAGGTTTTCACCAGCAATGTATGAATGTTCCAACTTCTCCACATCCTCACCAACACTTGGTTCCCCCTCCCCCACCCTTTTAAAAAATAAACCACAAGTGGATGTGAAGTGGTATTCTTGTGGTTTTCATTTGCATTCAATTTGTGGAGTGTTGCCATCTTAACAGTATGAAGTCTCAATGAATACAGGATGCCTTTCCCTTTATTTTTTTATTTTTTTTTTTTTTCCCCCCAACGTTTTTTATTTATTTTTTGGGACAGAGAGAGACAGAGCATGAATGGGGGAGGGGCAGAGAGAGAGGGAGACACAGAATCGGAAACAGGCTCCAGGCTCCGAGCCATCAGCCCAGAGCCTGACGCGGGGCTCGAACTCACGGACCGCGAGATCGTGACCTGGCTGAAGTCGGACGCTCAACCGACTGCGCCACCCAGGCGCCCCATGCCTTTCCCTTTAATTAGGTCTCCTTTAAGCATTGTTTTGAAGTTTTTAGTTGTATGTTCTTGACACATGTTTTATATTTCCTTTAGTTACATTTATTCCTGTGTATTTTTTCTTTTGAATGCTATTGTAAATGAGATTATTTTCCTGATCTTGGGAGGAATGCATTTTGTTATTAAGTATGGTATTAGTTGTTGGCTTTTCCTAGATTCCTTTTATCAAATTTGGAAAATTCTCTCTATAATTTGTTGAATGTTTTTATCCAGAAAATGTTGGAATTTGCCAATTGCTTTTTCTGTATCAGTTGAGATGGCCATGTGGTATTTTTACCTTATTCTTTATATATGTTGTATTAATTGATTCCTGCCTGTTGAGCCACTTTTGGGTTTCTGGGATAAATCCCACTTGATTATGGGAGTTATAATATTCCATTGGATTTAGTTTGCTTCTAGTATTTTGTTGAGGATTTTTGCACCTGTATTCATAAGGGACATTTGTTTATTGCTTTTCATTTTTTGTGGTATCTTTATCTGGTTTGATGTCAAGGTAATACTGGCTTCCAAGAATGAGTCAGGAATTGTTCTGTATTTTATTTTATTTTATTTTTTGAAGAATAGGAGAATTATGGATGTTCATTCTTCTTTTAAGTGTTTTCTGGAATTCACATGGGAAACCATCAAGTCCTGATTTTTTTTTAAACTGTATTCACATTTCTATTTATTTATTTATTCATTCATTCATGAGAGAGAGAGAGAGAGAGAGAGAGAGAGAGAGACTCCCACGAGGTGCAGAGAGAAGTGGGAGAGAGTGTGGAGCCCAGAGCAGGGCTCCAGCTCACACAGTGAGGGGCTCGAACTCATGACCCATGAGATCATGACCTGAGCTGAAGTTGGATGCTTAACTGACTGAGCCAGGCGTCCCATGGGTTATTTTTGTTGTTATTTTGTTTGGTTTGGTTTGGTTTTCTAAGAACTGATTCCAATCTATGTACTTGTTGCAAGTCTGTTTAGGTTTTCTATTTCTTTTTGAGTCAGTTTTTATAGTTTGTGCCTTTCTAGAAATTTGTCCATTTCATATACATTGTCTCACCTGTTGGCCGCACACACACATACACACACACACACACACACACACACACACACAAACACAAATCATAACAACCAAAAGTGAAAACAATGCAAATGTCCATCAGCTGATGAATGGGTAAACAAAATGTGGTATTAAAATGGAATATTATTCAGCCATAAAATGGAATGGAGTATTGACATATGTGACATCACGGATCATCCTTGAAAACATGGTATGTAGAAAGAAAAACAGAGGAAGGGTGCCTGGGTAGCTTAGTCCGTTGAGTGTCCGACTTCTGCTCAGGTCATAATCTCACTGTTCATGAGTTCGAGCCCTGCGTCAGGCTCTGTGCTGACGGCTTGGGGACTGGAGCCTGCTTTGGATTCTGTGTCTCCCTCTCTCTGTCTCTTCCCCTCCCCTGCTCATGCTCTGTCTCTCTCTGTCTCTCAAAAGTAAATAAACATTGAAAAAAAAAAAAAAACAGTGAGGAGAAAATATATTATTTAATTCTAATTATATGAAATATAAACAGGCAGATTTGTAGAGACAGAAAGTACATTAATGGTTGCTTAGGACTAGGAGGAAGAGGCGCAAAGGAGGATGATAGCTAAAAGGTATAGGGTTTCTGTTTGAGGTGATGGAAAGATTTTAAAATTTACTGTGGTAATGGTTGCACGTATGTGGGAATATACTAAAATTCGTTGAATTGTACTCTTTTAATGGGTTGATCATGAATTATATGGCAGTAAAGCTTTTTTTTTTTCCCACCATGTCTTTTTACATTCCTTTTTATTTTTGTAAGTTTGGTAGTAATATCCATATTTTCATTCCTGATTTTAGTACTTTGGTCCACTCTTGGTTTTTGTTTTTGTTTTTCCTTCATCAATCTAAAGACTTGTCAATTTTATCTTTTAAAGAACCAACTTTTGATTTCAGTGATTCTTTCTATTGTTTTTCTATTCTCATTTATCTCCACTGTAATCTTCATTCTTCTGCTTCTTTTTGCTTAAGTTTGCTCTTCTAATACTTCCTTACGTTGGAGGATGGGATATTGATTTGAGAAATTTATTAATGTTGACTTCCATGTTAATATCCCTCTCAGCACTCCTTTTTACTGCAATCCATAAATTTAGACATATTTCATTTTCGTGTTCATTTTTCTCAAAGTGTTTTATAACTTCCCTTTTGGTTTCTTCTTTGACTTGTGGGTTGTTTTAAGAATGAATGGTTTAATATATACCAATTAGTGAAGTTTTTAGATTTCCTTCTGTTACTGATTTCTGATTTTATTCCATTGTATTCAGAGAAGATAATTTGTGTGGTTTCTATCTTCTAAAATTCACTGAGACTTTTGTTGCCTAATACATTGTCCTGGAAAATATTCCTTTTGCATTATGCTCTTGTTGAATGGCATTTTCTGTGTGTGTTTGGTGTGGCTGGTTTATAGTGTTGTTCAAGTTGTCTATCATTTTTCTGGTTGGTCTTTACTTTATTGAAAATGATGTCTTGAAATTTCCAACAATTATTGAACTATGTTTCTTCAGTTCTGTCTGGTTTTGCTTCATATATTTTAAGGCTCTGTTGTTAGTTGCATATATTATCATTGTTCTATCTTTTTGGTGGATCGGCCCTTTTATCATTATATAACCCCTTTTTCTCTTGTAATCTTTTTTGCCTAAAAGTCTCTTTTAGCGGATACTAACATACCATTCCACCTCTGTTTGGGTTACTGTGTTTGTATGAAATATCTTTTTCCATTAATTTACTTTTCAGTCTTTCTGTGTCTTTGGACCTAAGATAGGTCTCTTATAGACAGCATATTGTCTGTTAGATTTTAGGATTTTGCAGACTTTGGTTCTCCCTGTAGAGGCATAGGACTTTAAAAAGCTATTTACCTTCATTAGCTCTGAGTTCTCTCATCTGTGATGTGAAAATGATGATTAAGTACTCTCTATAACATATTGCTATAGCTATGCCAGTCTGTGATATTGGACAGATGACATTTTTGCTATTAAGGACTTTACTCATCTATTTTTATTTAACTTATCATGAGAGCAGTAAAATTTTAGTAAAGTAGCTTCTTAGCAGTACCTGGCTTCTCAAATGGCAGTGTTCCTGTATGTTAACAGAGGCTAATTTTCACACCAAGTAAGATATTTTATATAGAATTATCAGTAGTTGATTCCCAATGTTTCTTAACCAACTGAGCCACCCAGGCACCCGATTCCCAACATTTCTTACATTGTGCATTAATATTTTTCTTTTCATTCATTACAAAACAGTTTCTTTTTTTGTTTTAAGGTTTATTTATTTATTTTGAGAGAAAGAGCATGAGCAAGGGAGGGGCAGAGAGAGAGGGAGGATCCCAAGAAGGCTCCATGCTGTCAGCTTAGAGCCTGACATGGGGCTTGGTCTCTCTCACTCACCATAAGATCATGACTTGAGCTGAAATCTAGAGTTGGATGCTTACCCAACTGAGCTACCCAGGCACCCCCATTCTGAAACAATTTCTGATGAATAACTCAAGCTAAACGTTTATTGCTGTCACCTTGCCTGATTCCATCTCTGTCTCAGTCACATACAATTTATACACTTAGACTTCAGCTACAGTCACTTTTTTTTTTTGTCTCTTACATTCTTATAGAATAAAGGTAATGTGAAGTACAAATTAAAATTGCTGGGCAGTACTCCACAGATGATACATTTGCCTCCTGGTGCTCTGTTCTGGGTGGTTTGAGTAGACATCAGTGAGGTCTCTTCAAACTTAAAATTTTATGGTCTCCATGGGTTTGCATAGGTCCTTCCGCTGTTGTTCCCTCTGCTTTCTTAAAAGTGTCAGTCTTGCTGTCACATTTTGTAGATAACGTCTGGGAACAGATTTCCGGATTTATCAAAAACCTCTCACTCTAACCCTAAGTGCAAATTATTGACCTGTTCTTAGCAGAGTATGTACACTATTTCTTAGTTTGGAAGCTCACTTATTTTTGTCTTAGATAGATACCCAAATCAGCAAGCCAAGCCACATCTCTGTTGCTTTTTGTTGATTCTGCACCAGCAGGCAGTGCCCAGCTCAGGCAGGGGAAGCCTGAGCCTATTGAATGCCTGGGAAATGTGTCACTTTCCTCGACTTTTTTGTGGTTTGGGTTCATTTGTAGGGTCTTTTGGTTCCCTGTGGTCATGGAATTGAAAAGGATTGGCACAGCCTTCTTAATTTGATTCAAAGGAGTTTCTGTACTATGCAAAATGAGGGACATGTTTTTACATGTAAATCTGTTTTTAAAATTTTGGTAGGTGATACCCTAGAGAATTAGTGGTTAAAAAACAGATTGCAAACTTAGCTATTTCTAGTTTAGCAGGATTTAAGAGGACAAAAACAAAATCTAGTAACCTCAGTCTGACCCAGTAGTGAATGTATGCTTTTCACAGTGTGCAAAGCTTGGATCAGACTGCTGCAGGTAGCACTGGAGGCGACAGGGGATGATTCTTTGAATGGCATGAAAAGTAAAATTCATTCATAGTGTCTGGAAATAGCCTATCAGATAACTTCTCTGATTTGCAGTGGATACTTAACTAGTTGCAGCAACAGAATTTGAGTCCTTTTACCATTTAGTAAGGCATAAAGAAAATACCAGCGTAACGTGAATGTTTCGGGATGTGTTGTAAATAGAATTCTATAACTTAACACTGACTTATGATAGTTAATGTGATTTATATTGGGCTGTGACTAATAAAATAAATTAGGAGATAACAAATGGTTCTTGCTGTGGACTTGGCTCAACAAAATTATGTGAAGTTAACAGTGTACCTCCTTTCCTTCTCATTCACATTTCAAATGGGGAGATAGAGGAAAGAAAGTACAGTAAAACCTTGGATTGCAAGTAACTTATTCTGCGAGTGTTCCACAACACGAGCAAACATTTCTAATAAATTGTAACTTGATAAATGAGTGATATCTTGCAATATGAGTAGTACGTGACACCGAACATCACACAATCACAATTGAGCCAGTGGTTCTTTTTTTTTTTTTTTTTTCCAATATATGAAGTTTATTGTCAAATTGGTTTCCATACAACACCCAGTGCTCATCCCAAAAGGTGCCCTCCTCCATACCCATCGCCCACCCTCCCCTTCCTCCCACCCCCATCAACCCTCAGTTTGTTCTCAGTTTTTAAGAGTCTCTTATCCTTTGGCTCTCTGCCACTCTAACCTCTTTTTTTTTCCCTTCCCCTCCCCCATGGGTTTCTGTTAAGTTTCTCAGGATCCACATAAGAGTGAAACCATATGGTATCTGTCTTTCTCTGTATGAGCCAGTGGTTCTTGAAATTCGCTTTGATACACAAATGCTTTGGATTACAAGCATGTTTCCAGAAGGAATTATACCAAGCTTTACCTATATCAATTTTACATAAATATTTATTTATTCATTCATTCATTCATTCATTCATATTTTGAGAAGGAGAGAGAGCGCAAGCAGGGAAGGGGCAGAGGGAGAGAATCCCAGGAAGCTTCTGCGCTGTCAGCACAGAGCCCGATGCAGGGCCTTGATCTCGTGAACCATGATATCATGACCTGAGCCAGGATCAAGAGTCAGGACACTTACCTGACTGAGCCACCCAGACACCCCTCAGATTTACATTTAAACTGACACTTGGTATAACAAAATAGCACCTTATCACATAGCACGCTGATTTGAAATAGAATGGTGTAGGATTTTTCTTATCAAGATGATGTACTTGAGTGGGAGGTTCACATACTGTTTATTGTGATATTTATTTTACTATGTTCCGCATGTGTTAACTTGTATATATTAACAATGGTAAATGATCATACAGGAAAAAATAAGTTTTCTTATGAAATACAGAACAACTCTTGGATTTCTCCCATTAACCTATCTAACTTCATTGAGAGTTTGTATTGGGGGCGGGGGGCGTTTGGTAAAATGGAAGTAAAAATAGATGAAGGTCTGAAACACCTCTTATTTTCATTTAAGAAACGAGTGCTCGCTTATCAGGAGGGGCTTGTCTGTCCTCTTTCACTCTAGTCATTCACCAGTATCTTCTGACGTCTCTAAATTTGTGTGGTCTTTTGTTTTTGTTTGGTCAGAGACCATTCTAGGAATAGAAAAATAATACTGATATTTGAGACCTCTTGAATTTACCTAAAATTATTATCAGGTTTTATTTGCCCTGGGTTATAGGGGAAGGTAAAGGAAGTTAAGATAAAAAAAAAAAAAAAAGAATTCTTAAACATTTTTCAGAAGGTGCTGAAAATCATCATTTCTTTCTGAGTGTCTATATCCGTGACACATTATATAGGAATTTTCTGATTAATCCTTTGAGTTTCTTTTCTGGATAACTCTTTGGAGGAAGCGGTATTGTTTTTATTGTAAAACCAAGAAAGTTTTTGGCAGGTTACGTAGACTTGTGAGAATCGGAGCTACATTTTGAACCTAAATCTCTGATCCTAAAGCTCACCCTCTTTTTATTGTAGCATGCTGCCAGAAGTAGCATATGTGGTGCGTCTGTGCATTTTTCATTCATTGAACAAGGATCATTAAAGACTTGATAGCTCCATCATACTGTCCTGCCTTACATCCTATGAGAAATATAATGGGGAAAGACCCAGACCCTCTTATAAACCTATAGGAGCTGTATAAGGAGACAGGCACATGTACCAGGAAGAGCAGCTGGATGATTCATCTCTACAAGATCAAGTGCTAAGAAACCCACGGCAAAATTTCATCAGAGTGATTCAGTGTATGAGCTTATACCGCATAAGCATTCTTGAATGGGAGGTCCGTCTTAAGCTAGACTTTTTTTTGTTTTAAACTCATAGGGATAAATAAGACTGTAAATGTGTTATGTTATTGTGTTGTTTCATTGTGTATTAGATGCTAGGGTACTGTTGACCAAAGCAGACCAAAATCCCCACCTGCAACTGCAAGAATTGTTTGTTTGTTTGTTTGTTTATTCATTTATTTAGAGAGTGTGCATGCGGGGGGGGGGGGGGGCAGAGAGAGCAAATCCCAAGTAGACTCCTTGTGCTACAGGGCTCTGTCTCACAAACCTCAAGATCATGATCTGAGCCGAAAAAGAGTCAGAGGCTTAACTGACTGAGCCACTCAGGTGCCCCAGGATTGTATCTTTTCAAGGTGGAAGATGAAATATATGGTATATAAAAACATAGATTGTGTAAATTAAATACAAATATGTAGAAACAGTTTGTTGGTTGATAAGTGGTATGGTACAAATTAAAGCAGGGTAGGAAGATAAATTGTGAAGTGTGTGGAATTGCGATTTTCAAGTAAAGGTCAGGGAATATGTTATCAAGAAAGTGACATTTGGATGAAGCTGTAAATGAGGCAAAGGAAGGTCAGAGTGCTCTAGGCATTGGGAGCAATCAGTGTACAGATAGGAGATGGGAGCTGCCTGGCATAGTTGAGGAATAGCAAGGGGGTATCATGGACAAGTAGCTGGATTGCACTGAGGAGGAGGTCATGGGAAATGATGAGGGCCTCGTGGACCACTGTAACATTTTAGTTTTTACTCTAGGTAGGGTGGAGCCAATGGGGGGAGGAGGTTCGAGCAGAAGAGCATGAGTCTGACCTGTATTTTTAAAACTCATTCTATTAGGCTGAGAATACCACACATCTAGGAGTTGTTAAGTTGATTTATTTTCCAAATAACTTATGTAATATATTTGAAAATCAAAGATTTTTTTTTTACTCTATTTAATTTTTCATTTAATGTTTATTTATTTTTGAGAGAGAGAGAGGGAGACACAGAATCTGAAGCAGGCTCCAAGCTCTGAGCTGTCAGTGCAGAGCCCGACATGGGGCTTGAACTCATGAACTGTGAGATCATGACCTGAGCTGAAGTTGGTTGTTCAACCGAGTGAGCCACCCAGGCACCCCTAACTTTTATTAAAGTTTACTTATTTTAAGAGAGAGTGTGTGCGTGCACAAGTGGGGGAGGGACAGAGAGGAGAGACAGAATTTCAGGCAGACTCTGTGCCATCAGTGCAGAGCCCGATTCGGGGCTCTAACCCACTGAACTGCAAGATCATGACCTGAGCCGAGATCAAGAATCGGATGCTCAGCTGAGTAAGCCACCCAGGCACCACAAAAACTTTTTTTTTTTTTTAAGTTTATTTATCTTTGTGTGTGTGTGTGTGTGAGAGAGAGAGAGAGAGAGGGACAGAGAGAGAGAGAGGGAGAGAATGAGAATGAGAATCCCAAGCAGGCCCGAGCCATCAGCACAGAGCTCAACTCGAGACTTGACTTGGGGTTCAGTCTCCGTGAGATCATGACCTGAGCTAAAATCAAGAGTTGGACATTTAATCAACTTAGCCACCCAGTTGCCCCCTAAGAAAACTTTTATTAAACACATTTATTAGATTTTTCTTTAATTAACATGGGGTCTAAACAGAATAGCCTTTCTAATAACATGTTTACTTGTAGCCAAACAATACTGAAATAGTGATTGTAGCACAGTGATATTTCATGTGCCTACTAGTTAGGTTCAACTTTGCCATATTTATCTATCCAGCAGTCTAAATGATTTTTATTTTATTGTTTTTGGTGAACTATTTCAAAGTAAGTTATAGATACCATGATTCTTTGCACTCTAAATCACTCAGCATGCATCATCTCCTAGGAATAAGGACGTTTTCCTGTATGATTGTCATAGTGCAGTGCATCTTAGTCCCTTTTTTGGTTGCCAGTCCTTCCCCAGGGAGTTGGAATTTACATGTTCAAGGGTCTGTCAAAGACTTAACCTTGGTAACTTCCCATTTCATGATCTCAGGTATTGGTTTTCTTTATTTAATTTTTTGCTACTGTGAATTGATTTATGTATCTTAATCCTGGCTTAGAGAAATTTGAAAGATTATGTTAAATGATGTTTATTCCTTACAGTTGACTATGTATGCTCTAGGGATATTGAGTCACAAATAGAATATTCAGAGAAGATTCTTTTATGTCACTGAGTGGATTGTCCACCAAGTTCCTTGACATCCTGTGGAGTACAGGACTCCAAAGAATGCATCTTGAGCCATTTGTCACAGTTCTGTGTGGAGGAACCCAATTAATCACTTCTAGTTTTCACGAAGGATAAAAACTAGTCTCTAACCCATCAGGAGATTAAGAAGAACATCTTGAAAGTGATAATATTGAAAGGGTCACTTTCTCGGAACTGAAAGCCCAGAAGTGACTGTTACAGTTCTTGCCTGAGATACTATTCATCGCTTATAAATAGCCTCATTCTTCTCACTGTGAGGACTTCATACCATTTTACAAATCAGGCACTTCTAAAACACCATGTGTGAAACATGCGAGGCTAGTGAACCTAAGAAAACAGAACAGTATTTGATCATCAGACTTCCATCATGTGGAGTGGCTTCTCTCTTCTCTCTGTCAAGGTTCTATTTGAAGGGCTCTTTCAGACCTATTTCAAGAGGCAGTGAAGGATAGAGTCAGACTTCTGAGGAGCTCATAATTGGACACTTAACATCTAGGGACTAGCTCATACTGGCTAGAATTTAAGTGATTTGTCTAATGACCCATATTTACTAAATGGTAGGATACATATTTTTAGGGAGAAATTGGCTTCCATTATGTAGTACAATTATGTAATGCTTTTTGGGGACTTTATCAAGTTAGGCTTTTTGGTTACTTGTTAGAGATCTCTTGCTGTGGGCTACCATATAAGACATAAGTAGATCCTCTATTAATTGGGACTGTTTTTTTGTGATGAGCTACACATACGTGGAAAAAATCATTCTGTGTTGGGAGGATTGGGGATGTAATGAAGCATACATAGTATTAATTGTTCAAGGGGGACTGGACTTGGGAGGTGCCGTAAGAGTTAGCACAAAGAGACATGTAAGTTTAGACTGGGGAAGACTTTACAAAGAAGGGATTTGAGCTGAACGCTGAAAAAGAGATTTAGGAGGTCACCGAGCCATATTGGAGCAAGTATTCGGTTCTGTAGGACAATGTGAGCAAAGGCACAAAAATGGTAACAGAAGGTTGTACAGAGGGTGGGACGTGTAAACCAGGTTAGCCTCAACCCAGAGTTCAAATAAGGACATGGAGAGATCAGATGATGCGCAGCTAGATTGGAGCAAAGTCACAGAGAGTGACAGGGTGATGCAAGCTTGGACTGTATATTGGCAGCTCTATGGAATGCTTGAACTTTAATGCAGAGAATGACACGATCAGATTCCAGAAGGGTTGAGTGAGTTCCCACCATGGGCCTTATTTTGTTCTTCCCTGAGAAGACAAAATCTATAGGACTAGCAGTTCTCAAGCTCTTTGGGTCTCAGGACTTCTTTATATTCTTTACAAATAATGAGGAACCCAAAATGTGTTAATTTATTTGAATTCTATCTGTTGATATTTACTGTATCAGAAGTTAAAACAGAAACTTTTAAACCAGAACAATACACAGGTGCACGTCTGCTGTAGCTGACATCATCATGTGTCATGCAGCCTCTGGGAAGCCACACTCCACATTTGCGGGAGATGAGAGTGAAAAGGGAAATGACAATCTTTGTGTTGTTATAAAAATAGTTTTGACCTTGGGGACATTTCCATGACCAGGGGAGGGGGTTTGGTACCTGGCCCACACTTTATGAATCACTGAATTAAACACTTGTCCTTGAAGGATATTCCGTTAGGGTGGGGAGACATTGTAAGTAGGTGGGTAAGGTAGGTAAGAAGGAAGGAAAGAAACGAATACAGTTATAGAAAGAGGCGCATGTGGAAGAAACACAAGTTCTGACTGGGTCAGTTAGGGAAGGCTTCACAGAGGAGGTAACCTTTTAAACAATAATGAAAAAGGAAAAAAAGGATGAACACGTGTGGCATATTCTGGAAATAATGCCAAGAAGTCTGTGGGGAGCAGGTACTGTGACCAGGTGCAGCTGTATAGATGTATGGGGGGGGGGGTGATTTTGAAGGGCTTTTACCTCATGGAAGTTGAAAAGTCCCCAGGGAAGAGAAATAACAGGATTCAGTCTATTTTAATTTTTTTTTTTAACGTTTATTCATTTTTGAGAGACAGAGAGAGACAGAGCATGAGCGGGAAAGGGACAGAGAGAGGGAGACACAGACTCTGAAGCAGGCTCCAGGCTCCGAGCTGTCAGCACAGAGCCCGACGTGGGGCTCGAACTCACGAACTGCGAGATCGTGACCTGAGCCAGTCAGACGCTCAACCGACTGAGCCACCCAGGCGCCCCGGATTCAGTCTATTTTAGAAATTACCTGCTGACAATTTACAGATGACGTGCAGGAAATAGAAGAGTTCCCACCAGATCATCGTTATTTATTACTTTTGCAAGCATTTTGTTCTGTCCTCCACACTAACTTTCCCAGTTCTTTCAACTCTTTAGGAGATGGTTTCTAGATCTCCTCATTCTGGTTTTGCTGGCAGTATTATCCTCACTAGAGCAGGAAGCACTTGATTGCAGAAGCTAGGAAAAAGATATGGTGCCCATGAAGGACAGCATTCTGGCTTGGTGATGGGAGGAGACAGAAGCTCAGCTCTCTAAGGATGAGAGCGACACATACCCCTCAAGCTAAAGCATGTTTGGGGGCACAGAGCAAACATGGAGGCGGAGGACCGGAGCCAGTTGTGGTATCAGTGCTGCATCTGTGGGAGACAGGGCAAGGGATAGAGTGGAACCAGACTGGCAATACCATTTCCTGTTCCTAGTGTCTGAAGATACTGCTGTCATGGATGCCAGCTAATTTACCTCTCATCTTTGGTTGAGGTTCATTCAGAAGTTCAGTAGGTGTATAGTTATCCATTGCTGCATAATAAATTACCATAAAGTTAGTGGCTTAAAACAAGATATATTTATCTCCTTGCTTCCGTGAGTCTGTGCCACAGCCTTACTGGGTCCTCTGCTGAGGATATCACAAGGCTGCACTCAGGGTGGTGACTGGTCTGTGTTCTCATCTGGAGGCTTGACTACTGAAGAATCCGCCTCCATGTTCACTCCTGTTGTCAGAATCAATTTACTTCCAGGTGTGGGGCTGAAGGTTCCAGTTTCTTGCTGGCTGTCAGCTGGAAGCTGCCCTAAACTACTAGAGGCCACCCGCTGTTGTTCACCATGTAGGCTTCCCCAGTGTGGCAGCTTGCTGCATCAAGCTGGCAAGGAGAGTCTAGAGTGAGTGTAGTAAAAAGACAGGATCTTATATAAATGAACATCCCATCACATTTGCCTCACACTCACGGGAAGGGGATTGTAAAAGGATATGAAAACCATGAGTCAAGGATGAACAGGTCCACCCTAGAATATGACCACCTTGGTAGGCATTTTCATGGGTTCTGGTCACCTCCCCTATTTGCCACTGTCCCTCAATTCCCAACATTGAAAACTGAGAATTTGAGAGTAGCCCTCTCCTGAGTATCTTCATTCATAGGCAGAACTATCACAGCATGAATTTTTCTGTCATGGGTCAGCAGACATTTCTATAAAGGCCCACATGATAAAAATTTCAGGCTTTTGCATACCGGCCTCTGTCATAACTACTCAGATCTGCCTTTGTAGTGCAAAAGGAACCATAGACCATATTTAAACAAAGGAGTGTGGCTGTGTTCTAATAAAATTGTATTTGCAAAAATAGGCAGGAGGACTATAGTTTGCTGACCCCTGGTAAGTCAGATTGGTCGGCTATCCCTGACCCATTAGTAACATTTTAAAAGAATGGGACAAGGGCATGTGCTTCTGTAACACTCCTTGACCCTATACAGGAAAGTCAGAAGTCACATGGGGAATAGTTTAGTTAAGAAATGGGCAGAAGACATGAATGGGCATTTTTCCAAAGAAGACATCCAGATGGCTAATGGACACATGAAAAGATGCTAAACATGACTCATCATCAGGGAAGTACAAACCAAAACCATGATGAGGTACCACCTTACGCCTGTCAGAATGGCTAAAATTGACCACACGGGAAACAACAGCTATTGGCGAAGATGCAGAGAAAGGAGAACACTTTTGCACTGTTGGTGGGAATGCAGACTGGTGCAGCCACTCTGGAAAACAGTATGGAGGTTCCTCAAAATGTTAACATATAGAACTACCCTATGATCCAGCAATTGCACTCCTAGGTATTTACCCAAAGGATACAAATATAGATTTGAAGGAGTACATGCATCCCAGTGTTTATGGTATCAACAATACCCAAACTATGGAAAGAGCCCGTGTCCCATCGGGTGTTGAACTATAGAAAGAGCCCGTGTCCCATCGGGTGTTGAATGGATAAAGAAGATGTGGTGTGTGTATGTGTGTATATCTATATTACTCAGCCATCAAAATACACGAAATACTGCCATTTGCAATAATGTGGATGGAGCTGGAATGTATTATACTAAGCAAAATAAGTAGGTCAGAAAAAGACAAATACCATGATTTCACTCATGTGGAATTTAAGAAGCAAAACAGATGAACATATGGGAAAGGGGAAAAAAGAGTTGGGTGGGGGGCACCTGGGTGGCTCAGTTCGTTAAGCGTCTGACTCTTGATTTCTGCTCAGGTCATGATCTTGAGGCTTGTGAGTTGGGGCCCCACATTGGGCTCCACGCTGACAATGAGGAGTCCGCTTGGGATGTTCTCTCTCTCTGCCCCCACGCTGATCGCACTCTCTCTCAAAATAATAAACTTAAAAAAAAAAAGAGGAGGTGCCTCGGTGGCTCAGTTGTTAAGCATCTGACTTTGGCTCAGGTCATGATCTCACAAATTGTGAGTTCAAGTCCCATACTGGGTGAGCTCAAGCCCTGCTTCCGGTGAGCTTGAGACCCGCATCAGGTGAGCACGAGCACCGCTTCTCTCTCTCTCTCTGCCCCTCACTTGTGCCCTCTTTCTCTCAAAAAAAAAAAAAAAAAAAGAGGGAGGCAAACCATAAGAGACTCTTAATGATAGAGAACAAACTGAGGATTGATGAGGAGGTTGGTGGGGGATGGGTTAAATGAGTGATGGGTATTAAGGAGGGCACTTGTTAAGATGAGCACTGGGTGTTATATATGATGAATCACTGAATTCTTCTGAAACCAGTATTACACTATATATTAAATAACTAGTTTAAATAAAATTTTGAAAAAAGAAAATCAGCTTCCAACAACCAAAAAAAAAAGTCACAGGAACCAGAAGTCACAGATGACATACCAGATTGGGAAGGACCTTTGGAAATTCAGGGCAGAATGACAGCCCTCTGTTGTTGTCACTGAGGCGGTGCCAAAGGCCACTGCAAGGGCTTATGCTAATAGATAAGTCTGGGGTCCAGCCTACTGTATTTATTAATAATAATATTGTTGAGTACTTACTATGAGCCAGTTACTAGCATTTTGCATGAAATAATTTAATCGTTAGCACTATGAACTATTATTCTTTTGTAGATAAACAGAATGAGGCATTTGTCAGCTAAGTAGCTTGACCAGGGTCGTTTCAGCTAGTAAATTCAGAGACAGGATTCAAACCGAGACAGTCTGGATCCAGAACTCACCCTTTTCTTCTGGAGCAGGGGCTAGGAAATTTTGGTTCTTGGGCCAAATCCAGGTTGCCACCTGTTTTTATTTAGCCCAGAATAAATAAGAGTAGTATTTACATTTTTAAATGATTGGAAAAAATGAAAAGAAGAATGTTATTTCTTGACACGTACTAACTATATGACATGCACATTTCAGTGTCTGTAAAGTTTTATTGAAACACAACCATGCTCATTCATCTTCAGGCTGCTTTCATGGCTGACTTTGTGGTACTATGGCAGAAGTGAATAGTTGCAGCTAAGACTTACACAGCCTGCAGATCTGAGCATAGTTACTGTCTGTCTGCTCTTTACAGAGCCCTTGCTCTAGCATAAGGTCTGATTGTGAGCTATGATGTTATTTTCCCGTAGCTGACCGGGCATTCCCCTCATAACTCAGTTACAAGTCAAAGGAGTTTTTATTTTTTCCTCCTTTTTATGTTTGGCGCATGGTCCACTGGTTTATGTTAAGTGTCTACTTGCTTAAGTTGGGATTTTTATTTTATTCATTCTAGTATCCTCTTCATTTATCTTTGCAGACATGGGTCAGACCACACATTTGTAGGGAAAGATTTCCAATCATCTACTTTGTAGACATCAACAAGATGACATGGCATATGTGAGGGACTGCAGCCTCTTAAGCATTTACAGTTCCAACCAGAATTCAGACCAAAGAGAAGCTGTTGTTTTGCGTTTCTTTTTCCAAGATGTCTGAAAGCAGCTTGAAAAAATGTTTTGTAGGATAGAAACCACTTTACATACTCCTCCACATAGCATCTTGAGGAATACACAACTCATGATTACCTCTTAATAGATGTCTTGTTAAAGGTCTGAGTGCTTGTCTTCAGGTTTCTCCCCTTAGAGAAGGTATCTTTAACTGTACCACCATTATGTGAATAAATATTAATATTATGTAACTGTTCATCTTGGACTCCTAGCTAATTAAAAGAGTTAATACCAAGTTGGACTTGCCTTACAGTAGACACGGGGAGTGTGTAATCTTTTAGAATCTGGAGCTGTAGGTTGTGGGTAGTTATTTAAAAGCAGATTATCTTTTTAAAAAAATACTGCATTTCTCCCACACAATACCCAGTCTGTAATTAAGCTGACTGAGCAAAGGTGGCCCAGTGCACATTCAGTTAATAGTAACTTAGGAAGTTAGGGTGTTTTGTTGTGTTTTTTTTAACCCCACCTATGTTTGGTTTTTGTTCACATCTCTTCATTGTTAATATTTGAATGTGTCTTAATGCGTGTTACGTATTTCATCTGAACTAAGAACTAGAGCATTCGCAGTAATTTTCATCTCTTTCTCCCTTATCTTCTCACCTTCCTGCCGCCAGCACTAAGAATCCTAAATTTTGAATCTTGTTCTACTACTTTTTAAGTGACTTGTATCACAAAGAAAAGATGTTCTTGGGGCGCCTGGGTGGCTCAGTCGGTTAAGTGTCTGACTCTTGATTTTAACTCAGTTCATGAACTAACAGTTGTGAGATTGAGCCCATGTCGGGCTCCGTCCTGGATGTGGAGCCCGCTTAAGATTTTCTCTCCCTGTCTCTTGCTCTCTTGCCACTCACTGCCCAGAAAAAAAAAAAAAGTTGAAAGATGCGCTTAACATGTTAGGTGTAATTTTGTTTGTTTTTCAGCTTTATAAAACATGGTTTATTTAGACTTCTGAGACTTTGTTTTACTATTATGTTTTCAGTGCATATCCATGTAGTTACATTATCCACATAGGCACAGTTCATTTATATCCACTGCTGTAAAATATTTTGTTGTGTGATTATAGCCCTGTTTAATCATCCATTCTTCTATTACTGGTGGGCAGTTTGGTTTGTTCCTGTTTGTTCTCAGACACGTGTCCAACCTTGTACGTGCCCCACAGGGCACCACTGCTCCTTGACGTGTGCTTGGTGGACTAGTTGCCACAACTGAGACAAGGAGTTGGAGTCACTCAGCCCTCCGTTTAATTCGGGTATCGCTTTTTCATAAGGCAAATTTTTTGATAAAGGAACATTAGAGCATTGAATATTTTGAACATTGAACCTTGATTATTCTTGTATAACTTGTTTTGTCGTGGATCAATCTGTGAGTTACAGGGTTTTAGGAAATTCTGGGTTTTGTCCCCAAAGCAAGTGTATCACTTGACACTTCATCCAGCAACACTTGATCATACACTTCTAGTGTTAATCTCTGCTGATAATAGTAGGTATAAAGTGACATTCCGTTGTGGTTTTATTTATTTATTTATTTGCCTTATAAACAACATTTATGTCTCTGTTCTGGAGGCTGGAAGTCCATAGTGGTTTCAAATTACACATCTCTGTATAACTGATCTGAGTATCTTCTATTTACTGGGCATACATATATCACAGCTGTAACACAGCTATTTTTGTTATTTGGTCACTTTTTAATAGTTTTTATGATTTCCTTTAGAAATCTGATCTATTGATCTAGTTGCTGTACTGCATATGTTTTCTACCATTCGGTTACATGTTCTTTCCTTTTGGCATCTTTTAATGAAAAGAAATCTTTAATTTTAATTGACCAAAGTTAGTCCTTTATTTTATGATTACCACTTTTAAGATACCATTTAGCTTTTGTTTTTTCATGTGTCTTTACCTGGAATTGATTTTTAACATACGAAATGTGGTTGATTTTGTATGTTAATTTTATAGCTAACCGCCTTGCTAAACCCTGTGATTATTTCTAGTAACTTTTCTGCAGATTTTTTCAGGTATACAGTTTTATTCTCTGCAATCATAACTACTTTTCTTCTTTTTCTTAAATGACACTCTGGGCTACAACTTCCATGGCAGTATTAAAGGGAAATAGTAATACTGTTACCCATGTCCTACTCTTGATTTCAAAGGAAATACTGTATGCATCTCTCCAGGAAGGATGACATTCGTTTTAGGATTATCGATAACAGTTTTGAGGGCTCAGGAACTTCTTTTGTATCCCTGGTTTTCCAAGAGCTTGTCATGAAAGATACTGAGTTTTATCAGACACTTAATGGGTGTGATCAAATAAGTCTATAAACTTACAGATTTATAAATTTTAAATTACTTTTCCGATACTATCCTATTATTTTGTCATAATGTATTGCCTTTTTTATACACTGCCATGTTCTGCTTTCAGATTTTTTGCTTAGGAGATTTTCATTGTGATTATGAATGAGATTTAGCCTAGTGGCCTCTAATATTCGTTATTTGTTGTCTGTATCTGATTTGTGAATCAAGGTTATACTAGCCTCAGAGAATGGGGAGGGGTATTCTCTCTTCTTTTCTCTAGAAAAGTTTAAGTAACATTATAATCCTCCCTTCCCTAAAAGTTTGGTAGAACTCCCCCAGTAAAAACATCTGGACCTGTGGTGGTTTTGTTTAAATTTTTTAATTATTCCAGTTTTTTTGTTTGTTTGTTTTTTTATGGGACTCCTCAGGACTTCTTTTTCTTCTTGAATCTGTTTGGTAAAATACTTTCTAATAATTTGTCCATTCATTCATTCATTTGTTTGTTTTGAGAGAGAGAGAGAGAGAGAGAGCGAGAGAGAGAGAGCGAGCACGCCAGCACGAGTGGGGGAGGGGCAGAGAGGGAGACAGAATTCCAGATAGGCTCCTCACTGTCAGCACAGAGCTTGATGTGGGGCTTGCACTCAAAACCGTTAGATCATGACCTGAGCTGAAACCAAGAGTTGGACGCTTAACTGACAGAGCCACCCAGGTGCCCCAGTAATTTCTTCATTTAATCTAATTTTTCTATTCGGCATTAAAGTTTTCGTAGTACTTTGTCACTTCCGTTTTGACTTATTAATAGTTAGGACCTTTCTTCCAGTCGTAATATAATTATTTTGTGACTTCTTTCTCTTTTCCCGATGTGTCACACTGATTTATTGCCTTTATTATTTCAAAGAACCAAGTTTGGGGTATATTGATTCTCTCTATTGTGTATGTTTTATCTCTGTTGTATTTTTGCTTTATATTTCTTTGATTTTTTTCTTGTTGTTTGTGTACCTTCTATATTCTGTTACCATTTTCCTGCTTATCAAGAACACAATGTGTAAACATTGAGCATGTTTTTCTTTTCTAATGTAAGTTTAAGAAGACTTTACATTTCCCCTTTCGTGCTATATTTACTGATTTCCAAAATTCTGTTTCTAAGCACAGAGAAATTACGTGTATATTTTAAACTTCTAGTTTTATTGTATTATGGTGAGAAACCTTGGCTTGTGTGTCATTGACTTTTCAAAATTTGTTAAAACTTGCTTTTTGACTTAATTTGTGATCAGTATTTTTTAACGTTCCACATGAGCTTGAAATTGAGAAAAGTATGTTCAAATCCCTGTTGTGAGGCACATTTTCATTTCCGCCCTACCATTCTATCAGTTTGGGTGTTACACATTTGACACTCTTTTATTAGGTTTAACAGTATAAAAAGTTAATCATTTTCTAGTGAATTAAACCTTTTTCTCATACATTGTCACCCTTTATTTCTAATAATGCTCTATTTTTGATGGCTGTATTATGGAAGAAAGCCACTGTTGATTTTGTTTAGCTTAGCTTTCATGCTTTCATATTTCCCATCTCAGTAGTCTCTGTGTGGATCATTTCTTTAGATGTGTTTTATAGTTTTGTGATTTTCTTCTCACCCAGTTCAATCTGTTTTCTCTGACTTCATTTCTAGAAAAAAATTTTTTTGGTTTTATTTTGTTTTTAATGTTTTATTTATTTTTGCAAGCACAAGCAGGGGATGGGCAGAGAGAGGAGGATGGAGAATCTGAAGTGGGTTCTGTGTTGACAGCAGCAAGCTCAACGTGGAGCTTGAACTCTTGAACCGTGAGATCATGACTTGAGCCAAAGTTGCCCGCTCTACTGACTGAGCCACCCAGGTGTCCTGTTTCATTTTGGTTTTTTGCCTCTGCAGACGACTGGCCTGAAGGATAAAGCATTTAGAAAAACTTTTGATCTTTAGGGTTTTTTAAAAAATCTCTGCATATCTCTAATATTTTTTTGTTGGTTAGAGATCTTTACGATTCTCTCTTTTACTTATCTGTTGCATCCATGGCTGTGCCAAGGTTCGGGATTCAGATCTCCTATTGGCAGTCCTTGAGTGCTGAAACTGTTGATTAATATTTCTGCCCAGTCTTGGTGGTTTCCTTTCTTGGCATTTGCTCTAAACGGCTAAAATTGGGATTGGAAAGACTATCTGCAGAGGATGTTGCTTCTCATAGCTAGGGGTTGTTGCCATTGGCTTGAGATCCCACTGGCCAACCCTATGGCTGGCTCTGTGTAGGAATCCTGGCTTCTTTTCTCTGCCCTTGAGCTGGCTAGTCCAGGGCTCAGCTTCCTGATGGTGAGCTACTACAAGCAAATATGTCTGGGTGTGACCCTTCCCCTCCAGTTTTCCAAATACTTGATCCCAGATACAGGATCCAAGTTATAGATCCTGGCCCCACTTCTTCCACACTCTGGTCTCACTTCTGGTACTGTAGCCTTTTGGCATTTTTTAGAAGGTTGTAATTTTCTACCTTATGTGAGATTCATGACATCCCAAACTACCATATCCCCTGGAGCTCCTGGTCAGTCAGAATTCTGGAAGCGAGGTCTGGTTCCACCTGCAAGACTTAGAGCAAGAGGGATTTTCCTTTTCAATAACTTTGACACTGTTAGTTTTAAGTATGTTTGTTTAAATATGTTTAAATACTCTCATTGATGATAAATATTATTAGTCTTATCATTTATAAGAGGATACTATAAAGATTTAAGCTGTAGGTTATTTAGATGTTTTTATTTAAAACCACAGCAAACCCTCATCATATGTAAAATATTTGTTTTTGTTTTGGTTTTTTTTTTTTTTTTAATGTTCATTTATTTTTGAGAGAGAGACTGAGTGAGAGCTGGGAACGGGCGGAGAAGAAGGACATACAGAACCCGGAAACAGGATCCAGGCTCTGAGTTGTCAGCACATTTCTGATTATACTGTTTTTGTTTTTTAGAAATCTTGATTAATTTCTTACCTATAGGATATAGTTAAGACTCCCTTAGTACCACATTAAGGGCTCTTCCTCATGCGACCTTTACCAGCATTATCTCCCTGCTGATTTTTCCTATCTACCTTCCCCTTGAAAGTCATCACCAACGACATTTCCCTGGCACCCTTGAGTCTTTCAGTCTCTTTCCTTGAAATGTCCTTCTCTATATTTGTATTACCCACCCTGTCAACCATGTCCACCTAGAAAATGCTCACGTAACCATCTATCCTTCCCTGATTGAAACGGTTGTGCCCTCTGTGCTTCTCACAGGGTCTCATGCGTGCATGTATGTGGTAGACTTCTTGGTTTGTGTCTTCTCTGGCCAGTATGTGATGCTCTGGATGCTCAGTGAATACCTAGCTCTGCAGTATTTCTCCAGTGCTTGACTCAAAATATATACTCACAGGGCGCCTGGGTAGCTCAGTCGGTTAAGCATTTGACTCTTGGTTTTGGCTCAGGTCCTAATCTCACAGTTTCATGAGTTTGAGCCCCGAGTCAGTCTCTGCTCAGAGCCTGCTTAGGCTCCTCTCTCTCCCTCTCTCTCTGCGCCTCCCCCACTTACGCTGTCTCTGTCTTCTCTCAAAATAAATAAACATAAAAAAAGATAATACAGGAAAAAAAAAGATATACAGGGGTGCCTGGGTGGCTCAGTCAGTTAAGCGACCGACTTCAGCTCAGGTCATGATCTCGCGCTCCGTGAGTTCGAGCCCCACGTCAGGCTCTGTGCTGACAGCTCAGGGCCTAGAGCCTGTTTCAGATTCTGTGTCACTCTCTCTCCCTCTCCCGTTCATGCTCTGTCTCTCTCTGTCTCAAAAATAAATGTTTAAAAAAAAATTAAAAAGATACACACATGCACACACTCATTAAGCATTGGTTAAATAAATTATTTGGGGCTTTTTTTTTTTTTTTTGCTCTTTTTTACTTGAAATGTTTTTGAGGTTTTTATTTTTATACCTACAGAAAATAAAAGCCCTAATTGGACAGCTCCATGCATTTTCACAAATTAAACACATTCATGTAAAGAGCCCCAGGATCAGGAAACAAATCATTACCAGCACCTCAGGCCCCTCCTTTATCCCACTTTTGCTTGCCCACCCCTTCCTTGGTTAACTGCTGTCCTGATTTCTAACACTATTACTTTCATCTGTTTTTGAACTTTAAATTAATACAATCATGAAGTTTGTGTTTTATGCTGGACTTCTGTGAGCCATACAGTTGTGAGACTCATTAGTGCACATAGTTGTATTTCAGATACAGCTGTGTGAAAGCTTTTACCTTTTTTCCATATTGTGTTACTTGTTCTTATTCTTTTGTTCGTAGAAGGGGCTGAGGAGGAAAAAATGGAAACAGATACCGATGTTCAGCAGCCTGAAAAGGTGAAAGTCTGTTTGAATTCTTCTACAACAGAAAAGACACAGAGAGAGCATGCCTTTCGTAGCATAACGGTTTGGGTTTATTTTGTCTTTTGTCTTTGATCCCTCTCAGGGAACTACAGATGATTCTGTCAGCCATTTGGATTTTGCTGGTATAAGGTATAATTTTCACAAAGCATAACATAGGACATTTTTCACTTACTCATTCGAGGAAGATTTATCCACTCCTGAGCCTCTTCTTTTATATCCCTTTTAGGCACAGTTGGGGAAATGAATACAAAATTGTGGTTTTTACAGATACTGAATTATAGGGTTGGGTCCTATATTTGTGCCAGAAGAAAACTATAGAATACTAAGGAATTTTGTAGTAGATTTAACTGCCAGCAGGAAAATAGTTAGAAAAGTCTTAATCAGAAGGCGACATTTGAAGTAGGTTTTAAAAAGCAGGTAGAACTATAAAAATTGAAATAGAGGAGAGGGAATCGAAGATTCCACTGGCATGGAGGAGACACTGAAGCTAATGTGCAGAAGGCAACAAAGTGCCCCATGTGTTTGTGACTTGATCTCTGACTCAGAGAGGCTATAAACACAAGGTGAGTGAGGCAATATAGAACTTTACAGCCTCTTCAAGATCAGGGGCACATGATTTAACAATGGACAAAGGACCTGAATAGACATTTTTGTAAAGAACATATACAGATGACCAGCAGACACATGAAAAGATGCTCAGTATCACTCATCATCTGGGAAATGCGAATCAAAACCACAACAAGATACCACCTCACACCAATCAGAAAAGCTAGTATCAAAAAGTGTTAGCAAGGATGTGGGGAAAATGAACCCTCGTGCACTGTTGATGGGAATGTAAATTGGTGCAGCCACTCTGGAAAACTGTGGCGCTTCCTCAAAAAGTTAAAAATAGAACCACCGTATGATCCAGCAATTCCACTACTGGGTATTTATCCAAAGAAAACGAAGATGCTAATTCAAAAAGATCTGTGCATCCTTATGTTCACTGCAACATTATTTATAGTAGCCAAGATATGGAAGCAACATAAATGTCCACAGATAAATGAATGGATAAAGAAGAAGTATGTATCACACACACACACACACACACACACACACACACACACACACACACACAGGAATATTATTACTCAGCCTTAAAAATGAATGAAATCTTGCCATTCACGACAACATGGATAGACCCTAGAGGGTATTAGAATAAGGAAATAAGTCAGAGAAAGACAACTACCGTTGACATTTAACTTCTATATGGGCTACTGGCACGAGAACAGACACTCAGATCAATGGAACAGAATAGAGAACCCAGAAGTGAACCCACAAACGTACGGCAAACTAATCTTTGACAAAGCAGGAAAGAATATCCAATGGAATAAAGACGGTCTTGTCAGCAAGTGGTGCTGGGAAAACTGGACAGCAACATGCAGAAGAATGAACCTGGACCACTTCCTACACCATACACAAAAGTAAAAATAAACTCAAAATGGATAAAAGACCTAAATGTAAGACAGGAAGCCATCAAAATCTTCAAGGAGAAAGCAGGCAAAAACCTCTTTGATCTTGGCCTTAGCAACTTTTTACTCAACACGTCTCCAGAGGCAAGGGAAACAAAATGAACTCCTGGGACCTCATCAAAATAAAAAGCTTCTGCACAGCAAAGGAAACAATCAGCAAAACTAAAAGGCACCTGATGGAATGGGAAAAGATATTTGCAAATGACATATCAGATAAAGGGTTAGTATCCAAAATCTATAAAGAACTTATCAAACTCAGCACCCAAAAAACAAATAATCTAGTGAAGAAATGGGCAGAAGACATGAATAGACACTTCTCCAAAGAAGACATCCAGATGGCCAACTGACACATGAAAAAATGCTCCACATCACTCATCATCAGGGAGATACATATCAAAACCACAATGAGATACCACCTCACACTTGTCAGAATGGCTAAATTTAACAACTCAGACAACAACAAATGTTGGCGAGGATGTGGAGAGAGAGGATCTCTTGCATTGCTGGTGGGAATGCAAACTGGTGCAGCCACTCTGGAAAACAGTATGGAGGTTCTTCAAAAAACTAAAAATAGAACTACCCTACAATCCAGCAGTTGCACTACTAGGCATTTATCCATGGGATATAGGTGTGCTGTTTCGAAGGGACACATGCACCCCCATGTTTATAGCAGCACTATCACCAATAGCCAAAGTATGGAAAGAGCCCAAATGTCCATCGATAAATGAATGGATAAAGAAAATGTGGTGTATATATATACAATGGAGTATTGCTCGGCAATCAAAAAGAATGAAATCTTGCCATTTGCAACTACATGGATGGAACTGAAGGATATTATGCTAAGTGAAATCAGTCAGAGAAAGACAAAAATCATATGACTTCACTCATATGAGGACTTTAAGAAACAAAACAGATGAACATAAGGGAAGGGAAACAATAGTATAAACACAGGGAGGGGGACAAAACAGAAGAGGCTCATAAATATGGAGAACAAACTGAGGGTTACTGGAGGGATTGTGGGAAGGGGGATGAGCTAAATGGGTAAGGGGCACTAAGGAATCTACTCCTGAAATCATTGTTGCACTATATGCTAACTAATTTGGATGTAAATTTTAAAAAATAAAATTAAAAAAAAAAACTTTCTATATGGGATCTAAAAAACAAAACAAAACCAAAAAATCAGAAATAGACCCATAAATACAGAAAACAAGGTGGTGATTGACAGAGGGGAAAGGGGGGTTAGTGGGATGGGCAAAATAAGTAAAGGAGGATTAAGGTACAAGTTTCAGTTATAAATAAGTCACAGGGCTGAAAAGTACAGCATAGGGAATATAGTCAGTACTGTAATAATATATGGACAGGAAGTAGATTTATCATAGTTAGCATTGTGTAATGTGTAGAATTGTCAACTGTGTTATAAATCTGAACCTGATATAACATTTTACATCAACTATACTTCAGTTAAAAAAGATAAGATTAGAAGCCTTGATGAGCATTCACTCAGTATTTGAGTGAACATATACAATATGCGATTTAAGGTGTTGATTACGTGTGTTGTTTTAAAATTGTATATAGATAAGGACAGGATGAGGATAAGAGTAAAATTCATTATAATTCTTACATTGTTCAACATACTGTGCTTTGTACTTTCCATTTGTGAATTCATCTAGTTCCTAAACAGTCTCATCAAGTCAATGATGGTCTCTTCATTTTATAGACAATGTTACATGATTTGTCCAAAGTCACAAGGATTTCAGAGTCAGTAAATGAAACCAAATTCTAACCAGAAGAATTGAAGTTTTCAGTCCCCAGAGCATAATCACTGATGCCCTATTGTGGCTCTTACTAAAAACCATTAGCAAATGACTGTATTAAAGGCTTTGTCAGCTTTTAATTTTGGCAGTATTCCATCTTCTCGGTTGATAATGTACATTTTAAATGCTCTTGATTCTTTTGGACAGGTAATCAGTAATTCATTTGTTTATTAAGTATTTCTCTATTTAACCAGTAAATAACATAAATGAATTTCCATGCCATTCCTTTGGACATTGTGACCCTGGCTTTATAGCACAGGGCACAAAGAGTGCAGGGACTGTGTGTTGTGGAGGCCTATTAACATGTGAGCACTCAGGTGTGGAGGTAGTGAAAGGTGTTTCTTTGAATGTATTGATTTCTAGCTCTTCTCTCCAAGGCCCTTGGGCCTCCAAGGCCCTAGTGCACTCCCTGCCCAAAATAATGGAATCTTTTGTTACTCTTAGATAATATCACTAGTTGAAGGACTGGGTTTTTTTGCTCACTCTCTGTTCTCTTCTTTTATACCTCCTCGTTCAGGCAGAAAACAAAGGGGAAAACGAAACAGATGAAGGTGATAAAGCACAAGATGGAGAAAATGAAAAACATAGTGAGAAGGAGCAGGACAGTGAAGTTAGTGAGGATACCAAATCAGGTAATTTGAGGAAACTCTTTAGACTTTATTATGTAAAACTGACAAGCCCTGGAGAACTGTGAGCAGTTTAATTGTATAGAAATTTTCCTCACTCATTAGGTTTTTTTTTTTTTTTTTTTAAGTTTATTTATTTATTTTGAGAGAGGGAAAGAGAGTGTAAGCAGGGGAGGGGCAGAGAGGGGGAGAGAGAGAGAATCCCAAGCATGCTCCACACTGTCAGCACAGAGCCCAACATGGGGCTTGATTCCACAACCGTGAGATCATGACCTGAGCCACAACCAAGACGGACGCTTAACTGACTGAGCCCTGGGTTTGTTTCTTAATGTAACAATAAACAAGTGTTCGAGTTTGAGTTTTATTTGGCTCCTAGGCACCAGTGCTAATACCAATGGCTACCTTGTTTTCAGTAATATGTAGACAAACAAGTTGCTCATTGTGACAGAAGTCACGGTCAGTGGCTGGCGGATCCATCGAGCCTGTCTCAGAAGGCTTGCGGAAGTGCTTTGTTCTCATTTCCTCCAGACACTAGGGTTTCTCAGAGCCTTTCATTGACTGATCTTTTTGGTCTTACGGCAGGGCTTAGTTCCCTTTATATCCTAGGGAACTACACAGAGAGCTTAGAGAAATGAAGGAAAGACAAAGCATACTATTTAGAAAATCCATCTCAGATGGAGGCTCCCTTACATGCATGGAATGGCTCTGCAAAAGTCTTACAAAGAAGGAGGCACTGAGATCTCTTTGTAACCTCAGTCCTAGTTTGTCATGTGGCGGAGGTGAGAAGTAAGATGGCTTATTGAGATGGGGCACACTGGTAATAAGGCTTTCTGATTTTTTTCAGAAGAAAAGGAAACTGAAGAGAACAAGGAACTCACTGATACTTGTAAAGAAAGAGAAAGCGATCTCGGGAAGAAGAAAGTAGAACATGAAATTTCCGAAGGAAATGTGGCCACGGCCGCAGCAGCTGCTCTTGCTTCAGCTGCAACCAAAGCCAAGGTTTGCCACTGACAGCCCTTTCCAGGCTCTTGCCAGCCGTGAATGGTTGCATTGTTGTCAGTTATTGAGAAAGTTTAGTATAATGAGCCTTGCACCCAACACGAGATGACTGCTTGACCGGCATTTCTAGGTTAAGAATTGTGCAGGCAGGAGGGGTGGGGGCGAGTCGCAGATCTGGTCCTAGAGGGGGGCTGCCTTCCAGGCCTTGCTTATACCGCTCCACTCAGCTCATGGAGACCACAGAGATGTAGCCGAACTTAAAGTCCCTCACATTTGCCTGCAGAACTTGTCTTAGACTACTGTTCCAATTTCTGTTCGATTGAAATATTTGTGATTTTTAAGACAAAAATCTGTTTCCTTGTATAAATACTTCACCCTGCTCTTACAGACTGAAAGGAAAGAGGGGGATCTAAAATAACTTTTTCTTCTTGAATTTGCCAGCTTTTCTGGGGGTGGTTTTCTCTATTTATAACCTAGTATTGGCTTCACAGCATATTTAAGAAAAAAAGGAGAATGTTATTTTTCCCACTTTGTGTTGCTTTCGCATTTTAAAACATTCCAGGCATGAATATGTGAAGTTTTGAAAAACCTTTTCACCCCTTCTCCATCCTACCCTCTGAAGTAGCTTTCTTCCATTATAGGTTCCCACGTTTTGAGGAGCGTTTACTGGAACATACCTAATCTTTTTATCTTGAGCTGTTCTTAATTCATTGGTAAAGATATTCTTTCATGGCCTTTAGTACCTGTAGACTGTTCAGCTACTGCAGACTACTTCTCCAAGTGCTTAATCTGTGGTGCATGATTTAATAACAGACCCACAGGTGACCCAGTTTAAACCACAAGACCATTGTTTTGAGTTCCCACACATCAGGCCTAGGTGTGGACAGTGAGGAGGAGGGTGTTTGCAGGGCACAGTCAGTCCAGACAGTAGCCCCAGCTGAAGCTGACTCTTACAAGAGCTGGAGATCCTGTGTGTTCCTACTTCCCAGTCTCTTCCACAGATGCCTCCCGATCTTCATGGTGGTTTAGTTGCAGTATTAGGTATTCTCTCTCCTCTACCGTTCTGTCTCTTGGGATGAGTGAGTACTTCTCTGGATGCCAATTTGACAGCTGTTTCCTGTTCATTTGGTTTTGCTGCTTCACTGGAAGCAGTTTTTTGATTCTCTGTTTCTCCTGTCAGGCTGGACCCTTTGGCACCTCATTGCCTCAGAGCTAAGTTCTCATTCAGACTGCTACCAGGGATCTTAGAGACCTTAAGGATGGTCTTGGGATTATTTCATAAGTGAGCTGGAGGCCAGGAGGGCCTCTGTCCTTTGTGACATTTATCAGGAGACAAAACAGCCATCCACCAGTCTTCAGAGTTGCAGCCTCAGGTCATCTTGTCTCTCCTCATTCTTTCACTTTCCATAGGTATTCAGCCACCAAATCCTTCCTGGTGCATTAGTGCCTCTGGTAATGCCCGGGCCCTTCACTTTCCCCTTAGGCTGGCATCCCTCATCCTCTGCCTATCTCCTCCAGCCCATTCTCTGTCTTTAGCAAAGTAATCTTTTTTATTTTTGAAATTTTCTATTGATAATTTACATTTGTATCAGTAGATATATATGTCTACGGCTAGTGAATTATTCACAGGTGGAGCCCACCTGTGGGCTCACACACAGCACCCACTTCAAGCAGCATAATATTCCTAGCCTTTCAGAAGCTTCCTCATACTCCCTTTTGGTTACCGTCCTCCCCCCGCCCCCGCCCGCCCCCCAAGAATGGTTGCTAACCTGTCTTCTAATACAATGGACTACTTACTGCTTTTCTGAAGAATCTGTAAAAATACAAATAGGAACATGATACTTTCTTAAATAAGCTCTCTATCTCTCTCAGGCTAAAATTTCAAACTCTTTAGTGTAGAATTCACAAGATTTTCATGATCAGGACCCGTCTCAGTTCTCAAGCGTCCTTTCTTGCCTGTCCATCCAGAACTGTTCCTTGTGGTTCTCCCAGATAGAACCCACTGTGTGATCTCCAGTTGGGCTTTTTTGGACCCTCTTCCCTCTCATAGAGATGTTTCTCTCTCTCTCTCTCTTCCATTATTTCTCCTCCTTCTGCCACTGTGTCAGCTTCACTGTAAGTTGCTGGAGAAGGAACTAAAATGGTAGATGACCATAAATCGTTTTCATAGCTGATGAAAAACATCATGGCCTCATAGCTGTTAACATGTGCAACTTTGGGCACAAAAGTTTGTGTGCTGTGTACTTCTGACCACCTTGCCACAGCTGTTTGACCCCTTTACTGCAGAGAAACTGCTTTTATGGAGCAATTGCCCTGCTCCTTAGATGTTCTGTGCAAGGTTTAGAAGAGTCCAAAGAACATTTTCCTTCCAGGTCACCAAATTTTCACTCCATCATCCTCACTCAGTCTTGTTTCTAATAACTGGGAAAGGAGATCTTTATTCTCATGACAGCTGTGTTTTCCACAGATCTGTGAGTGATACACATGTGTGTGACACATGACTTGGCATGCATGAACTGTTCAGTGCCACTTAACAGCTGGGTCTGATGCATTTCACAGCACACATAACCATCTTTGTGCTACATGGGAATTAAGGGTAAGGAATTCACTTAAATTACTGTAATTAGTACAGCTGATCTAGCCAATCCAAGTTTTCTCTTATTCTCTTTTTGTTTTTCTGTATCTATAAACAGCTTTGTTATTAAGACTTTTCCTTGATACATTTTAATTGTTTGTCACACTGACATGGAGTAGTAATTAGAGGTTCTGAATCTAGCTCCAAAACACATAGGGACGGTGGGCATGCATTCTGGCTCTTCCCCAGCCTTGCCATATGAGGGACTCTTTGGTAGCATATCCATTTCTTCATTGCATCTACCGACAAGCTGTGAATTGACCTACCTGAAGAGTGGTGTGTGGGTGTGGGAAGGAACACCATTGGCTGGGTGCTCTACATCCCTTCCATCTGGGTGCTTAGTTTTAGCTGGAAGGAAAAGTTCAGAACTATTGCTAGAATAAATTAGAAACCTTAAAAACTAGAATGTTCTCCTTATTCAGCATCAGCAGGACTCAATTCCTCCAAGATAGCATAGGTCACGTTTTCTTTCTTTTTTTTACTGTTTGTTTATTTTTGAGAGAGTGCAAGTGGGGGAGGGGCAGAGAGAAGGGGACAGAGGATTTGAAGCCAGCTCTGGCTCTGCACTGACAGGCTGACAGCAGTGAGCCTAATGTGGGTCTTGAACTCACCAACTATGAGATCATGACCTGAGCCAAAGTCAGATGCTCAACAGACTGAGCCACCCAGGTGCCTGAGATCACATTTTCATAAGATTTACAGACATTTTCTTTAGATTTATTCTGTCACCACCCCATTCCTATATATCTTGAAATGGCTAAAGTAGGTTTGTCTTCATGGTAACTAGATATTAGTTCTGGGGTAACAGGAAGATTCTTTCTCACCTCTCAGAGATACCTCTTACTTGCTCCCCTTTGCCTGAAATTCTTTTTTGAGATAGGAAAGTTTTTCATTGTACGTTGTAGTCATAAGGCTTTACCAGATAAGTGTTTGCTGAAATTGATTGACACTATATGCATTGATCAGTGAAACGATGTCCTTTTACTTGATGATATTCTAGAGAGAAAACCAAAAGAAAAATTGACCTATTGGATCATTTTGCCTATAGTTAGACCTATTCACTTTCATCTTTATATGACTAAACAGAAAACTACTCCTGTTCCACCAGCTGGACTTCAGGCTTTGTTATGTAAAGTTCACCTCAACTCTGTTACAACCAAGTTACCTTTGTGGTATCATTCATCTCTTTTAGGTCATTTCTCCGCATAGCGCACATCTGGGCCACACTCCCACACCTCATCATTCTTAAAAAAAAAAACAACAAAAACTTCTTTTTAATGTTTACTTATTTTTGAGAGATAAAGAGACAGAGCACGAGTGGGAGAGGAGCAGAGAGAGAGGGAGACACAGAATCCGAAACAGGCTCCAGGCTCTGAGCTGTCAGCACAGAGCCCGACATGGGGCTCGAAATCACAAACCGTGAGATCATGACCTGAGCCGAAGCCGGACGCTCAACCGACTAAGCCACCCAGGCGCCCCTCATCGTTCTTAAGTTCCATAAAGCCAGTATGTGAAGGGATGTGAGCTCCCGACAGCCCTTCTTGGGGAAGCCCTGGTCATCACTGCTGCCAGACCTTCAGGAATCCTTAGCTTGAGCGTTAGTAGTGCTCCTGCCCCAGTTACCCAGGGCTATGTAACCATTACAAAACCTATCTTAAGACCATCATCACTGTATTGCATCTTAATCATTTTTATGACTGAGGAACTCAGGCAGACTCAACTGGACAAGTCCTGTTCATGTGACATTGGCTCAGGTTGCTCACAGCTGGGCTGTGAAGGGAGGACCTGAGGCAACCTCCCTGCTGTGCCTGATGGGTAAGCAGGGTGTCTGTATGACCTGGGACTGGCTGGCATCACTGTCTCCACACAGCTCATCTACAGAGTTCGTTATCTTGGGCTTCCTCACATTAGGTTGGTATCAAAATAGTTGGACTTTTTACTTGGAAGCTTATAATTTTAAGAGAAAAGTGTCCCAGGCCACCAGAAGGGAATCTGTGTGTGTGTGTGTGTGTGTGTGTCTGTGTCTGTCTGTCTGTCTCTGTCTCTCTGCCTCTCCCCCACTGGCGCATGTGCGCACTCTCTCTCTCAAAAATAAACACTAAAAAAGTTCTATCCAAATTCAAGGTGAGGGATCATTGACCATGCCTCTACACAGAAGGCATGCCACCTTAAACCCCTCAGTCTACCCTCTGGTCACCAATTACCTACATATCTCCCAACTGAAAAGTAAGCATTCCATGGTTTCATGTTATTATGATAATCAGGCTAAGGCTGGGCTTTTGAGATCTTCTCTAAATCAAGTTCGGGTACAGAGGAAGCTCTCTTTAGGAGTGGTCTTTCAGGTGCAGCTCCTTGCATGTTGGTCATCTCAGAAAAATTTGAGGACTGACATAAAAGTGGTTGGAAACTTGGAGAGAAACTGCACTCACATTCAGTAAGTGTGAAGATGGAAGGCCCTGAGAGAGCACACATAGTTCAGAGCAACTTTGAAATCTAGTCAGGCATATGTTTCCCCTTTCTGTCTTCCCAGGGCCCCAGTCTTGCCCTCTGTGACTTATTCTCTACAGCTTTTGGCTTGGCCCTGTGGTCTTTGGATACTGCATTCTGAATCCTTTTCCTTTGCCATTAAAAAATCAGCCCAATTTTGCTGCTGTGAGGGGCCTTTCTTAGCCTGTAATATGAGTCCCAGAAGGAAAGGAAAGAGTGAAGGAGGCGGGGGGATGGGGGGGTTGGTGGGAGTTGTGGCTGATGAAAACCTTCAAACTTGTTGGAAAACATTAAGTTGTAGTAATATAGAATATAGGAGACATGCTCTTGAAGATACTTAGAGGCCCTCCTGTCTAGTAAAGAGAGTCTAAGAGTATAAGAGGCAAGAATACCTTTATTCTTAGAAATTCTAAGATTCTTAGAAATCCTACGATACTTTTTGATCAGAATGTCTTACAGCCACACCTTGAGCTGTTTACTCTCAGGTCACGACTAACTGGTAATGTTCTGGATTTTATCTTTGTCCTGAAGCCATTTTTTAGTTTCAAACCCTTGCTGGGAGCAACTAGAGATGAGAAAGTTTCATTTTAAACCTTGTTGTATTTGCTCTTAATTGTCTAGGAGATTTCTAACTCCAATAATGATGGCCTGAAGATGGAATAGTTCCCTCTTTGGTTCCTTTCTCTTCTGGCTGCTTGTAATAAAATGCCTAAAGAAAGTTTATCTTTTGTCTAGAAATCACTCCAGCCAGATTCACAAGTTCATTAATGACTCCTATTTTCCACATCACCAGAAGTGACAGTGTTTCCAAACTTCTCTTTGGAGAGAAGATCTGCTTCTCTCCAACCTCCAGGAACATTTTCCTCTCTGTTCTAAAAGCTCTTGCCAGTGGTTTTCTTGAGATCCTTTCAGCCTGTGCCCACTGCATGATCTGAAGCCACACACTGAAAGTTTTTGATACTACAGCACCCCATTTCCAGATACCAGATTCTTTTCCCATAGTGGGAAAAGAATTTAGTGTTTTTAAAAAACAACCATTTTTTATTATAGCTCATGATTGTGCAAATTTGAGCACTAAACACCTGTGCAATTCTGCTCCATGTGGTATCCGTTGAATCATTTAGCATTACTCACCTCACAGGTAGGTTCATGGAGAGTCGGAGACAGATTCCTTGAAGTCCTAATCCTTGGTAGAAGTGGCTGGTTTCTTTTTCCTCTTCATGCAGTCTTGAGGTCTCTCTCTGTGGGCTCTTCCACGTTGATCACATGTAGTATATGGCAGCTAGGGACTCCCAGAAGGAACGTTCCAAAAGACAGGACATGAAGTTCCCAAGCTGGGAACTGGAAAATGGCACCACTGTTTTCTCTTGGGCAAGGCAATTAGAGAACCTGCCTTGATTCGAGAGGAGGGATTATAGACCCTCCTCTCCATGAAAAGAAAGCCAGTGAGTTTATGGCCATCTTTAATCTGCACGTCCCTTCTAAGAATTCCCTGGGAAAGTATCCACTAAATATTAATTGTTCTAAACAGGCATTTGTGGATAACTATAAAAAGCTTTGAATTTAGAATTTAAACTTTTAGTTCCGGCTCTACCATTTACTAGTTTCTTCACTTAGGCAACTAAAATAAATTTTCTGAACCTATATCATTTTGTCTGAATCAGAACTCCTTTCTGATCTACCTTTTTAACAACGTTATTATAAGAATCAAGTTAAGAATTAAAAACGCATTCTGGGGGCGCCTGGGTGGCTCAGTTAAGCGCCTGACTTCAGCTCAGGTCATGCTCTCGCAGTTCATGGGTTCGAGCCCTACATCGGGCTCTGTGCTGACAGCTCAAGAGCGTGGAGCCTGCTTTGGATGCTGTGTCTCCCTCTCTTTCTCTGCCCCTCCCCCACTCATGCTCTGTCTCTGTCTCTCAAAAGTGAATAAAAGTTAAAAAAAAATTTTTTTTTTTTAAAAAGCATTCTGTAAGATGGAAATGCCATATTTTGATTATTCATTTAACCGGTATTTGAGGGTCTACACAGTGATAGGTTTATTTGGTGCCAAAGAAATATGGATGGTTCCTGCCTCTTAGGAACTCAGCCCACTAACCTTGAACTTCACATTTTTCTTGAGCCATTAGGATATATATTTAGTTGTGAAGGAAAAACAAAAAGAATATGTATAAAATGCTAGAAATATAACCTTAAGAAGTTAGTATTAAATGAGATCTAATTAGGAATTAAATACAATTTTATATAATTTCTTGGAATGAAACTTTCTTACACACAACACATAAATCTGTTCTACTTTTGCGTATTTCATTTTTACACAAGTTATGTTTATAACTGGATTACTAACCTTAGTACACACTTTTAAGTTCTAACAGGAAAGATGTTTCATATGTTAATATCACAGATGATTTTTGAGTTTCTTAAACTCTTTCATCTCCTAGATGTAGAAACAAACCCAGAGAAGTTGATGAGAAGCCTCAGGTTATACGACTAGTTGTAGAACAAAGACCAAAACCCGGATTCTGCAGACTTTGAGTCTGGTGATCCCAGCCAATGCATAAATGTAATCTGATAAAATTCTCCATTTCGAAGATACTGTTTTCAAATATTGTGCAATTAAAAATCCAACAGCTAGCTCAAAAAAAAAAAATACCTTCTTTTTTTGTTTGTTTGTTTTCTTAGTATGTCTGTGATTTAAGTTTCTAATTTTTAAGAACCAAAAAATAAAGAACAGAAGAAAGAGGGAAACATTAACTCCTCCATGTCTCCATGTGTCAGCTTTCTTAGTGGCTGGTTTTGTTTCAAGGTATGCTTCAGAACTGAGTTTCGTTCCCAGTTCACTTAACTGTGACCGTTGGCAAGATAATTAACTTTTCTAAGCTTTAGTTTTTTCTTTCTATATAGAGTTCAGTTTCTTTCTATACATAAAGAATTCTTTTTTGGTGGTTATTAGAAATAAAAGAAGTACCATGAAAATACAGCATGGTGGTTAGAATGATGTCAATGCTTAATAAAACCCAGGATATCCCCCAGTCCAGTAATGCATTTCAACAGCTCACTCTTGCTTTTACATTCTAAGATTCTTTTTTTTTTTTTTTTTTTTTTTTTTTTTAAGCATCCATGAGTGGTATTTGGATCCCTTAATCACTTTTGTCCAGTGGTTGGTAACATTTATTCAGCCACTTCAAGCCTCTGCGAAGGCTTTGTAATTTCCTGAAGAATTGGCTCCTAAGCCTTTGTGACTTCTACTGGATTGATTCGGTACATGTATGTCACCAAATCCATAAAGTAGCAAAATTTAGAGTCTTGGTGGCAGGACATATGCTGTTCTGTGAAACATACTACCTTCTTGTCGTCTCTCAGGTGCAAATGAATCTTGTACCAGTAACAATAAGAATAGTCATGGAAGTTAAGTCAAAAAGGAGGCTCAGGGCACCTGGGTGGCTAAGTTGATTGAGCATCCAACTCTTGATTTCGGCTCAGGTCATGATCCCAGGGTTATGGGATCGAGCCGTGCATCGGGCTCTGTGCTGAGTATGGAAGCCTGCTTGAGATTCTCTCTCTCCCCCCACCCCCTGTCTGCTCCTCTCCCCCGCTTGCTCACCCACTCCCTAACTAAATATTTTTTTTAAAAGAGGCTCTAACCCCTAGATCAAGAAATGCAGAAGATCAAGAAATGACATGTTAACACATTCAGTAAGATCCACTCAGCAAAATTCAGAAAGTGAGATGGTACAAAAGACCAGGCCACTTCTTTCAGAGAAATCTGTTGATTTCTTCTCTCACAAATAAGAATTGTGAGCTAGAGCAAAGTAGAAGATGTAGTCATTTGGTTTTAACAATCATATAAAGAAAATCAGAACTTGTATGTAAATATTATTATTAAGACCTGAAATGTGAAAAAACTAAATTTAATGTGCAACATTAGTTCTTTTCTCCTATTTCTACTCAAAACCCAGATGTTATCAACCTTATCAGTGAATAATGCTTACACTTGTAATGGGGTAATTTTGATAACTTATTAAAATTTTTTCTTTAGGGGCGCCTAGGTGGCTCAGTTGGTTAAGTGTCGGGTCTTGATTTTGGCTCCGGTCATGATCTCACAGTTCATAAATTTGAGCCCCACATTGGGCTCTGCACTGACAGTGTGGAGCCTGCTTGGGATTCATTCATTCATTCTCTCTCTCTCTCTCTCTCTCTCTCTCTCTCTCTCTGCCCCTCCTCTGCTCTTTGCCTGTTTCTCTCAAAATACATAAGCAAACATTTTTTTGAAAAGTTAAAAAAATTTTTTTTCTTTAACTAGAGGTCAGTGTAATAATTCTGTAAGTCTTTAATAGTAAATAAACTGCCATAAAGTTTAGAGACTGAAGTTTTTGTTTCTTTTCCTGAGTTTTTTACTCAAATTTTTTTCTTTAGTTTGCGGGCCATGGTTTTTTCATCCTTCATTCCAAAGTGCCCACATTTACTTGCAGAGATTTCTAGTGGTTTTTCTAACCTTGAGCACAGGTGAATTCTAGGCTTTTGATAAAGGCTGCCTCTTTTCTCTGTTCACTTTCCACCTCATATCCTTGTTTCCTCCTTTAAAATTGCCAAGTCTGCAAAATGTGGGGCATCCTCGAGCCTAGGCCCTGGTAGTGAACAAGTGACTAAATAAAGTGCAGTTCAGTGAGTATTGTCATTGTGACTGTGGGAGCCAAGAAGCTGCCCAGAGGAAGTGATTCCTAATGCTGAGTCTTAAAAGACATGTTGAGGGGCACCTAGGTGTCTCAGTTGGTTAAGCATCCAGCTTCAGCTCAGGTCATGATCTCACGGTTCGTGCGTTAGAGCCCCGCGTTGGGCTCTGTGCTGACAGCTCATAGCCTGAAGCCTGCTTCGGATTCTGTGTCTCCCTCTCTCTCTGCCCCTCCCTTGCTCATGCTCTGTCTCTCTCTGTCTCAGAAATAAATAAAACATTAAAAAAAAAAAAAAAAGACATGTTGAAAGTGGTTGGTGCAGGTAGAGGAGAGTCTCCCAACAAATTAGGCTCCCAGGTCATCAGCAGTGTTACAGCTCACAAGTATGAGACACCCACTCATACTGTTACTCATACATACTCCAGGCACTGTTCTGCATACATTGTGTGTGTCCTCCCTCCTACCCTGTTGTGGGTGCAGTTTTCCAGTGTCACAAATGAGGAAATAGTCACAAAGAGGTAGGGTAATTTCCAGGCCATGGTTACAGAATACTTCGTTTTATTGTGCTTCACGGATTCTGCATTTTTAAAAAATGTTTGTTTATTTTTGAGAGAGTACAAGTGGGGGAGGGGCAGAGAGAGAGGGAGACAGAATCCAAAGCAGGCTCCGTATTGTCAGTGCAGAGCCCAATGTGGGGCTCAATCTCACGAACTGTGAGACCAGGACCTGTGCCAAAATCAAGTCAGACGCTTAACCGACTGAGCCACCCAGGTGCGCTCCCCCCTTTTTAAAATATAAATAAATATGTATAATTTATATATATATTATATATACATATATATATTCAAGCGAGAGAAAGAGTGCGCATGCGCGCACTTGTATGTGTGGTGCCAGGATGAGGCAGAGAGAGAGAAGAGAGAGAGAATCCCAAGCAGACTCCACTCTTTCAGCACGGAGCCTGACACAGGGCTAGATCTCACGAACCACGAGATCGTGACTTGAGCTGAAATCAAGAGTTGGACACTTAACTGACTGAGCCACCCAGGCGCCCCAAGCCTTACCCTTTTAAGCCTGATCTTTGAGTTGTTATTTTCGGTTAGTATATATTTTAGTCATAATTTCAGTCAGGTGTATATTGATTCTTATACAAAGTCTAAATATATTGAAATTCTCTTTTTATCCGTATTTTCCTACATTTTCTTAAAAATAGTGATCTTAACTTACTTTAATGTTCTCCCCTGCTAATAAGTCCAATGCCTGCGCCATTTGTGGATCTGCTTTTTTGATTGAATGCCACATATGTATAAAAATTTAGATTGTCCAGGGATGCTTGGGTGGCTCAGTCAGTTCAGTGTCCAACTCTTGATTTCGGCTCAAGTCTTGATCTCATGGTTCGTGGGATTGAGCCCCATGTTGAGCTCTGCACTGACAGTGCAGAGCCTACTTGGGATTCTGTCTCTCTCTCTGCCCCTCCCCTGCTGGCTCACACTCTCTTTCAAAATAAGCAAACATTAAAACAAATTTAGATTCTCCGTGTAAAAAGACAAGGAGAAATATATATATAAGATCCAGACGCCCCAGGTGATAACCGAACTGATTGAGGCAGGGATTGAGTTGAAGCTAGATGACACTTTGGTCATTCTCCTCCAGGACCACCCCTGATCCTTGGGTGTGACTTTCTAGAACTTACAGTTGAGATTTTGAAATAATCTTGATCACACCAATGGGAGTTTTCAGGAATTTCTTTTCTTCCTTGAACCTAACTCCTTAGCTTCCCATCTTCTGCATCTTCAAAATTTGCCGAGTGTCTGAGATGGTGACCAGCTTGTATTTGAAGTCCCACACATTCCTACCAGCATCACTTCATCCGTAGGCATGAAGTCTAAGAGTTCTTCATATACTCTGGACACAACTCTTTCATCACACATATGATTTGCAAATACTTTCTCACAGTCTGTGAGCTGTGTTTTCACCTTCTTGATGGTGTCCTTTGAAGCAGAGATGTTTTTGATTTTGATGAACTTCAAGTTTTCAATCTTCCCTTTTAACATTTTTGCTTTTGGTGTCACATCTAAGAAATCTTTCACTTAACCCAAAATCACTTAGGTTTACTTCTGTTTTTTCTTCTGCAATTAAATTTTTTTTAATTTATTTTTGAGAGAGAGAGACAGAGTGTGTGCAGAGGAAGGGGGTGGGGGGAAGCACAGAATCTAAAGCAGGCTCCAGGCTCTGCGCTGTCAGCACAGAGCCCAATGCGGGGCTCGAACTCAAGAACCACAAGATCATGACCTGAGCCACAATCAAGAGTTGGACACTTAACTGAGCCACCCAGGCTCCCCAAATCATGTGATCTTTATTTAAACTTGTTACTGATGTAGTTCAAGTGGTTAGGGAGGCAGATGTATCATGAACAGCCGTAGATTATTCATAAAATCTGCTTATCATCAGGGCGCCTGGGTGGCTCGGTCGGTTGAGCGTCCGACTTCGGCTCAGGTCATGATCTCACAGTTTGTAAGTTCAAGCCCCGCATCAGGCTCTGTGCTGACAGCTCCGAGCCTGGAGCCTGCTTCAGATTCTGTATCTCCCTCTCTCTCTGCCCCTCCCCCACTCATGCTTTGTCTCTCTCCGTCTCAGAAATAAAGAAACATTTAAAAAAAAAAAAAAAATCTGCTTATCATCACCTTTTGCTTATACATTGCCTCTTCCTATTAATGGATCTCTATGGTATAAAATTGCATTTCTCTTTTCTAACTATAAAGAGTGAAAAATAAGATTCTCATTTAAGTGTCTGTTAATTTAGCTCCCAAAAGCCTATGTTACATACCTCCTGCATGTTAGCTCCTTCTAGATTCTGTAAGAAACAGAGATTAGGACAGCCACCTTGTGTTACTTCTCACTCGTGTAGAAGCAAGATGAGCACATAAATTCAACAGATGTAATGAAAGTGAATGCAAAATGCTATTGGGGGTTTGTTAGTATAAGCTCTTAGATGGTGTCTGGATTAGGTGGGATTGACCCATTCCCAGATACAGGTAGTCAGGACCAAATATGGGACCCTCATCTTCTCGGTGTAATGTGGTGCCTTCCTCTGTGTGCTGCTGAGTAGGCAGGAAGTGTGAATGAATAGGGCTCATCATCCATCCTGTAGCGGGTGAGTAGCACATTCTTCCAGTGTAACTTCTTGTTCTATACTATATTTGTTCCTCTTGCTCTGGATCCTATCTGCAAACATAGGGGTGGAATATTGTTCACCCTCTCCTTTCCACCCGTGGTTCCACTCACTAGAGAGAAGCCAGAAGCTTTGTGTCTGAGTGTTGGGTGCTGAGAGAATCCACTGTTTAGCTGTCCCTGGACAGTTCATAAAGGGGGAAGGATAGTGAGGGGAGGCATAGAGTAAAAGGGTGAGGGTGCGAGGTAGGTGGGTGGTAGATGGGAAGTGTACCCCAGGCTACTTGTGTCCTCCTCTTTGCCCATCAGTGTTCTGATTACACTTCCCCTTTGTGGTGGGCTCTTTTTGAGGGGAGTAGTTTACCGTGGGAGGGAGGGTTTTGGGGTGTTTTTTTTGTTTTTTTAACCCTTTAACAGCGTTATTTATACCTATAAGGACCAGAAATTCAGCAATAGTTATTTTAAATTGAAGTAAATGTTTGGTAGAAACATAGAAAGGGGGCATCGGTCATTGTTCTTAATTATATAATCCCTACTTTGAATATCAACGTGAGCATTTTGTTTCTGTATTTTAAGCAAATGTTTACCTACCTAATTTGAATGATCTTTTACACTTAGCACCTGGCTGCCGTGGAAGAGAGAAAGATCAAGTCTCTGGTGGCCCTGCTGGTTGAGACACAAATGAAGAAATTGGAGATCAAACTGCGACATTTTGAGGAGCTGGAAACTATCATGGACAGAGAGAAGGAGGCTGTAAGTAAGGGGAAGTTTGTAGTGGCTTTTTGACAATTAAATAATGACCACCTTTCCTAAACTACAAGTTAGATAAAATGAATAGTAACCTACTCCATTGGTCCTTGTTTATGTGTTTACTTTGCCCTTTCAAAGGGATTATCAGCCTTTGATGGTAAACAGAAAGCACTCTTTTCTCATTCTAAAACTAATGATTGGGGCGCCTGGGTGGCGCAGTCGGTTAAGCGTCCCGACTTCAGCCAGGTCACGATCTCGCGGTCCGTGAGTTCGAGCCCCGCGTCAGGCTCCGGGCTGATGGCTCGGAGCCTGGAGCCTGTTTCCGATTCTGTGTCTCCCTCTCTCTCTGCCCCTCCCCCGTTCATGCTCTGTCTCTCTCTGTCCCAAAAATAAATAAAAAACGTTGAAAAAAAAAATTTAAAAAAAAAATAAATAAATAAAACTAATGATTTACACCTCAGCTTTTACACCTCTCCGCTTTCCCAGGTGCGTGGTGGTATCAATTCTTTCGTCTATAGAAGTTACATCTTAAACTTACTCCCTACTTGTTACCAATAAAGTAGAAGTCATGTAGCTCCCTTGTCTGATTCAAGAATTTTCTTGATTTCATGTCTTCTTCAATACAAATACCAGAAAGTAGGAGTTAATCTCATCTTGAGTGAGGAGCCTTTTTTCTGTGATATCTTTTAACCAAACCCTCCCCTGATCCAGCCTTGGACTTTCAGTCTTCCTCCCTCCTCTGCACAGCGGAGGTCACCTGGGCCTTGCTGAGCACCTCAGTAGTATGTATGGGGACAGACAGGATCAAGAGAATGATGAAAAAGGCTAAAAATGAAGAAGGAAGCAACAAAAAGAAACGTACAAATAGTGGAACAGTTAATTATTCAAAATTACAGAGAAATTTATTTTAATGAATTGACCAGAGGAGGAATTGGTAACTTTCTAAGCAGTGGATTTAGCTAGGACTTGTTCTGATTATTTTGACTTTTTTTTGTTTGTTTTCCAGTTTTTATTTCTTTATTTTGAGTCCAAGCAGGGGAAAGGCAGAGAGAGGGGAAGAATCCCAAACAGGATCCGCTCTGTCAGCACAGAGCCCCATGTAGGGCTCGAATTTAGAAGCTGTGAGATCATGACCTGAGCTAAAATTGAGTCGAACGCTTCACCAACTTGGCTACCCAGGCACCCTGTTTTTGACTTCTTTATATATGAGGTACTGGTATCTCTAAATGGTAGATAATTTAACCTTAAGATTAAATTATCCCAGAAGAATTTTGGTGGCTTTTGTTTGTTTGTTTGTTTGTTTGTTTGTTTGTTTTAATGTATATTTCTTTTGAGAGAGAGCACAAGCAGGGGAGAGGCAGAGGGAGAGGGAGAGAAAATCCCAAGCAGGCTTCACACTGCCAGTGTAGAGCCCAACATGGAGATCAATCCCTTGAACTGTGAGACCATGACCTGAGCCAAGTCGAAGAGTTGGATGCTTAACCAACTAGGCCACCCAGTTACCCTAAGAGTTTTAATTTTAAGGACCTGTTTGTATTTATTTAGCTATTTCTTAGTGGTCAGCCTAGTCGCATCCTCTGGCAAATTCCTCATTCCAGTAACTATTACAAAACAGACCATTTTCATTTTGTCCTGAGATCAGCAGGTTTTCTGACCCTGAAGGATGGAGAGGCTGCTTCGGTAATTCTCTTACCCACCCCCTCCCATACCCACCCCCAGTTTCCTGACCTGTAAGCATCTCTCACATCATTGGCCCTCTCCTTCCCTAGGAGCTGCTGGCCACCCTGGTCTCATCTCTGTCACCCTCTGGGTACTAGCCACACCACACCACATGCAGGCTGCCCTCATGGCCTTGTTCTCTGTGCCCCCGTGTGCATTGTGCTCCTCTGCCAGCAAGGCCCTGATCCCCACTTCTGCATCCCTCAGCACTGCCCCTATGGGTGACTTGCCCACCCCATCTGCTGTCGTGGCAGCCTGATAGAGCACTTACACTGTGTGGTAGTTGCTGATTCGTGTGTCCGTCTCCCATTCCAGAGTATATGCCCTTTGAGAGAATTGATCGAGTGTCTTGGTAAACACAGAGTTGGCACATCATAGGCCCTGGTGTCAGCAAATATTGAATGACTGTACACCAGCATCAGTGTTGGAAGCTGGAGAAGTGGAAAGCTGCCCTTTGGTTTAATGGGGGAGGAACTCAAGAAAACCAATGATGATACAGTGTGTTCAGTGCCCCAGTGAGGGCAGAGAGGAGGCAGACCTGGAACATGGGGAGAGCAAGAGGGTGGCAGAGAATACTTCTCTGAGGTGAGCTGGAGCTGTGGGGAATGACTATTTGTGTTTATCTTACCCTCATAAGCTGTCTTTTTGTCATTTATGGATTTTTTTTAGTGGCCTTAGGGTAACAGGGGGTTATAACATAGTGGATTATTGGCACATGCAGGATCTCCATGATGATTGGGTCGTTCCCACTGACAACCAGATGCCTTTCTGTCCTTCATAAAACAGAACTGATGTATCAGCCTGGAAGATTGGCATGACTGGGCACTTACAGAACATTGTCCAGATTGTCAGGGTGCTCTTTTCTCAGCTCTAAGTCACTTTCTTTCAGAGGTTGTACCTGGGGATCCCCCATTCTTTTAAACCCCCAGTGAAATTGTCACCTAGATTAGAACTGCCCTCTGCCCCTTTCCAGTTCTCGCCACTGATTCTCAGACACCCACTGGCCCACTATAATGGCTGCACTTCTCTTGGACCTTCAGAACTCCCCTTGTCTGTGGATTTGTAATAATTATTGTCTCAAATTACATTGCACTGTATTTTTCTTACTTGAGTCTTGTCTTTGCTATTAAATTCTAATCAGAGCATATAAAACATTTTAGGCTAGTCTCTGAATAAAACAACAGAACTGAAAACGTTGGGACTGCATTTCTGCTGACTCTCTCCACCACACAGGGTTGTTGTGCTGAAAATCTTTGTGGTTGTCCTTCTCTCAATCAGCATTTGGAGCAGGAAAATTCTTAGTGTGGGACAGTCCCTACTCCTTGCCACTCAGTGTCAGTAACACAGCTGTGTTATTTATTGCTGTGTGGAAAATGACCCCAGAGCTTAGTGACTGAAAACAGAAAACCAAGTCTTAACGTGGTTTCTGAGAGTTGGGAGGTAGGCAGCTTGGCTGGGTAGCTCAGGCTGGGACCCTATGAGGTTGTGGACTTCCTGAGTTTCCGCAGGGCCAGAGCTCACACTTCCCAACTGACTCCATGGTTGTTGGCAAGAACTTCAGCTCCTGCCACGTGTACTTTTCTATTCATGAAGGGGCTTCCCCAGAGTAAGTGACTACAAAGAGCAAGAACATGAAAGAGCGCCCAGAATGGAAGCCACACTGTCTTTTGTAACCTAAACATGGAAGTCCCATCCCTTCGCTTCTGCTGTGTTCTCTCTGTTACACATACCAACTCTGGTTGAGGGGTAGACAGGGCTCGGGACGGGGGGAGGTGTAAACACTAGGAAGTAGGAATGTTGAGGCCAACTTGGAGGCTCGTCTCAGAACCAGGGAGTCCAATGAAATTCAAAATGTCTCCCATTCATGTCCTGCACAGTGAAGACAACCTCTTCTACAGCAAGCACTGCTATCCTGTCCTTCCCTGTGGGCAAGCAAAGCCATGGCTACTTTTCTACCTGTGATTTCCACACAGGACTGTGGCGAGCATCAGATGAGAGGAGCATGGCGTGTGTCTGGTGCAGTGTCTGAGCACGCAGTAGGTGTCCAGTAAATGTTGATGTACCTCCTTTTCTTTAGGTACACCAGTACCCAGTTACTGTATATTAGATCCAAATATTTGTAAGCCTTTGTTAGCTTTCTAAACACATATTTGACAAATCACTGTGCTAAACCACTTTATATAGATTTTCTCATTTAATCTCTCAAAAACCATATGAGGAAGCCATTAGCAGAAAATACTGATTGATTTGAATATCCCTGGACAAGTATCCACCAGTAATGCTAGATGGGAATGTAAGGCCAATTTTTGGTAACTCTTCTTACAGACCAAGAGACTTGGGCGTAGGGGATATTATGTTCCTCCAAACACAGTTCGTAATGACAGAGCCAAGCGTCAAACCTGTGTTTGTTCAGTTCTGTGTTTTCATCTAGCACTTTATATCTATAAGGAAAAGAGTTATTCTCATCTCATTTTAACCAAAAGACTCTGAGATATGCAAGGTTTTATCATCTCTCTATTATGGCTCAAGACAGTTGACACTGGAAGGTCCAGGTCAGCTAGGACCAGAGCCTTGAGCTCACTGCCTGGTGCTCCTCTCCGTACCACATTGCATCGTGTCACTTTAAGATGCATTTCTGCTCCTCTTTCTCTATAAGCCGTAGTCCCAGGATGTACTTTGTTTTCATTAAACATGTGGTTTTTTTATATAGCAATGGATTTCAAAAATCTGTTCTTAGGCTTTAAGAATCAGATAGGAACTTTTTTTCTCTAATGACTTAAAATCAGTGCTCTTGAGTCTTTAAGTATTTAGTAATTAAGGACAAAGATATAAAAGTTGTACATCTTTTATAGAAACTATGCATATAGCTGTAATTAGAGTTCGGTAGATATTGTTGCAGCTGTCTCATAATGCTAATATTGGAGGAAGGCAGTTATGAAATGTGCAGAGTCCGTCAAGGAAATGATGTGATCACAAATGTTGACTCTAGTTGAGGTGAGGAGGCTGAGCTGGTGCTGGGTTCACAACTCAGAGGATCTGCCCACCTAAGCGGCCTTCATGCTGGGAGAACAGCACACATGAGTCAGGAGAGCAGGTTTCAGACAGGGGCTTTGTTGAGGACTAGGGCCACCTGGGGAGACTTGGGAGCATGGGCCCTGTCTAAAGCCTGGTTCCCATTTGGATTAAAAACTAATAATGTGAGGCCAGTGAGAATGGATCTTTGAGCTGATCTAGTGGACTAAATGCTTTCTGAGTTTCTGCAGGTCATTTGGCTAGATATAGAAATTGAATACCTTCAGAAAAGAGGGACGTTGTGGGAATCCCAGACCCAGTCCTCAAGGAAGTTAGAGGGTGTCTTGCTAGACACAGAGACACCGCTTATTGCAAGGATGGAAATCCAGAGAGTAGGAGGCCATGGTTGGCTGAGATTATCAAGGAAACTTTCCTAGTGAAGGAGAGACTTAGCTATAAAAAAGACCTAAATCCAGAATGTGGAGAGAAGGGCATGATTACAGAGGAAACTGAAGAGTCCTCCTGCCCAGAGTTGATGGCTTTTGCCACATAGGTATTGGATTAAGGTCATTTGTTCATTCAACAGGTATTTATTGAGCACTTACTTTGTTCTAGGCATGTGTATGGTACTGGGGATGCAGTGGTGAACAAAACCCAACCAAACTCTTTTCTTGGTAGAGTTTGAAATAATTAACGAAGGGTGTTAGAAGATGTTCTGTGCTGTGTGTGTATATATACATATAGCTGTATGTTACAGGCTAGATAGAGGCGATGGGGGAGGGGCAAAATAGACATTTCACTTTTTTTTTCTCTTAATTTCTAAGTTTATTTGTGACAAAAAGTGAGCAGGGAAAAGGCAGGGAAAGAGGAGAGATTTCACTTTTAAGTGGTGTCATCTGAGTAGGCCTTATTCAGAAACTGACAGGCATGTGCTGCTAAGGCCTACATATTGCGCAGAGGCTCTCAGGCAAGAGCATGTTTGGAACTAAGGAGTAGGTGCGTGGGCTAGAGCATAAATGAGGAGGAGGTGACAGGATAAAGTCAGGGATATGGTGACATAATCACAGAAATCCCTGTAAGCCATCCAGAGGCCTTTCGTTTTCCTCTGATTAAAGTGTGGAATAACTGTAGAGCCTATTTTATGCATTCCATAAAAATATGGAATAAATGCAGGGGGCTGGCATGATCTTCCTTACAGTTTAGCAGGGATCAGTGTACCTGCTCTGTTGTGGAGAGTAAATTAACAAAGTGGGAAGGTTCGAAAAGGGGAGACTGGTGAAGAGATTGTTAAAATAATCCACATGAGATGATGATGGCTTAGAGCAAGGCAGTGGCCATGAATGTGAAGAGAAATGGTCAAGTTATGGATAAATGTTAAAGGTTTCGCTAATAGGACATCATCACACATAGGATGTAGATTTAGGAAAGTTTGTTGTACTTGATGACAAATTAAGGAAGAAAGAACAAAAAGCCAGAAAGTGAATTTTATCCTGCCCCAGGAGAAGTGTATGTAACTTTGTTTTCTGCAAATTTGGACTAATGCATCTCTACACAGCCGGCCATGTAATTGAATCGGTTGTTAGACATGCACCATTATGTTACGGGTAGTTTTATTTGAGATGAAGAAAGTTGTACTCAGTTGTGTAGGTTTTGTTCTGAATCAGAAAACAAGAGGCAGACACAGGGCAGCAAGACCGAAGACCTGTCATAATGAAGTGCCGGCTGCCCCTTTGTGTCTCGCCTCCAGAGACACACATGGAGGCAGCAGAACGCAATGGTGGAGTTCTCTTTTCCACGGGTGTAGGAAGGAATGAATATGTCTGTCTTGGACTTGGTTTTTCGTTAGTGGATGTCTGGTTACTGACCCCAAACGTTTCAAAGGAAGGCATGATTATTTGCTTAGTTCTGAGCCCAAGTAGTGAGAGGTTTTAGGTCTCAGCTGATATTGCCGTTCTGGGCAGTGTAGATGGGCTTTACGCTCCCCCCCCCCCCCCTTCCTCCGCACTGTGTGCATGTGAAGTTGGGAGAAGAGCTTTGTGTGAGCTTTGGCTGCTGCACTTTGCAGCTGTGTCTGCGTTTGGTGTCTGGGTGCAGAAGAGTGCTCTGCTGTGTTCAGATTCCGCTTGGAATTGGCTGTTTTCTGTATACACAGTGTAGGAGTGAAGGGGGAGAGGAGGACAGAGTTTGAATGTGGAGGAGGAGCGTGTGTCTTCAGAGCAGGGCTACTGTGTGGGGTTCCCTACAGCCAGATTGGAGCCACGAAAGAAAATGGACAGATTCATTAACATTCTGTTTACTAGCTGTTGGGACTTTATCCATAGTCCTAGGAAATGGAAAATAGAGGAGAAAATCAAGCTATCTGTAACATGTAATTTGGCTGCTTTTACTGTTTTGGTTTTTTATTTTTTTATTTTAGTGGTTTGTTTTTTAACAAAAATATTTGTGATGAAAAAACTTTCAGTAAAGAAAGAAATGAATTAAAAAGTCTCTCTTACCCTCAATTTCATTTCTAGGAATAATCACTTAATTTGTTCGGTGTTCTCTGTAACATTTTCAGTGTGTATATAAAGTGTGTGCACATGAACACAAAGTTTTTTTTGTAATATAATTGGGATTATGTAATAAATATTGTAGCTTCTTTTTTTTTTTTTTTAATTACGCGTATCGCAGACAGTTGTACATTATGGGGTGCTGGGTGGCTCAGTCAGTTAAGCGTCCCACCTCCTGATTTCAGTCCAGGTCATGATCTCACAGTTCGTGGGTTCAAGCCCCGCATTGGGCTCTGTGCTGATGGCACGGTGCCTGCTTGAGATTCTCTCTCTGCTCATACTGTCTCTCTCTCAAAATAAATAAATAAACTTTAAGACAGACAAACAAACAAAAACCAGGACTTTAATTACTGTCCTTGGTAGGCACACATACATAGTTTTATAGAATAGATTCCCAGATGTAGAATCACTGGCTGCATGCATTTAAAATTTGCTCTGTGCTGTCGAACTCTCCTCAAAAACTGCCATTTACATTGTTTCGGATTGCCAAAAAGTGAATTTAGTCTTTAGTCCAATTGAGTAACAGCAAAGTACCCACAACGAGGAGGTACTTATTTCTTCTGCGTGATGAAGCCACGATGTGTCCATGAGCTGTGCTCCGTATGCCGCAGAGCAGAGACAGCCCTCTGGGAGCCAAGTTGGTAGCTCTCTGTCCGGACGTTTCTCTCACCCCAGAGGACCTGTTCAGCCCACACTGGAGCTTTAGTTTAAGCTGGGTTCTCTTTCAGGGGTGTGTGTGCTTGTGCGTGCACGTGTGTGTTTAATCACTTAATCTATTTTAATTCTTCTAATTACTTTCTTTTAATTACCTTCCATGTTTTGAAATGACAAGTGAAGCTCTGGAAAAATTAGTATAATTAAGGTTAGTAACCGTTGTAGATACGGAAAATGGGGCAAGTTTTTCTTTCCGAGGTTAATACCTTGAGACTAAGGTCAGCTCTCAAAGAAGGACTGGCTTATTAGTTTAAAAAGAAAACCAGTGAGATAGGCAACACAGGGACCAAAATTTCCCTTCAGAGACACAAAATCTCTTGTAGTAACAGTTTAGCTTCTTTATAAAGCAGATCTTGACCTAAATTCTGTAGTTTTTACATAACTGCAGGACTTCAGCCAAGCCATCCAGACCATTAGTGGCTCGACCAGAACATAGATAGAGGTCCTTTTCTGGCAACCTCTTATGTCTAACCTCGGCAAAGTCCTAAATTTCCTAGAAGGAATGGTTAGGAGAAAACAAATCCTAGGGCCTATAGCCGGAATTTCTAGATCCCTTTTTTATCAGACTGCCTTTTACTCCTTGATTACATGTTCTCTTCTTGCAGAGCTGGACTTCCAGAGGACTCTTGGTTTTTACAGCTTGGAATTCCCTGCTTGTTAGGCAAACAGGGAGGAGGCGGACTGGACCAGGCTTTAGCCTCTTCAGGTCACCCTTCCTAGAAAATGAGGCTAGCGTGTTGGCTCCCTGCCACACTCCCTCCTGATAGCCCTCAACCACTCACAAGATTATTTTAGTTCAGAAGATCTCCCTAGGGAGACTCTCTGCAAGCCAGCTAACCAGTGGGACATAGGCTTTACCGTCTATTCTCTCCCATTTTTCTTCCCCCTCATCTGGTCATGCCTGTTCTCTTCACCCTGTACCTGTGGCCTGTCCTCCTGCACCCCATCTGTCCATGGACACTCCCTAGTTACTACTCCTGATGACCAGTAATACTTCTCGCTTGGGGCCACATGGTCTTCTCCTCAGGCAGCTCTCTGCTGACAGCCCATATTCTTAAGCTAATTCTCATGCGTATTCCAACCCCTTTTTCCTAATGACAGTATACAGTATTTATTTGTAGAACTGAAAGCTAAAATGTTACATATTTTTAATCTATTAAATGCCTTGGAATAGTGCTATCCAACACAAATACAGTGTGAACCATATATGTCGTTTAAAATTTTCTAGTAGCCACATTAATAAAAGGTGAAATTATGTTTATTTCATCTAGTACATACAAAATATTATTTGAATATGTAATCAGTATGAAAAATCAATTGCTTTCCATACTAAGACCTCGGACTTCAGTGTGTTTGATATTTACAACACATAACACTTCAGATTAGCCACATTTCAAGTGCTCAGGAGCCATTTGTGGCTTATGGCTGCTGTGTTAGAAAAAGCTCAAAAGTCTCCCAGTGACTCACGTCTTGCCATTGAAAATGGTGGGATCGAACATTATTGGAAGGAAATAGATCCGTTAACCCTCCTTAAAATCTTTACACTTCTTCGAGAAATCTGGATTTTTATTTTTTTTCATGTTCAAGTTGATTTTCTTTTTCAGGCCTGAATCAAATCAATTTTGATAGCATATGAGGTGTGCTTCATCCTCTGAACTACTGTCAGGCATATGGTTTCTGGATTTCCTGGCATGTATAATTGCTTATTTCTCTTTATTTTAACTTGGGTCCCAGAAAGATTATCTTGAGTATTGAAATGCTTACATTCTTTAAACCAAGATTCATGCACATCTTTATTTAGGCATCTGAGATATTCTGTGAATGTGTCACCCAGTATAATTTTGGGTACTTGAAAGCTAAGATTTGCAGTGGCACTGTCAAAGCTCCACAGAGAAAAGTGTGTATATTTGCAGCTAAGGCCACATCCACTATCCAGAGGATTTAACTCTGTGTCATGTTCTAAAATAGTAACCAGGAGCATCTGGGCTGCTCTGGCAGTTGAGCATTCGACTTTGGCTCGGGTCATGGTCTCACGGCTAGTGAGTTTGAGGCCCGTGTCAGGCTCTGTGCTGACAGCCCAGAGCCTGAAGCCTGCTTTGGGTTTTGTGTCTCCCTCTATCTCTGCCTCTTCCCCTACTCATGCTCTGTCTCTCTTTTTCTCAAAAATAAATAAAACGTTAAAAAAAAAAAAATAGTAACCAAAAGATCATGTCCAGAAGAGAGCACCTGGGAAAGTTGTGTGGACTTGAAATTTTAGCAGGTGAGGAGACTGTTAAAAGGACAGGAGAGGCTTGTTTTACCTGGAGAATATTAAAGCAGTCATGGAAACTATTTTTACATTATCTGAAGGCCTGCCAAACAAAGGATTACATGTATACTGGGTGGGCCCAGAGAACAGTTAACCTCACTGGGTGAAGGTTGTAAAGAAAGGCAGACCTTGTACATAACACAAAGACCTTGATCTTGTTAACAAGTGTCCAAGTGGAAATCTGCTACTCAAGAAATAATGCCTTTTCTCACTGTAGATCGTGCAGGAGGTGAGGTGGCTATGTACTGTGATGCGGTATAGGGAATTCAGGCATCAGGTAGGTATCCTATGTGTCATCCATTCCTGAGAACCTCTCATGGTGTCATTTCTCTTTCCTTTCTTTTTCTTAACAGTTAGAACAACAGAGGCAGCAGTTGCTTACTGAACGCCAGAACTTCCACATGGAACAGCTGAAATACGCTGAATTGCGAGCCCGACAGCAAATGGAACAGCAGCAGCATGGGCAGAACCCTCAGCAGGCACACCAGCACTCAGGAGGACCTGGCCTGGCACCACTCGGAGCAGCGGGGCACCCCGGCATGATGCCTCATCAGCAGCCTCCTCCCTACCCTCTCATGCACCACCAGATGCCACCACCTCATCCACCCCAGCCAGGTGAGAGGCACACTCTGCTCACAGACAAGACTGGGTCATCCCTGTGGCATAGCATGAAAGGAGCTAACCTTTCAAGACGTGAACTGTGACTGGCATGTTCATTGTCATCCGGGTCATGGTAGGCAAATGAAATCTGGTTGTATAGCCACCACCACATAATGCCTGCCATGTTCTGTTCCTGATGTGATGCCTTTCCTTGGTCAGTCTCTTAGTGGCCGACAGATCCCATAGTTCCTTAAAAATTCATCCTTGGATTATCTACATTTTTTTTTTTTTTTTAACTTACAGGTTAAACTTACAAGTCTAACTAAAGATAGACACACACAAAAAGCATAGTGCCATGAATTCTTACGACCCAGCTTCAATACCCATCACCTTTTGTGCCATTTTAAACTTTTTGTTATAGGAATCTTCTATCATAGACAAAAGTAGAGAGAATAGTATAATAATCCTCCCTGCATAGCTGTTGTACAGCCTCAGTTATCAATATTTTATCTGTTTCTCCTCGCTTTGGGGCAAGAAATAGACTTCAGAATGTATCTCTAACCAGTGGAAATCTTACTCTTTAACATAACTATCATGACACCCGGTGAAAGTAACCATAACTCTTAGTACCATTAGCTGAATGTCTTTGGATGCTTCATTTGTTGGAATCAGGGTTCAAATAAGGTCCACACATTGTATTTGTTCTCTTAAAACTGTTTTAATGTGGTAACAGTTCACCTCCCCTCCTTTTTTTTTTTTTCAAATGTCATTCAAGTATTGAAGAAACTAGGGTTTTGACCGTGCCTGCATGTCGCCTTTAGGTGCGTAGTGCCATTTTGTATGTTCTTCTCCCCACTTCTCTCTCAACACCTCTCCCGTAATCCAGAGGCTTGCTCTGTCTGAATGTTTTACCAGGTTCAGGTTCACTTTTTGGGAGCTGGCAGTTTTACTGTAATTTCGGTTGTCTCTCTTGGTGACAGTAGGGTTGGTTAGTAGTTCTGGTGTTGTTAGGCTGGTCGATGCATTCCCCATCAGACTTCACCAAAGATTTTACCTGCCTTTGAGAATTGCTTTGTAGATCCGCTATTTAAACCATCAGGTGTTGCAAAATGGTGAGATGTCTAAGTTGATTATTCCTTCTGCATTTATTTCTATGTCTTCTTCATTTATTAGCAGTGATTCTTTAACTTAAAAAAAATTTTTTTGTGGTCAATCATTTAGTTATCCTGAAAATGAGTCCTTACAGGAAAGACTGAGTAAATTCTTCATCTTTTCTCTTTATCGGTTACATGGATAATGAGTTACTAACCACTGCCGCCTGCACCAAAGGTGACAATAAGGGGGTTTTCCCCCCCTGTTGTGTGTATATGTTTTTAGTATTGTGAATTTACATATTTTTGTGTATTTTATGTGTTTTAATCTATTATGGACATTATTCTTGTTGATGCTCAGATTGTTCTGTCTTTAGCTGACGGGAGCCCTTTCAAGTTGGCAACTACTTGCCACCTTTTGACCACCTTGAAAGTTGATCTCACAGTCCTTTTAAACTTACCTACCCAAAACTACCTACCCACATCTTGAAAACCTAAAATGTACCTTTAATTTCAGCTTTTCTTCGTGCTCCCCCCTCCCCCAACATTTCTTCCCTCTGCGGAGAGCAGTGCATATGGGTGTGTGCCGTATGTCACTTTGCTCAAGTAACAGTCGTCCTGGAGGGTTTTCGTAATTACCCTACAGCAGCGGGCCAGGTGTCTAGCAGAGCCCAGGCTTGTGCTTCTTGGGGTGGGATGCAAATTCTTTGGCCAAAGCATGTAGAAATGAACTAAGGTAACGGAAAGTGACCCTTGGAAGCCAGAGAAGGTCCCAACATGACTAATAACAGCCTGACTTCCTCAGATGACAAATTTTCTAAATCTGCTCACGGAAATAACCAGGCATGTTTGCCTGAGGAAGCCATGACTGAAAAAAACTATGATCTCGCAACTTGTATTATCAACATGGATCTTTTAATTCACAACCCAAAACATGTTTTAGGTATTAGTTTTTATTGGCTTTACCCCAGACTGGGGCTAAGTTGACTTCAGTTGGGAGGCCTTCATTTCACACACACGATTCTTAAACGTTCCCTGTGGAATTTATAACCCACCATCAGACTTGCCACTTGATCTACATGATATTTGTGGATGTAGTCTTTGGGGTCTGCCCTGCTCACAACATAGGATCCTTCTCCCTCAGTCTTTCTGTCTGCTTGAGCAGATCTTAAATTCTCTGTATGAGATCTAATTTTCTTCAAAGTTTAACTTTCCGAAGATACAAATGCTTAACAGAATGAAGACCACAAAGTGATTTTTTAGAAACAATAGTTATTTTTAAAATTTTGTTCCTAAAGCTACTGGGTTAAAAGTTCACTGTGGCTACTTGGTCTCGATTCTGGCTGGTGTTAAGTGGCATCATCCGCAGTAACTGTTCACCGAGGACTCCTAAAGGGCTCTAACATCTGCGTCTAGCTCATAAAAGATGGGAAGAGAGATGCTGCCTTCTTCCCTAAATTCACGCCCTGGTGAGGACAAATGTTTGCATGCAAGGCCTGTCACCTGTATTGTTTTCGCTCACTTCACAGTTCAGGAACTGTGCATGCATGGTGAGGACCACGTGACCTTGCATGGTGGAGCCGGGATTTGTGCTGGGCTCCATCTGATTCCAGAGTGACCCCACGATGCTGCCCCGTGACAGCACTAAGAGGGGGCTTACAGCAGATTCAGATACAGCTATTTCTCTTAGGGAGACCATGCCAAAGGAACTAGAGTTCATAAAAATAGCCTTTAGAATAGAAATAGGGCGTTTTCTCTTTTTACTTTCTCACAGAAATAAGCTTTTCTTCAGTGAATTTTAAAGAAAAGGATCATTGCATGTATGTGGAGACTGGTTTTTTAAAAATCTGTCATGAGATCATCTTTTTTCTTACAATTTTTTATTGAAATAGAATGTACCTATGAAGAAAAAGGTACAAATCATGAGTATTTAGTGAGTTTTAACAAAGAGAATATGCCTGTGTGACCAATACCCGGAAGCCCCCATGATACTCCTCTCAGTCTTCTTTCCTCCAGGACCAACAACTGTCCTGATTCCTACCAGCACAGACTAGTTGGGCTGGTTGTGAGTATTATCTAGAGGGAATCACACAGTGAGTTTTGCTTCTGTCTGGTGTTCGTTCTTACAGATGGTAAGTGTTGCTCTGAACATATGATAAACATAGGTATACATTTCTGTTGTGTGTGCCCCAGAGTACCTAGAATGGGTCATAGGATATGTGTATGTTCATATTAGTAGATGCTGCCAGTAGTGTTCCAAAACGGTTCTGCCAGTTTACACGCTAGCAGTGTGTGAGAGAGTTGTAACAGCTCAACGTAATTGTGTTGTGGGAGTGTTCTGGAGTTCAAATGTAAAATTAAATCAAGTGTGTTCAAGAGTAAAATTAAGAACAATAAATTGAACCCACTAGTTAAAAGTTGCCTTCATATCACCAGTTCAGAAAAAGCTGGTTGTAACAGGTGAGTCTGGTACACCATATACTAGCAATCCGCTAAAGGGGCCTTCAAAACAGGGCAGGTAAGGAAGTGGGTAGTGTTTTAGGTGAAGTTCAGCTTCAGTCTGATTTGCTACAGGTGTCAGTTAACTCTGAGCTCGGTCCTTCCAACTATTGTTTCCCAAGTTCTAGAAAAGTTTACACGCCACAGCATTTATTTTAGGAGCTGAGGATAATTATCCAGGTCAGTTGGCTAGCTTTTAGTATTTGGCCAGAATTTACAGTCTGAAGGAAGGGGAAATCAGCCTCTGAAAAACCAGCAGGGTTGGAGAAGTGGTGAAAAGGTCAAGACAGATTTATCACTGGGTGGTTAATTTGTCCAACCTTCTGACTTAGAGTTGGTATAATTATGGAGATAAATCCCACATAATCTTTTCTCCGCAAAACTGTCTGTCAGTGGTAGAGCCCGTAAAAATAGTGGCTCAGTCTCATGAATCTGCCAGGCTGTCAGATGCATGGGCCTGGTCCCCAAAGTGGCTGGTATAAACCCATACCTGCATATATTGCATTTAGTTTGAACCTCTGAAGTTTTCCTCTACTACCCCTTAATTCATTCAGATCCTTAGAATTTTGTATAGAAAGAAAGTACTGTCTTCATGCTGTCCTTGCTCTTCCTTGGATCTTAATTATTTGGAAATAACTTAGGAGCTCCAGCTGTGTGTGTGTTTTGTTCCTGTCTCTGACAGAGGGTCCCAAGTTGGTCTGTTCCCTACCAAACAAAAAGGCAAAGGAAGTATCTGTAGTAGTGTGTTTCTGGTGTACAGTGGGCAAATGGAAGCTGGAGGTGGCCCCAGCCATCTTTGTACATCCTTTAGGTTTTGCTAATCTGATAAAATACACACCACTGCATTTCATCTTTTCATTTAAATTGGAAAACTGTGATTTCATGAAGAGATTTCTAAATTAAAGCCTTACTAGTACTCCCTGTGAAACTACAATCCCAGATGGCACAAGTTGAACAGTCATGATAGCAACAAGTTTTTGAGCAGGTACATAGTATCCTTTGACCAGGGTATAGTGACAGCACATGGGGAACCAGGAGAGTGGCCTGGGTAGTGACTGCTGCTTCCTGAGGTGTTCTTGATTGTGCTACTTACCTGAGCCAAGAGGGCACTTCTGACTGTGTGGATCTCCTTTATTTTTTTTTTTTTTAACTTATTTATTTAAATTGAAGTTCGTTAACATACAGTGTAATACTCACTTCAGGAGTAGAACCCAGTGATTCATCACTTACATGTAACACCCAATGCTCATCCCAACAGGTGCTCTCCCTGATGCCCATCACCCATCTAGCCCATCCTCTCACCCACTTCCCTCCAGCAACCCTCGGTTTCTCCTCTGTATGTAAGAGTCTCTTAAGGTTTGCCTCTCTCTCCATTTTTATCTTATTTTTCCTTCCCTTCCCCTATGTTCATCTGTTTTGTTTCTCAGATTCCATATACGAGTGAAATCATATTTGTCTTTGACCTCTTTCGCCTAGCGTAATACACTCTAGTTCCATCCACATTGTTGCAAATGGCAAGATTTCATTCTTTTTGATTGCCGAGTAATATTCCGTGTGTGTGTGTGTGTGTGTGTGTGTGTGTGTGTGTGTGTGTGTATGCCTATGCCTGTCCATTCATCAGTCGATGGACATTTGGGCTCCTTCCATAATTTGGCTATTGTTGATAGCACTGCTATAAACATTGGGGTGCATGTACCCTTTCAAATCAGCATTTTTTTATACTTTGGATAAATACCTAGTAGAGCAATTGCTGGGTCATAGGGAAGTTCTATTATTTTTTAATTTTTTGAGGAACCTCCATACTGTTTTCCAGATTACATTGCCACTAGTTTGCACTCCCACCAACGGTGCAAGAGGGTTCTCCTCTTTCTGCATCCTCACCAACATCTGTTGTTTCCTGAGTTGTTACTTTTAGCTATTAGGACAGATGTGTGGTGCTATCTCATCGTGGTTTTGATTTGTATTTCCCTGATGGTGAGTGATGTTGAGCATCTTTTCATGTATCTGTTTTCCATCTGGATGTCTTCTTTGGAAAAGTGTCTATTCACGTCTTCTGCCCATTTCTTCACTGGATTATTTGTTTTTTGGTTGTTGAGTTTGATAAGTTCTTTATAGATTTTTGGATATTAACCCTTCATCTAATATGTCATTTGCAAATATCTTCTCCCATTCCATCAGTTGCCTTTTAGTCTTGTTGATTGTTTCCTTCACTGTGCAGAAGCTTTTTATCTTGATGAGGTCCCAGTAGTTCATTTTTGCTTTTGTTTCCCTTGCCTCCACAGACATGTCTAGTAAGAAATTGCCGTGGCTAAAGTCAAAGAGGTTACGATTTTGATGGTTTCCTGTCTCACATTTAGGTCTTTCATCCTTTTTTTTGGTATGGTCTAAGAGAGTGGGCCAATTTCATTTTTCTGCATGTTGCTATCCAGTTTCCCCAGCATCATTTGCTGAAGAGACCATCTTTTTTCATTGGATATTCTTTCCTGCTTTGTCAAAGATTAGTTGGCCATATAGCTGTGGTCCATTTCTGAGTTCTGTACTCTTTTCTGTTCATCTGTGTGTCTGTGTGCCAGTACCATACTGACTTTGTGATGATTATGGCTTTGTAATACAGCTTTAAGTCTGGAATTATGATGCCTCCAGCTTTGGTTTTCTTTTTCAACATTACGTGAGCTATTCAGGGTCTTTTCTAATTCCATATAAATTTTATAATTGTTTGTTCTAGCTCTGTGAAGAATGCTGGTGTTACTTTGATAGGGATTGCACTGAAGGTGTAGATTGCTTTGGGTAGTAGAGGCATTTTAACAATGTTTGTTCTTCTGATCCATGAACATGAAATGTCTTTTTATTTCTTTGTGGCTTCTTTAACTTTTTTAAAAAATTAATTTATTTACTTTAAGAGGGAGAGCACGAGCAGGGGAGGAGCAGAGAGAAGAGACGAGAATCGCAGGCAGACTCTGTGCGGATAGCACAGAGCCAATATGGGGCTCAAACCCACAAACTGTAAGATCATGACCTGAGCCAAAATAAAGAGTTGCACGCTCAACTGACAGAGCCATCCATGCAGGTGCCCCTTCTTCAATTTCTTTCATTTCTTCAGTTTCGTTCTATAGTTTGCAGCGTACAGATCTTTTATCTCTTTGGTAAGGTTTATTCCTATGTATCTTACGGTTTTTGGTGCAGTCATAAATGGGATCGATTCCTTGATTTCTCCTGCTGCTGCTTCATTATTCGTGTATAGAAATGCAACCAATTTCTGTATGTTGATTTTATATCCTGAGATTTTGCTGAATTCATGTGTAAGTTCTAGTAGTTTTTTAATGTTTATTTAATTTTGAGAGAGACAGAATGCAAGTGGGTTAGGGGCAGAGAGAGAGAGAGGGAGACACAGAATCCAAAGCAGGCTCCAGGCGCTGAGCTGTCAGCACAGAGCCCGACGCGGGGCTCGAACTCACGGACTGTGAGATCATGACCTGAGCTGAAGTCGGACACTCAACCGACTGAGCCACCCATGCGCCCCAGTTCTAATAGTTTTTTGGTGGAGTCTTTTGGGTTTTCCAAGTAGAGTATCCTGTCATTTGTGAAGAGTGAAAATTTGACTTCTTCCTTGCCAATTTGTATGGCTTTTATTACTTTCTGTTGTCTGATTGCGAAGCTAGGACTTCCAGTACTATGTTGAAGAACAGTGGTGAGTGGACTGTCCTATCATGTTCCTGTGAAAGTCTCTTTTAAATTTTTTTTTTTAATGTTTATTTATTTTTGAGAGAGACAGAGACAGAATGCAAGTGGCTTAGGGGCAGAGAGAGAGGAAGACACAGAATCCAAAGCAGGCTCCAGGCTCCGAGCTGTCAGCACAGAGCCCGATGCGGGGCTCGAACCCACGAGCTGTGAGATCATGACCTGAGCTGAAGTTGGATGCTCAACCGACTGAGCCACCCAGGCGCCCCAAGTGAAGGTCTCTTTTAATGTAAAGTGGTCAGTACTCCCAAGGGCTTCAGCGTATTCTTTTTTTTTTTTTTTTTTTTTAAATGTTTCTTAATTTTTGAGAGAGAGACAGAGCAGGGGAGGCACAGAGAGAGAGAGGGAGACACAGAATCCAAGCAGGCTCCAGGCTCTGAGCTGTCAGCATCAGGCACAATGCAGGGCTCAGACCCATGGACCTTGAGATCATGAGCTGAAGTTGGATGCTTAACCAGCTGAGCCACCCCGGTGCCCCAGGCCTCGGCCCATTCTTAAAGGAGCATGACGTATCAGTGAGTTGAGTCGAAAGGAAACGACAAAAATATAGTTCATAGGTGTGGTGTAAGCTCTGCCCTCCTTTCCCCTGGGCATTTATAGTAAATGAAGCACTCTGGAATTTTCATGGATCTGGAATGAGCTGCCTGCATTGAGGAAGCCTCTGTGTGTGAAAAGGAAAAGGACACACTGGCTTAAATACCTTTATGGTTTCCTCATGGTTAATAGTAGAAGAATTTTTAGAAGTGCCTTAAAAAACCAGAATAGGAATTGGTCTGAATTGATGAGAACTCAGATATGGTATAGATGATGTTTTAATGATAAAACTAGAATTAGTAAAATGTTGGTTGTTTAAGGAAATTTCCACCAAGGCATTAGTCACTTGACTTTTAAACCCCCAGGTTAGACTCACGTACACAACCCTACCTGTGAGAAACGGTGCTTAGGAAAGGATTCCAACCAGTCATCCCTTCCCAGCCCACCCCCTGAACTCCCAGTCCCACACCAAAAAGGAGAAAGGAATGGCTCATCACATTGGCCAAGTTTTTAGTATCTGCTGGGCCTTCGGTCCTGCTTGCGTCACGTGGATAACAAGGATCCTGAGCCACTTTCCGGAGTAGCAGGTTCCCCTTACAAAGAGAACAGTGAGGACCCAGTCTTCAACAAAGAATGTCTGTTGCAGGCGCCCCCGGCCCCCCCCCACCCCCGGAAGCTCTGCAGAAGGAGGAGTCCCCTAGGAGCCTGGGCTTCCCCTCACTTGGCCCCGATTGTGTTATTTCCGTTCTCCGGGGCACTCAGCCAGTGGATGTGTTGTGGACAGTTAGAAATGGAGCAATGAAATGTGTTCAAGATTGGAAATTCACGAGTTTCCTTTCCTAGTTTCATGTTCTTCTGCCACCTGCCTCTCCCATCCCCAAAAATAAAAATCCTTAAATATTCCACCAGGCATGTTGGGTATCATGCTTTAGTAAAAGAGCTAATAAACCTGAGAGAGTGTGAGGGATTTTTCCACTAGGCTAAACCTAATTTTAGCAAACCTTTCCATTTTTCAGGCTTTGGATGCCTGCTGTTTTTGGGGTGTGTGTGTGTGTGTGTGTGTGTGTGTGTGTGTGTGTGTGTTTTAGAGCTTGTATGTAGGTCAAACTCCCACCAGTTTTTGCTTTGATGCTGCTGTCTTAAAGCCTCATGTCGTCTGTCTCTCTCACCTCCCTCTCTACCAGGGAAGGAGATACCTGATTTTTTTTTTTTTTTTTTCCTGGAAGACACATACAAGTGCACCCTTTTTTGCTTCATAAGGTCTACTCCTGTGCATTTCACGTTCATGTGGGCCAGATCTCTTCCTGTTTAGTAAGAGGTCATGAAAGTACTTTCAGACATTGTCATCCTTCTAAAAGTGATAAGAGCTTTGTCAGACACCAGAAAGAACACAGGAATGTTTAGATTTCAAGAGGACAGAGTTTGTATTTCGAGAAATTGATTCTGTTCTCTTACCAGTCCTCTTAAATTCTGCCCCATTTCAAATTTTATGTTAGAAAACATCTTTTCCAAGAAGAGAGCTACTCCATCAAGGTAAGATAGTGTAGGTGTTAAGGAAAAGAGAACGAGCCTTGGGAGCAGACAGACCTGAGTTTGAATCTTCTCTGTCTCTGTTCTTGGGATTTGGGGCCAAATTACATAGTCTCTCTGAGACTTCATTTCCTTATCTTGAAACTGGGCTCTTTCTGTCTTCCAGTCTGCCTGACAGCCCAGAGATTTCAATGAGATAACTGTCATTGCCTGGCAAATGGTAGACCCTGACTGAGAATGACATCCTTGTCTCCCGCTATCTGTTCCCTAAATGCATTGCCCTAGATGCACCCACACCGTGAGTTGTATAGCGTGACAGCAGTGACCTCTGGATGGATATTGACTGCTCTTCATGCCCCTTCCTTTCCTGAGAAGTGTTTGTCTGCCTAAGTAGTAGTCAACTATTTTTCCTCTGATACTTCCTGTCTGCTGCCACCTCTCTCAAGGAGCTATTGTTCTCTTGTACCCTGTACATCTGTGTCTCAGTGGCTTTCTTGCCCTGCTATGACAGGAAGGTAGGAAAACTTTGGTTTTCAGAAGGCTTCAGGATTTAGATCAAGAAAAAGAAGTTTTTTTGCAGCCATTGGGTTTATGCCCTGGGAAAACCCTAAAGCTGCCCTATCACAGCTTGTTGCCGTAAAGAAATAGGGAAATAGGTAAACAGGCCACTGCCACTGAGCACCTAGCTTCGGAAATGGCACCACTGGGCCCTGATGGCAAGAGCCTGCAGCCCTAGCTCAGTGCATGTTGGGTAGGCATCACCTCATGGGTCTGTGTCAATCTGTAGTCGATTCTCCTCTTTCCCAGATTGTTTCCTGAATAGCTTGTTTCCCTGCTAGAATTCCCACACCGAGCTGCTGGTTGGAGAATTGTTTCTCTCTGGAGCTGGGTGTGGGTCAGACAACTGACCCATTGGTTTAGTAGCAGCAAGGATTGCATCACACAGTCTGCTGGACAAAGGATGGATCCCCTCCTCCAGACCCTCATCCACAGGGTGCACTGCAGTACAAACACCATCTCTGGAGCCACAATACCCAAGTCAGATCTGGGCTCTCCTGTTTACACACTTTATGACATTGGCGAGTGACTCAGTCTTTATGTCTTCCCCTTTCACAAACTTGGTGACTTAAAACAACAGACATGTGTTGCCTCCGTTCTAAGAGCTAGAAGTTCATAATCTAGGAAGGCTTGCTCTCTTCAGGGGTCTTAGGGGATAGTCTCTTCCTTGCCTCTTCCAGCTTCTGATGGCTGGTGGCATTCCCTGGCTTGTGGCCATGTGTCTCTTATAAGGACACTTGTCATTGGATTTAGGGCCCACCAAGATAATCCAGGGTGATCTTCTCATCTCAGGACCTTTAACTTAATCCCATTTGTAAAGATGGCTGCATTTACAGGTTCCAGGTGTTGGAACATGTCCATATCTGTTTGGGGGTCACCAGCCAGCCCACTGCAGGGGGCCAAAATGTGTTTGTTAAATTAAAAACTTACTGCAGGGGGCACCTGGGTGGCTCAGTCAGTTAAGCAGCCGACTTTGGCTCAGGTCATGATCTCCATGAGTTCGAGCCCCGCATTGGGCTCTGTGCTCAGAGCCTGGAGCCTGTTTCAGATTCTGTGTTTCCCTCTCTCTGACCCTCCCCCGTTCATGCTCTGTCTCTCTTTGTCTCAAAAATAAATAAAGTTTAAAAAAAAAAGAAAAACTTACTGCAGGAAGCAGAGCAGTCTTATAATAGCAAGGAAGAAAACGTGGTGGCTGGAACTAAAGTATACACCTTAATTGTTTTGTGTGTTTTTGGTTTTGTTCTTTTAAGTAGGCTTCACACCCAGCACAGAGCCCAACACTGGACTTGAACTCACAACTCTGAGATCAAGACCTAAACTGAGATCAAGAGTAGGACACTCAACCTACTGAGCCACCCAGGCACACCTGATTTTTATTTTCTAATGCTGACTGTTCTGTTAAGTCCTTTCACATGAACTGTTTCATTTGAGCAAAGAATAGTATGATAGAGAATTTGATTTAGAGTCAGAAGACTTGGATCTGATACCTCTTACAAATTCTGTTTCCGGTCTATAAAATGAAAATATTTGCTTTCATAACATGTTGGAAGAGCCAGTGACATAATAAGGCACTATAACAAGCCATTTCCTTGATGATACAGAAAGTCATACGGTGAGAGGGGGCAGATATCTAGCTTCACTCTATATAATCTGCAGAACGAGGCTCTGGGCATCCTCAGTGACTTGCCCAAGAACACTCGTCTCAGTTGGGGTGAAGTGGAAGTGAGATCACACTGTTTAGTTTTCCAGTCTGGTTAGTTCCATCTGTACTTTCCTTGTTGAGGATGGTACTGGGTGGCTACTGACAGGGATGCCCACTGGTGATCCAGGAGGTGGGGCAATCTTGTCCTTCATGTCAAAGCCTAAAGCTCTGGCCTGCTGAAAATAAGAAGCAGTTGGGACTGCACGGTCATGTATCCTGCCATTTCTGTGAGCACATACCTGCTTGCTCGCTCTTCTTCCTCCCTCACCAGGACTCGTTCTGACCTTTTTTTTGTAAAGGCGTGCTTCACTATTGCCTTCAGTTTCCTGGAGAGAGATCTGAGAAGGGCAGGCAAAATGTTCTTCCCCGCTTGCTTGAGGCCTCTTGTCCAGGTTGAATTTGGAAGCAGGAGGCAGCTTGTACCCACTGATAGACACGGGCTGTATTGGCTGGTCTAGCACTTGGCTTCCATTGACCACAACTCCATGAAAAGTGTTTCATCTCGAGGTTAGAATTGAGAGGTTGGAGGGGTGCCTGTGTGGCTCAGTTAGTTCAGGTCAGTTAGCTCAGTTAGCTCAGGTCATGATCCCAGGGTCGTGGGATCAAGCCCCACATGGAGCTCTTCTGCACATGGAACCTGTTTGAGATATTCTCTGTCTCTCTCTCTCTCTCCCTCCCCCCCCCCCCCCCCCCCCCCCCCCCCCCCCCCCCCCCCC